>NC_079326.1:35471304-35778727 GCF_029931775.1 Euleptes europaea
AAATAGTCAGGGGGCTCTCAGTGTGGACATGTGAAAAGGGCTAGACCATATATGCTGTACGTTCATCCCAGCCCCAGCTCATTTGTTTTGCAAAAGAAGGCCACTGCAGATGCAGCTTGGCCTGTGCCGTCTGAATGTCTCCAAATACAGTATTGAAGATGGACCCCCATACCACACAAGTACTTTTCCTTATAATACTTACCAAGTATTATGTGTAAATCCTTTTAAATGTTTCATTTTAAAAAATTATTCTTGGAAACAAATGTTCTTACCTACAATGGACAGAATGACAACTACAAAATCAAAAATGTTCCAACCGATGGTGAAGTAATAATGACGGAGGGAAGTCAATTTGAGGACGCATTCTCCAGTAAAAAGGACAATGAACACGAAGTTAATCCTGTATAAAATGGTTTCCATTTCTTTACTTTGGTCATCTGTTTCCACCATCATAGTGACCATGTTAAGGCAGATAAGAATCATGATGCTGATATCAAAGGCTTGTTTTGTTACAAAATCGAAAACCATGCCCTGGAATTTGTTCTGCAAAATCCAAAACAAAACATTAAGATGATTAAAACTTTACAAATATGCCAAAGATCCCACATTTCTATTAACAAAGTTTCATCCTTTTCCCCCAAGGTCCTAGCATCACTTTTTTTGAAGATGGGAACAGTTAAATCGGCTTCCAGTCTCCCACTTTTCTGTGAAACAATGGTGGTTTGTGCATGGGAGTTTTACCTGAGGTTTGTTGCTTGCTGGACATGCACTTTCCTGTTAGGAATCTATGCACCAGCAGTCTCCACGCTCAAACCAAGTCCCCGCCCCTTTAAATGCTGTTTGTAATTGGCTTACATTGTAGTGTTTACTGTGAGAGAAAATTCTCCCCCCCCCAAACCCAATTGCCGCATAAAAAAGCATTTTAAGAACAAAAAACAAAAAACGGAGTAATCAGAAAGGAAGGGGGGGGAGAAACCCAAAAGGGCTTTAAAAAAGCCCTTTTCTGCTCAGAAAGAGCTCCAAGGAAGCAGGAAGTATTTGAATCCCTGCCTCTTTGCATGCTGCTTTGTAATTGGCTGTGAGAGAAACCAAGCTGGTATGTTTGCCTTATGCACTGGGATTTCACCCAGGCTGAGATGGAAGGAGAGGAAAGAATCGGGTAAACAGAGGAACAGGAAGACCTGGGATTTGCCAGGGCTGGCAGCAAGGTCATCTCTAATGGACAGAAAACTCATGCATAACTCCAAGGAACAACCAAGACAGACTGGGGGCGAACGTGAGTGAAGGTACCCATGCATAAATGACCAACGATTACTACTATAGCTATTGTTTCGTTGCAAGACAATTAGAAAGGAAATCAACAGTTCAATTTTGCCTAAGGATTCAGGACTAGGGTTTGTACTAGGATTCAGGCAAAGCATAAACTAAAATATTAACATTATTACCTGTTATTTTATATATTTAACTGTCCTGTTATGAACTACATTAATTATTTGAATCAAAACAGTAGGAAATATATGATATGAGCACATTTAAACATAAAAGCAGAAAACAGGAAACAAGCAGAGAAAGCAATATGTTTAAATATATAAAAGTAGAAAGGAATTAATTCTTACCCCTGGTCTGGGGATAGGTTTCTGGGGCTTTTTAGAGCCTAATTTTTTCATTGCGTTATAATATTTCTTCTGTTCCTCTGTCATAAAGATGTCTTGTCCTCCAAAGTAAAGGGACAAAACCAAAAGAAGTTACAACCATGTTTATGGATCCTCTTACATCACTGTATTATTAACTGGAAACGTACCATAGAATACTCTGGTATCACACACAAGTTCAGGCCTGTATTCAAAGGAGCTGATTGTATAATGAAGCAATGTTGCACAAAGCCATGGATCAGATGATTCCCCCCAGACCATAGTCTGGAGGATCAAAGGAAACTTAAGGCCCATGTGCTCCTCCATGCCTAGGTTTGCCAACCTCTAGGGGGTGGCTGGAGATCTCCTGCTATTACAACTGATCTTCAGCCAATAGAGATCAGTTCACCTGGAGAAAATGGCCGCTCTGGCAGTTGGACTCTATGGCATTGAAGTCCCTGCCCTCTTCAGGCTCCACCCCCAAAATTTCCAGGTATTTCCCAACCCAGAGTTGGAAACCCTTCCATGCCTCTTACACATAGCTTTACTTTCAGTTTGCACTTTTCTGTAAATCACAGCTTGTCATCATGTCTAAACTGGCCAACTGTGGCTTGGATTCCTCAAACATTTCCCCTGACTGAACAATTTCTGCAATGCTGATTAGTACATCAAACGTTTGTGTGCTCCTCTTCTCCTTTACTGTTATATTTGCTTATACAGTGATAATTACCATGCTACTTTGAGAGCTGCTTGCATGCCAAAAGGGAGGATAACAAGGTAAAAATGAATAATTGATGCTGCAGTTACCACAGGATTGAAAAACTCAGGAGAAAATAAATGGCAACCTTTTGTTTATTTAAAATAAATGAAAAATGCCTCTAAATGTATGGTGACCATGTCGGGCAAAACTTAATTTTGGTAATTTTAACACATCTATTAGGGTTGCCAGGTCCCTCTTTGCAATCAGCGGGAGGCTTTTGGGGCAGAGCCTGAGGAGGGCAGGGTTTGGGGAGGGGAGGGACTTCAATGCCATAGAGTCTAATGGCCAAAGCAGCCATTTAATCCAGGTGAATCGATCTCTATTGGCTGGTGATCAGTTGTAATTGCAGGAGATCCACTACCTGGAGGTTAGCAACCCTAACATCTATAGTTTTACTTCTAAAAATAAAGAAGAAAAAACCCTTAAAATACTTATCTTCTTTTTTTGCTGATTGAAGTTATCTATGATGACACCAATAAAAAGGTTTAAGGTAAAAAACGATCCAAAGATTATGAAGATAACAAAATAAAGGTACATGTACAGGTTCTCTTCATACATGGGCTGATCTTCCACCTACAAACCATTTAAAATGTATAGTATTTTAGAGCAGACACTAAATGTGAAACAATTTCCTTCACTAAAAGCCATTTAATTCAAAAAAGGGCAGGGCCTGGAATGTTTACTTATCTTTATGCAAGTATTTTGTTCTACTGTAAATGATGAACCAATTGTTTTTCATTCATTAGGTTAATAAGACTAGGGGTATTCACCTATATATTAAAGAAGAATTGACAACACATTGTGTATAGGTATTGCTTAGTGGATTCCCCTGACTTACAGAAAGCAATCCATACACATACATGCAGGCTATATTGTTCATGTCCACAATGTAAAATGGTACTTACGTCCCGTGAATCAACAGCTGCATACATAATATCCATCCATCCTTTAAAAGTAGCCTGTGTGGAATACCAATATTGATCATGGTTGTAAAAATAATGGGTTCAGTTAACAGACACAATGCATTCAGTGTAGTGAACCTACCTTTATTATATATATATATATATATATATATATATATATATATATATATATATATATATATATATATATATATATAGTGTTGGGACCATGAATAGGCATTTTAAAGGTCGCATAAGAAAGAGCTTTGAGCAAGCATCAAAATTGACCCTGCATAAATGGCCACTGTGTTTATTGCATTGCTTACTGTATGTATTATCCTGTTTGCATTGCATCCACTTCAAAAATTTGTTACTCAGTTGCTGCACTGCTAATGGTATCTCTTACACTGTTTTCGTTATTCCATTGTTTACTCTAATTTTGTAATTCACTTTCAGCCTCAGCAAGAAAGGTAGACTATAAATGCAGTAAATAAATACATGAATAGAAAAAAAACATGAATGCGAAGGCAGTGGAAGGGAATGAAATTTCCACTCTAGTGATGCACGTCAGTTATATTCCTTCCACAAAGGTCAAAGCAGCCACTAGTACTGGTGTAATAGTATATTAGCTTTTCCAGCATGGTACAGTGGTTTTGGAGAAAAGGAGGGTAAGAGCGTGGGTAAGTGGAAACTGGCCACTAATGGGTGGATCTTAAGATTTCTGAGAGAAGGCCCACCTCTAGTCTAGTATTGGACCAATCCTGTGCTGGGAGAAAACTGCATTAACCAACGTCTGGGTTTTAAAAATACAAGTGCAACAACTGCTCAGCTCAAGCCCACTTACAAAAAACCTGCATGCCTCCTTTAAATAGCCATAGCCCTCAAGGCAGAAGCACTGGGTTAAGCTGCCATTGTCTCCTCAAGTTGTCACATGCATTCTATCACTGTGTTTTGCACAACCAGAATCAGGCTTGATTCACACATCGGGCCCCCACGGGAAAGCCACCAAAACCACTCTAATATAACAGTGCCACTATAAAGCTAGACTCTTGGGAAACAGTTCACTGTGAATATCCCAATCTCTTTCTCACCCTTCATCTTCCTGGTTCTAAAAAGCCAATGGCTAGTCTGTTAATAATGCAACAATGTCATAGTGACTCCCACTTCCGCTACCTTAGCTGCTCTGATGTCATAGCAGGTCTGAGCAGCATCGAACCTGACAGCTTAGTAAAAAGGTAAAGGTAGCCCCCTGTGCGAGCACTGGGTCATTCCTGACCCATGGGGTGACATCACATCCCGACGTTTACTAGGCAGACTATGTTTACGGGGTGGTTTGCCATTGCCTTCCCCAGTTATCTACACTTTACCCCCAGCAAGCTGGGTACTCATTTTATTGATCTCAGAAGGATGGAAGGCTGAGTCAACCTTGAGCCGGCTACCTGAAACCCACTTCCGTCGGGATTGAACGCAGGTTGTGAGCAGAGCTTTCGACTGCAGTACTGCAGCTTACCACTCTGCGCCACAGGCCCCCTGGCAGCTTAGTACTAACTTGTAGATTGGATTCAAATTAATTATCTTTAGTTAAATTAAGCCACATGGGTATTGGCGAGATTGCGTAATCTTTCAATTATGGTAATTTAGGTGTTCAATCATATGAGGGAAACCAAATGCAACAGTCTAGCTTCCTTGAATGCTCTCCCATCTCCTTTATTTAAAAATAAGGAAATGGCCAACGAGGCATCTGGCAGTATGAGGGTGCAGCTGATAGATAGATAGATAGATAGATAGATAGATAGATAGATAGATAGATAGATGGATAGATAGATGATAGATAGATAGATAGATAGATAGATAGATAGATAGATAGATAGACAGACAGACAGACAGACAGATAGAATGCTCCTCTACTTTTATTGTCTGCAGCTCCTCCCCTCTAGCCAGCAGGGAGCCTCTGTAAACTCCCATCCTCTAGGTTTCTCTAAATTACAACTATCATTACATTTACCTTACTGCTTATGATACAAATTATAACAGACACAGAGCAAGCGGCTGTATTATACACTATAACAACACATATTTTCATAACGTGGGGGGGAAAAAGGTTAGCCCACGGGTAATTTATTTATCGAATGCAGAATTTTGATAACTGCACTGCTAATGTGACATACAACCTGATCCAGGTTGATCCTTCCACGTGTACAAGCTCTTGAGCACATATGGAGATCCAGTGCCCAGAAAGGCTTTCCCATTGACAGTAATGTTGACTATATATAATGCAAAGAGGAAACTATTTTTTTTTTGACAGCCATATAATTTTTAATGTACAGGTAGAGTATCCCTTATCTGGACATCCCATATCCGGACTGATCTGAAAACTGGACCCTTTCAGCCAGCATGCAGGCAGATCCATGCTGCTTGCTTCAATGTTTCCTCTCACCTAAAAAAATTAAAATACAGTGTACACGGCATCGTAGGTGGAGACTGAAAGCCTGTTGTTTGTTTGTTTGTTTGTTGTTGTTCTTGTTTAACAGCCGATACAGGTATTCTGGTGAGACAGTTACACCTTTGCTCTCTGATGGTTCAATGTAGACAAAATTATTTAAAAAATATTGTCTAAAATTGCATTCAGGCTATGTGTAGAAAGTGCACATAAAACATAAATGAATTTGGGTCCCGTCCCCAAGGTATCTCGTTATGTATATGCAAAAATTCCAAAATATTCCAATATACGGAGAGATCTGATATATGGACCCCTTCTGGTCCCAAGCAGCCCGGATAAGGGATCCTCAACCTGTATTTTCCCAAAAGAATGTGAAGAATGAAGAATTACTTACAACTTGAAGCAGAGCGAGATAACCAGCTCCAACGTTGTCAAAGTTGACCTTCACATTTTTCCACCGGGCAGGCTGATTGTTTTGTATAAGCTCTTCACACTGAGTTTTATTGTTAACTTCGCTGGCATTAAACATCTCGCCCGTTGTGGTATTAACACAATGGTAGAACTTGCCAGCAAACAGATTCACGCCCATGATGCTGAAGATCAGCCAGAATATGAGACAAACTAGAAGCACGTTCATGATGGAGGGGATTGCGCCTACCAGGGCATTAACAACCACCTAGTGTGCAAATTTAAGAAGAAAAGAAAACTTAATTTATCTTTTATTGTTGAAGAACAGCACTTCAGCACTTTAATCTGCATCTTTATAATTTGACATTAAAGATATTTTGATCGCCATACACGAGGAGACATAGTTCACATTCACAGAAAATCCTATCATTAATGGTAATGTGTTAAATAAACAGGAAGAATTAAACTGTATAAGAAAAGCAAGTAAGTGCAAAAAGTAAAAGAAAACCTGGTAGTGGTAAGATGGAATCAAAAAATTTTGTGTACTCTGGGGGGGGGGGGGGAGAGAGAAAAGTTAAATGCCAAGAACAGAAACCAAAGAATAATACAATAAATCTATGATTTCAAATAAAGAATGGCTGCAGAGGTCAGAACCCAAAATGAGCAAAATATATTTGCACATGACCCAAGCTACAACCAGGGCTTCGAGACATAAGCTAAGCGACAAGAGCAGATACAGCCTCAGTTGTGATCATGCCAACAAATCTTCACAAAAGTGCCAAGAAGAGTACATCTCATTTTTCCACTACACAGTTATTTTTTAAACCTCATCCTTAAATATCCATTAAATCCTGTAAAGACTTTTACAGGGGGAAGAAAGCAATAACTTTATCTGCAAGTCTATTATTTCTTAGCTACATCTAATTAATTAAATAACTAAACTCCTTTTTTTGGGAAACTGATAATGTTTATTATTGAGTATCAAGATTGGATTCTGTTCAAAATTGGATATCACAAGGCTATGCAAAGCCCCATGTTTGTGAGTCAAGACAAGATTTTGTGGAAAGCTAACATCTGGATGATGTCTTAACATGCTGCGAGTAACATCCAAGGCAACCAGCATAATAATTACAATGCACACACTGCATCAGACAAAAGCAATCCTGACAGAGCCCCATAACACTGCAGGCAAAGTTTTGGGAAAGAGTGCAGCAAAGCTAGATGGCTGCTATGTGTGCAAGAAAGTTCTGATTTTCCCACTACCACCTACATGGCATCCATTTTCCCTGCTCTGTCCCTGCAGTGGTCATTTCCCCCCCCCCCACCACCACTGGGGGGCTTTTTGTTTTTTTTAAAGCAATTGGTAATTGAATATCATTATAACATCATAACCATCTGTGTATCTGGTTCTCTGCATTTCCAGCTTTCGTTTTTAAAAAAGAAAGCCTCTAGCCCCTTTCATGGAAGAGATATAAGGGGAAAGGCATATTTGGAAAGAGGTGCAGGTCTAGGGTTGCTAACCTCCAGGTGGTGGCTGGAGATCTCCCGCTATTACAGCTGATCTCCAGGTGACAGAGATCAGTGCTCCTGGATAAAATGGCTGCTTTGGCAATTGGACTCTATGGCATTGAAGTCTCTCCCCTCTCCAAACCCCGCCCTCCTCAAGCTCTACCCCCAAAATCTCCAGGTATTTCCCAAGCTGAATCTGGCAACCCTATGCAGGTCCCAGCCAAGCCTTCTGCCTACTGCCCTCATGTTGCTGGGTAAAAGCTTTGTTAGCGGGCATATTTCTTAACCAGCAAGCCCCAATTCCCCCATGGATGCTGGTTAACAAAGCTTTTATTGTACTCATATTCATTAGGCTGCTAAAGTGATACTCTCCACTGGATGAATTGGCCTTTTATGGTTTTCAAGTGATACACTGAAATTGTGCACCTTTATAGCCTGTGAAGGAGCCCCGTGGCGCAGAGTGGTAAGCTGCAGTACTGCAGTCCAAAGCTCTGCTCACGACCTGAGTTCGATCCCGACGGAAGTTGGTTTCAGGTAGCCGGCTCAAAGTTGACTCAGCCTTCCATCCTTCCGAGGTCGGTAAAATGAGTACCCAGCTTGCTGGGGTTAAAGGGAAGATGACTGGGGAAGGCAATGGCAAACCACCCCGTAAACAAAGTCTGCCTAGAAAATGTCAGGATGTGACATCACCTCATGGGTCAAGAATGACCCGGTGCTTGCACAGGGGACCTTTGTGTGTGTAAAGTGCCGTCAAGTCACAGCCAACTTATGGCAACCTCTTTTGGGGTTTTCACGGCAAGAGACTAACAGAGGTGGTTTGCCAGTGCCTCCCTCTGCACAGCAACCCTGGACTTCCTTGGTGGTCTCCCATCCAAATACTAACCAGGGCTGACCCTGCTTAGCTTCTGTGATCTGACGAGATCAGGCTAGCCTGGGCCATCCAGGTCAGGGCCACCTTTACCTTTATAGCCTGTGAAGAATGTATGTATGTTTCCTGTATAAGACCTTTCAAAGGAGCCCTGAAAAAATGCAGAGTATGGCATTCAGCATATAATTAAGCTTCCTGATCTTCCCAAAGGAAAGAAAGGAACTTCTGGCTCCAAAACGTTTTTGAAAGTATGGGACAATTTCTGTGCTGAATAAGATTTCTACTGGGACTTCCGTTCAGCTCTTTGTCCCTCCACTCGTATGACTATCAATAAATTATGCAAAATAGTAAAAATGGCAATTATGTAACATAAGTGAAATTATGCAGAATTCAGCTGTTCTCGGTGCAAAATCAGGATTGCCTACCTTCAAAAATTTGAATTTTTAAAAATTCAGAATACACACGACCCTGTGTTTCTACACACACACATGCATCTAGCAGGTG
Organism: Euleptes europaea; assembly: GCF_029931775.1. Taxonomy (NCBI): domain Eukaryota; kingdom Metazoa; phylum Chordata; class Lepidosauria; order Squamata; family Sphaerodactylidae; genus Euleptes; species Euleptes europaea. The sequence goes on from NC_079326.1 coordinate 35,480,327, forward strand.
CAATCCTGAAACCACTTTAACCAACATACATTCAAGGGACCCAGAAGGTTTAAGTGGTTTGAAGATTAGCCGAGAGAGAAACCTCTAAGAAGGTTTATACAACTGCTAATCTTGTAGAGGCTGTCAACAGTCGCGTGCCATCGAAAATGATGAAATCTTTCAATGACGACTTCTTATTCCTTATTCTACGAGAACAGCCTCATTTTATGCCGATATTATTTCAGGCTCATTCGTTGCGGTCGCTCACCCTCATTCCTTCGAATCGTGACAGGGCTCTTAAAGGCCTCAAAGCTCTTAGTGTTCGAAGTGATTTAATGGCACCGAGTTCAGAATAGCCCAGAGCATTGGCTACTAAACTAACCAATGAAACCTGCAGGGAAGAAAGTAAAAAGAGGTTATTGGCATTTCATTATAACAGAGATGTAAAGAGCAAGGTCCTGTTATACTTAGGTATTATTTTGAGCCGGGATTCAATAGAGTTCAGCCCCAGAATTTGTTGGGGGAGGGCAGGGGGCTGAGAACACAACTTGCAACACATGAACCATGTGTAGTAGTTTGGTGTTTGACAACCCTCCTGTGATACAGCGCAATCCTGCATGATTAGTGGGGCATGTTTGGGGCTGATTAAACATGAGAGAGTTTGTTATCTGAGTAACTACAGTCCAGGAGTAGGCCTTCCCCACAATCATGTGCTAGTGCTTCTCAATTTATAAATTAACCTTTGACTGTATCATGGTTAGTCCACTAAATCTCCAATTCTGTCAGCAGTGAGGAAACATTGTATTAAAACATTTATACCAGGCAAGTCCTCAATGAGACTTACAGTACAATAATAATAACAAAGATCCAAATATTCAAGGGGGGAAAACACCTTTCCAATACCGCCTTTCATAAACTTAGAACAGCCTCCCCAGCCATCTGCTTTCAAACTAGGCCAACAGCCATATTAATGGGTTGTTGCACCTGAAAACCTGTTGTCCCGTGTCCATGTTCCTGTGGACCCCTAGAATTAGAGGGCCTTCCTGGAACCTAGACCTAAATTTCTTGTGGGAATCAGACTTGACCTGGGTTCAGAAACAGAGAAAATTGTTTTTCTTCTTGCTGATATCGACCCATGTGTCAACCGCACGGTCTCATTGCCTGAGCCAAAGCCAGGTTTGAAGCTTGATTTGTGGTTTGGGGACAGGATATCTTCATTTTGTTCCCCATTAAACTTTATCTAATCTGTTTTTTACTGTCTGAGTTTCTTGCTGTTCTCTGTTAACCTTCGCATTCTTAATTTAAGATTGTAGTGGCCTTTGGACATAGGCAACAATTTTTTTATTGCTATTAAATTAAAGAAATAAAACCAGCCCAACCAGGAAATCCATATAGCCAAGCCAAGAAACCACAATCCATTTAACAGTAATATGGTTTATCCATGCTTACAAGCCAGATGAAAAAAGGAGGTTATTGATCTACTTTCTGAAGAGGCATTTCACAGTGTTGGGACTGAAACGACCCTGCCACATATTGCCACCTACTTCAGATGATGGGCACACATGACATATAGACTTGGAAGATGACCTAAGTGTATATGGAGGTCTGTATAATAAAAATATTTTAAACAATAAAATATTTTTTTCTTTTTTAAAAAATGAAGAAGGCAAGCAAACAGATGAAACATTATGAAACAAATATTGGTGCTAACTTTTAAAGAAATAATAAAGGCAGGTGGCCTGTTTTAAATGTCGGAGAAAGGGCAAAACTGAGAGCTAAAGACACCATTTTGATTTGATCTGTCATTTCAGTTCAGTTAACCCCTTTCCATGTTCAATGAATGCATTTTTGAGCATTCCAAACTGTGCATGCTCAAGGCACAGAGTTCTCTTGAGGCATATGGAAAAATGCCTTACCTCCCAGGATTAGTGTCAAAGTTCATAATTCAAAATTGTGATAATGGGATCTGCACTTTTGCTGGTTGGTGGAGGGGTGGGGAGGAAAGGAAGAATGAAGATGACTCACCTCCCAAGGATAGAGCCATTCAGTGCTATAGAAATGTAGATGACTCTAGCCAGGAGAAAGACAATAGGCATCCGGTCACACTTAAGCAATAGAGCTTCAGGAGGACAAGAGACAGAGTGGACACAAAAGAAAAAAGAAAAGATAGAGGGGTTGCAGGACTGGAGACCAAGGGGGAGATAACGAAACCCCTGAGCACATGTAGTAAACTTTCTTTGCTCTTAGCCATTTTACACCTGGGCCTAGGGTTGCCAACCTCCAGGTACTAGCAGGGTGAACGGATGTCATTGAGCCATACTTTTCAGTTGAACTGAATATATGTAAAGAATTTCTACTTTTTATTCAAATAAAATGAAGCTCCCTTAAAGAACATACAAGAAACTTGGTCCTATAAGCATATTAAGAAGGCAATATTATTGCTACCTCTTCAGTAATGTGATTAAGTATTATTATGATATGCAAGGAGGATTTAATTGTCAGGGGAAAAGAATGTTTATACTATATCATGGTTACAAGATTACTGGTAAGACACAACATTGAAGGCATAGTACTTAAGAAAAACATTCTACATTCTAAATCTGTTGACAAATGCTATCAGAATCATGTATATGCTAAGAAATGCACAGTTCTTTTGACACAGAATCTTCAAAATGCTCACAAATATAAAAGGGATGAAACTCATCTGTAGTTTGGAAGACACAAATTTGAAGATTTCCCCATATAATTAGGTTTGTAGAAAGAACTGCACTCATCTTTGACTTTGCTTCGTCTGTATCCCCCCTTTAGTGGAAATGGGCCTTTTGCCTCTACATTCATGTGCAAAGGAGATTACAGCATTAGTGCTGTAAAGAACATCTATTTTATATACACTTGATTCTTTTTACCTGACTTCACAAAACACTACTGGTGCTCACTAAATTCTCCTAGCAAGGTAGACAATAATTTAAGCTGACACAAAGAGTTGTGGTACCTTACAGTACAATCCTAAAAAGAGTTATACTGTTCCAAGTCCAAGGAAATCAATGGGCTTGGAAATGTGTTATTCTGCTTCTGATTGTATTGGTACAGAATGAACGACTCATATATGAGCCTTTGTGACGGTCTGGAGATACAGATCCACACATGAAGTTACCCCTGTTGATACAGATATTCAGAGTCAAAGGCTGGACTTTCTGACAGTCCTTGGAATAGTGGAGGATTCAAAAGTATTACTGATTTCTGTGCCCCGTCCTGGATGGCCCAGGCTAACCTGATCTCGTCAGATCTACCTTGCAATTTTGCTTTTGCAGCCAGCTGTCCTTCGGCCTAAGCCACCCTCATGGCCTGCTACAACAGGAACTGGGGAAGACTGCTGCCTTCTCTCATTTTCAAACACAAGACTTCCAAAACCTAGAGGAGTAATGACACTAATACATCTCTGTACTGACAGGCAATCTAAACAGAGGGAATAAAAAGACACTGCCGAGTTCTCTCTTATTTCTCCCTAGGTAGGGCCAAAATACTGTCACACCACACACTGAAGTCCTACATCACAGTAAAAGGAAGAGTTTGGTGGTACAGCAAGCCTATACGTCTTGCAGCCCACAAAGCGGAAAGCAGTCTATGACTGTATTTGGCTTGCTAGGTCAGTGATGATATCCTCCAAACTCCTTCTGGAAAGCTGTTCCCTCATGTCAGGGCCACATCTAAGAAGTTCCCCTCCAGAACCTACTTCCAGCACCATGAGCATGAAACCACCGGACCCTTGCTCTTTGAGACAGGCAGAATATGTTTTTATTTCTTCTCCCATCCTATTCTACACACTCAACTTAAAATTCCACATACTTTTACCTGCTCCCTACTCCTTAGTTATTCAATCTTCCTTTTGTGGCTATCTGCCATGTGGCCACCCAGTCATTCCCCACAGCATCTCTCACCTGTGATTGGCTACCAAGGCCTCCCCATTTAACCTAAATTCTTTTTCTGCCTATTCCATGGCCTGTTCTGCTCTCATTCTGGGCAGTTCTTCACCTATCGCTTTCCACTGGTTTGGTTTGCTCTTGTAGCACATGGGAAGAACATAGGGTTGCCAACCTCCAGGTACTAGCTGGGGATCTCCTGCTATTACAACTGATCTCCAGACAATAGAGATCAGTTTACCTGGAGAACATGGCCACTTTGGCAATTGGACTCTATGACAGTGAGGTACCTCCCCTCCCCAAACCCCATCCTCCTCGGGCTCTGCCCCCAAAACCTCCCGTTGGTTGCAAAGAGGGACCTGGCAACCCTAGAATAACATACTTTGCACTAATAGTAACTTCATTCGGGTGTGTAGATTAAAGTAACACAACTAGTGTATGCAACGGACTAAAAGATCCCTTTTGACCCAGAACTCCTGTGTTAGGTTTTCATGTGTAGGAGATGCAATTTGCATGGGCAGCGGAAGGGGTGTACAATTCTAGGAGGTGGGAGAGCCAGCAGGAACTCACTGGAGGAGTGCATGGCACACAGTTTCTGTCCTGGTCAGCATAGTTTATATAACTGTTGTCATCCCACAAGAAAGAAGACTGTTTGCAAAATAATGATTTCCTATTCCATTTATGCTTAATTCTATCCATAAGACTGCATTGGTTAGAAAGTTGCTTAATCACATCACAATTCTGTACCCTGGTAAAATGAGCAAAAATGGGGGATTGGGGGATGGGGGGATGGGGGTACAGGGACAAAAATAAAGCTTTGGTTTCAAGTGCTTACATCAACAATGAGGAAATCCAGCCAGCACCAGGCATTAGTGAAATATACTTGAAAACCGTAAGCCACCCACTTCAGAAGCATTTCTAGGATGAAGATGTATGTGAAGACCTTGTCAGCGTACTCCAGCATGGTCTTGATAGTCTTGCGCTGTTCAATATAAATGTCTTCAAAAGCCTGTGGAGGAAGATTGGAAGGGAGAGAGAGAGCGCCACTGCATTCACTCATTTAAATGATATTTTTAAAGTGCAGACAGAAGTAGAAATTCGCCTTCGCTTCATTTCTGGCTAACACACTACCAAAGAATTACAAACAGTTTCATTTTCTGATTTTTTTCCCCTGAGTGCATGTACGATTCTTATGGACTGTTGGAACTGCTGATTACTAGAATGTCTTACATGTGATTGTTAAGCAAAACGTTTTAAAAATTGGAAATACAGCATTTGCTGGCTATCATCTCTAACACAGTGTACAATTTAACATCTTTGACGTTTGAGAAATTTTGAGAAAATGTTACAAAGTTTTTTTCTGTTTTGCTCACCAGAGCCCCACTGCTGAGAAGAATCATAAACACAATGAACGTTTCAAACCAGTTGTGTTCAACTATGCTGTAGCAGGTTTTCCTAAAATTCCACCAGGTTTTTCCTTTGTCATCTTCTATACTCACTTGACAACATGAGAACTTCTGGACACAACCTGTTTATAAGGATAGCAGATGGTTAAATAACGAAATAATATTTATTTTGTGTTCAGAACAGCATACAAAGAGGAAATCACTGACAGCGATGGTGGCATAGTAGGTAGAGTATCAAACTAAGATCCAAGAGATCCAGGTTCAAATTCCCATGCAGCCATGAAGGAGGATTGCCAACCTCCAGGTGGGCCTGGGGGTCTCCAGGCATTACAAATGATCTCCAGATTACAGAGGATCAGTTCCCCTGGAGAAAATGAGTGCTTTGGAGGGTGGATTCTATGACCCTGCTGAGGTCCATCCTTTCCCCAAGCCCTGTTCTCCCCAGGTTCTGTGTGTGTGTGTTAAGTGCCGTCAAGTCGCCTCCGACTCATGGCGACCCTATGAATGAAAGTCCTCCAAAATGTCCTATCCTTGACAGCCTTGCTCAGATCTTGCAAATTGAGGGCTGTGGCTTCCTTTATTGAGTCAATCCATCTCCTGTTGGGTCTTCCTCTTTTCATGCTGCCCTCAACTTTTCCTAGCATGACTGTCTTTTCCAGTGACTCTTGTCGTCTCATCACATGACCAAAATACGACAGCCTCAGTTTAGTCATTTTAGCTTCTAGGGTCAGTTCAGGCTTGATTTGATCTAGAACCCACTGATTTGTTTTTTTGGCAGTCCACGGAATCCGTAACACTCTTCTCCAACACCACATTTCAAAGGAAACTATTTTCTTCCTATCAGCTTTCTTCAATGTCCAGCTTTCACACCTATACGTAGTAATAGGAAATACGATGGCATGAATTAATCTAGTCTTGGTGGCCAGTGACACATCCTTACACTTCAAAATCTTTTCTAGCTCCTTCATGGCTGCCCTTCCCAGTCTCAATCTCCTTCTGATTTCTTGCCTGCAGTCTCCCTTTTGGTTGATGGTGGAGCCAAGGAATAGAAAGTCTTGAACAATTTCAATTTCCTCATTGTCAACCTTAAAGTTGTGTAATTCTCCTGTAGTCATTACTTTTGTTTTCTTGATGTTCAGCTGTAGTTCTGCTTTGGCACTTTCTCTTTTAACTTTTAACCCCAGGTTCTACCCCCCCCCCCAAAAAAAAAATCTCCAGGAATGTTTCCAACCCAGAGTTGGCATCCCTACCATGAAGTTGCTGAGTGACCTTCAACAAGTCACACATTCTCAGGCTAACCTGTCTCACAGGGTTATCGTTAGGGTAAAATGGTGAAGAAGAATGATGTAAGCTGCTAAAGGCTACTTGGAGAAAGGGTGAGACAAAATTGGACTATAGGGGAACCCTATCTAATAAGATAAAATAGTGGGGTGGGGCTGAACCCGCAAACGACAAGAAAACTAAACTCCACTAAAAATTTTTAAAAAAAAACTGGTCTGGGGAAGTACAACTGTATATAATGTGTTGTGTATTTTAGCTGCTGCTCCTGGCTGAAACTTTGACAGCCAAACCTCTTCACAATACAGCAGGGAGGTCTGCAGTTACAAAAAAGATTTTAAAAAATCTCACAAGGTGTGGCTAAAAGAAGAATTTGGTATCCGAGTCTACAATTTGCACGAAGCATTTCTAATTAGGGCCAAACTACATCATATATGAAAGAGTTGGTTTCCCCAACATTCGGAGGGGTTTTTGTTAGTTTGTTTTAAACTTGGACAAGAAGCCCTGGAGTGTCAGATATTGCTCAGAGGCAGGGCTCTGGTTCAGTCTTTCAGTTCCTATGTCTGTAAACAAGCCTTGCTTGCAAACTATGCAGTCAGAACTTTCAACTCTCTTTAGTTCCTAATAAAGTATGCTTTATTCAGAGCCATCTGCCTGGAGGAGTTTGCTTATGGGATACTAGGGGCAGCCTGAGTCTGACACTGGAGGGTTACTTTACTATCTGAAGCAGAAAACCAATGACGCAAGAGCTGTTTAACTAGTTACCATGGTGAGTTCAAAATTACCACCCAGTGCCATTTTCCTACTCATGGTTCTCCAAAAGTGACACAAAAAGTTGCCAGCTCTGCATTGGGAAATACCTGGAGATTTTGGGGGCGGAGCCTGGGAAAGGTAGGGTTTGGGGAGGGGAGGGACTTCAATGGGTTACAGTGCCATAGAGTCCACCTTCCACTGTGGCCATTTTCTCCAAGTGAACTGATCTCTGTCACCTGGACAGCAGTTGTTCTCCTAGGAGATCGCCGGCCACCCTCTGGAGGTTGGCAACCCTAGTGCCACAGCTGAAGGGGGTAGGGGGATATGGGGAAGGAATCTGAGCAGAGACACCACAGGAAAACCAACGCTTAAACTGCTCCTCCCCAACCCCGACCCTCTGTTCCCAATGACCACCTTTGAAACAGCTTTCCGACAAAATAGAAATAGGAAGTAACGTGAAGTTTGGCCCCAGATTGGTCTGATTGTGCAGCATCTGAAAGTATATAATACATAATTGGTCAAATACAGGTCTTTTCTGTCCCTGTTACCTTCTGTAAAACAGGCTTCTGGTTCAAGAGCCTCTTCAGGTTCAATCTCTGTCTGTTCACCCTCTCCAGGTGGGGCAATATCAACAGTACTGCCTTCAGATGAGCTGGTTGCACGGGGTAGTTTCTGAAAATAAAATCCCACAAAAGAATGTGTGTGTTTTTCCCCCTTCTCCCATAAGTATATGTCACTCAATTGGAGAGTACTCTTCAAATTAATATTGGTAATATAGAGCAGTGAGTTGTTTTAACTGTGAATAAAATCATAGCATGAAAAGCACCAGAGGGTTCTTATTCTCTTGCTTTTGTTTATTTTCTTATAACAAATGTTGTAGAAAAAAGCATATTCGTAGTACTCTAGTCCTGTCTGTGTGACAGCAGGAAACCTGCATACAATGTTTAATTCTATGAAATTAAATTTCAACAGTCTCTTTTTATTTTCCCTCTAAGCACTAAATAAACCAAATGAAAAATACATACAAATTGGTATCTTTATGACTTCTTCTAAAGTTTATCTGGGAAGATAGTGAGAATGGCCTGTTGTCCAGATGGCCCTCGGCTAATTTCAGATGGGCCAACAGTAAATTAGCAAATTAATTACACTATTATGTACTGTAACTATTTTTTTACTCCTGTCTGCCGTTCTACACAGAATGCTACAGACTTCACCTAAATTTTCTCCTCTTGGCAAGTTGCCAGAATTGAATAACAATTCAGAAAAGTTTTTTTTTTAAATCTAGCTGCACTGTGATTGATATTAAGGTACATGTGTGAGATCTCACACCACATACACTAAAGGCATTATATTGGGAGGGGGGAGCAGTGCAACTGTATTTGTAGTAATGTGTCTGGTCTACATTGTCAGTGAGATGTGGAAATGAGGTGGCAAAATGCAAAGGTGATAAGCAGAGACAGGAACACTTCAGGGTTAGGGTTGCCAACTCTGCCTTGGGGAATTCCTGGAGATTTACAGCCCATACCTGAAATTTGGGCTGAAAGGCCTTAGGAGGCGTCCACCGGTGCAGGGGCCCACACCACGGCCGCCTGGAAGGTGCACGCCGGCGTGAGTGGCCCCAGTGCCGGTGTGCAGGCCTGGGAGCTGGTCCCCGGCCGCCACTGTGGCAGCGGTGGGGCTGGACGCTGCCGCAGCCTCCCGCCGGCCTCTGGCTGCCGGCACAGGCTGCGGTGGCGCCCTGGGAGGCGTTCCCGGGGCATTCCGGCTCTGGCCAGGGGGCGGGGCCGACGTTAGTTGGCCTCCCGAACCGTTTTGGCTTGAGAACACCCCTTTTTTATTTTCTTCAGATATGCCAGCTTTTTGCTGGCGTATCTCCTATGCAACCCTATGAGGGATGCACGGTTTTTTTGCACTGGGTTGCCTCCTAAGCCCGGGGCAGGGTTAGGGGTGGAGCCTAGGGAAGGAGCTCAAAGGGGATGTAATTCCACAGACTGGCCTCTGAATCTGCCATTTCCTCCAGGGGAACTGATCTCTGTATTCTGGAGATCAGTTGAAATTTCAGGACAACTCCAGGCCCCACCTGGAGGGCAGCACCCCTACTTCAGGCTGCAAATAGAGAACTTTTAAAATGTTCCTGAGAGAGAGAGAGAGGGAGGGAGGGAGGGAGAGAGAGAGAGAAATTTTTAAAAACTCTCTTCATATAGAAAGCGAGCACAACAGGAAGCAGACTGGGCTAGAACGTTTCTTCCTGCTGTGGTTGTGTTTTTACTTGCGGGGAGCTTTAACCTGGGGAAACATTCAAAAACCAGCAATGTGCTGTGGTACGGTCCAGTCCACCATTCAGGATTACAGTACCATGCTTGGTTGGATGAATACACTGGGTAGGATTGCCAAGTGCCCGGTGGTGGCGGGCAAAATCCGGCCAATCCACCCAGCTGCCCACCGAGCAGCTGAGGGTCAGCGGGCAACGCGTGCACGTGTGCCCACATGCTGCGCCCGATCACTTCCGGGTTTACCCGGAAGCGACGCGGACGCTCTAGCAGCCTCCGTCGAAACTCTATGAAAACCATAGAGTTTCGGCAGTGGAAGTGACGTAGGCACACGTGCCGATCACACACCCCGGGCATACCCCCCAAAAGCTCCTGCTGGTGGAACTAACGAGCCTGGCAACCCTAACACTGGGTCTACTTAGAGTTGCCCCTTCTTGGAAGGCACAAATCTGGAAGGGGTTGAGTTCCACCAGGGGGCAGACCCCCGGTCAAGTCTCACCTATCCAGGTATGGGACTAGTGGGGTCAAGGGATAGAGCTCTGTGAAGTTAATGGGCAGAGCCCATGTGCCCAGAGACAGAACTCTAAGAGGTCAAAGGGCACAGCCAACAAAGAATACTTCTCAAACTAAGGTGCTCATCATTCTGTCCGTCTCTCCATCCTCCCACTGCCCTCTTGCTAAGGACATATCAGGAGGAAAGGGAAGCAGAAAATGCAGCCAAAGACAGAAGCAGTCTGCTTTTGAGACCCACAAAAGACTGTGCTGAAAATGAAAGCAAATAATGTCTGCAAGCCTAATTTTGCAAAGGTGTGGCACAGCAAAGGGCTTTGCCTTAGAAGGAACTAAACAATTCAAAACTCACATTCAGCATCAGTTCTCGCAGAGATGTTGCCAAGCCATACCTGGCAACAGGCGGAAGCTTGGGGAGGGGGGGCTGGGACATAGAGGGCGATGTCATCCTGTGCACTGTGACATCACTTCCAGGAAAAACCAGAAGTGTCACTGTAGGAATCACTGGAAACTACCAAAGAGTTTCTGGAGATTCCTAGAGCTATATGATATCACTTCCAGGTTCCCCTATAAGTGATGTCATCATCCATGACCTAACCTTCCCCACACTGCTGCTTGGAGCGGTGGATGGCAATAAGAGTTGCCAGCGGGATGCCTCCTGCCTAAGGCTGAGTCAGAGGCACTGGGCAATAGACTGCATAGCACAGGACCTGACGTTCCCCATGCCCTTCACCAAAAGTAATATTATTCTGCACATGTTTAGGGTTTTTTGCCTGTAATTAAGTTTATAGATAGGGAATCACTTTAGGTATTTTATATACAGCAGGAGCTAGATTTCATTACTCTAACCATTGCAGCTTGCTTTTGGTAGCTGTTTCTAATTTTCTATTCTGTTGTCTTCCTTGGGGAGGAAGGGCTCTTTCCATGCTCAGAGGAACTCAGCCCTATGTGCCATAATTTAAAAAAATGTTAGCAACTATAATTTTTCATATCCTTACAAAAGAGAGCTTTCACTAGCTTACTATCTAATGGAGAAGTCATAATTTAGTCCTAATCTGAAGTTTTTCAGAATAGCCCGAGATTTTCTCAAACAAGGACCGGGTCAATTTAGAGCGGGCAGCCTTGTAGAATGAGCATCTGAAAAATCATAATTTAGTCAAACAACAATGTAATCCTTTGCAGTGAGTTACAATAAAATCAATGCATTTAGACTTTTGCATAGTTTCTACATAGCCTATGTAACTTTGCATAGGATTGCACCGCAAGAGATCTCATTCATTTCCTTTGTACACACATCATTTCAGTAACATTTATTCGTCAATTTTCTCAAGGGTGAAAAGTTCTCCTTTATTGTGCTTGCGTAAGTTTTTTAAATGTTATGTATCTGAAATACTGCTTTCAGTAGGAAGCTACTCTACAGCTGTAAATAGTGTTTTTCACATAGAACTTTAAAAATTTGAAATATGGAAAACCATGCAACATTAAACATCAAAGCAATATCAATGAATAAGACAGCAAAAGTAAATGATTTATGTTTCTGGGGTTTACATTAATACAAGAAATTAGTGTGTGTGTATATATATATAATTTAATATTAGCAAACTGAACAGAGATTGGTATTCGTTTATGAAAATATTTGGCAGTAACACTGATAACTACGAGGAGAGAATTTATGTATACCTTTTCTGCCATGCTAAAATTTACAGAATTATTTCAACTGCAAAACTCTGTGGGGTTATGTAACATAAAGGAATTAGTCATGCCCTTCTTGAAGGCACTTAGAGATTGATGGCTCAGCTTCGGTGATAGATAACAGGATGTAACTCCAGTGGTTTTGTGAAGGGCCAAATAAAACATTATTTTTTAAATAGTTGGGTCCAGATTCTGAAAAAAAGGGGAGCCCAAACAGGTTCGTCCACAGATACTCCACATGGAGCAGCAAAAGCAGGGAAACAGCTCCTCTCCAGCATGATTTTTGCATGGGAAAGCGGTTAGGGGAGGCAAGAGCCCCCCCCCCCACATGTTCTGAGCCCGTTTGGGCTCTTCCTTTTTAAAGAAGCTGTTCCCTGCAGCTGCTGTGTGGCTGCGGGGAACACACGTTGGTTGCAGAGAATCCAGACCCAGCTCTTTGAAAACTGTGATGTTCAGTTTGGCCTGGAGAAACTGGCTCAAACTGAACTTCTGTTGCATTGCATCACCTGAGAATTTGAGCTTGATGTGTGTAGCTGTTAGATTAACAAAATGACAAGCAGAAATCTCTGATAGTATGCTTGCTAAAAATAATAAATATAAAATATTAGAATGAAGAACACAGGAAGCGAGATGATGGATTAAGCATTAAAATGAATGACTGTATTAGTCAGAACTGCATGCATACAGATATCCCACAGATAAGGAAGTACCATATGGCTTAAACTCTGTGTCTAGTCCTCAGTATTATTGACTGTATTATTCATGTTTAAAATATCTCTTGCTGCTGTTTCATGCAATGGCTTTATGTCTCAATGGATTTTGTAAAAAAAAAGGCAGCTTGTTCTGCTTTTGCAAATCAGTCTATTAACAATGTTCTTGCAAGGGAGCAGAAATATGGAGTGAGGAGTGTGAGAGGAGAAAGTGAATGAAGGGGGTATTGTATACTATGCAGTTCTACACTAGTTGTACTGTCACTGGGGGTATGGCTATGACTCAGTGGTGAATCACCTGCTCCGCATGCAGAAGGTCCCAGGTTCAATCTCTGGCATCTCCAGTTTTTTAAAAAATCAGGCAGTGGGAGATGTGAAACACCTTTCCCTGAAACCCTGGAGAGTTGCTGCCAACTGTGGCTGATCAGAGTCTAGCTACAGATAATGCCCCCCACATATAAAAATGTCAGAGCTACCTAGGAGGCCGGAATGACTCTCAAAATCAATATGAATTCCAAATGAAATGGAAGTGCTATTTTGACTATGGTAACTTGAGAGTTTAAAATATATAGTAGAATTAGGATAAATTAGAGCAAATCAGGAACAACAGATATGGCTTATAACGTAAGAATATAGAAGCTTAAACTAGAAGACTGGCAATTTAAAAAAACTAGAAGGATTATATGTATTAACAGAATAGTTTGCTATTATTATGTATACAATCTAGTATATAGAGCAACTGCTATGATACTCAGAATTGTTAATAGATCTCTCTGGAAGGAACTCTATTTGTATGTGTATTTGTATGTGAATGGGCATGTATATGTGTATGTCAAGTTTTCGTATTGTTTAAAATGTTAATAAAAATATTTTTTTAAAATAAAATCAATATGTCAGGAGTGTAAATATGCCATGAGAAAGACAGAGAGAGAAAGAAAAAGAGGGGTACATCGGTCTTGCTTGTAAGACCCAAACAAGCTTCTGAGTGATTAAAGAAAATTGTTAGTTTCTCTCATCCACTTGTGGTCCTGCGCTAAGATACATGCTGACCGGGGCCATAAGTCTGTTACCAGAAAACTGATTGAACAGAATTACAATTGAACAGATCAAGAACATAACTTTATGGTTGGTTATGTAGATTAGGGATCTCTCGCAACTTTAGCAGAGCCATTTTGTTCTCAGATAGGGTTGGTTTAATACAGATGCAACTCACTGATAATAGTTTACCATTATCACATCCCCAAGAATGAGGGAACTGTTCAGCACCAAGGTTTACTGTTTCTATCCTAAGCTCATGCAACCATGTTATAAACATAAATTTCTTTTAACAAACATTTATATCACTATGATGTACTAGCAGATTTCCCAAAATGATCCAGCATCAGCATTACAGCAATACAGTTTTTAGAATGCATGCACTTTGTTTAGACTATATACATGGATGGGCTTTTACTGCCAGTGGTTCCAGGTAAATGAAGTTTTGGTGTTACTTTTTCTTAATATTATGAGCACAATCTACTAATACCCGCTCATGCAGATGCAGCTATGTGTGCATTAGGGCACTGGCATTCCTGCCCCCCCCCCTTTCCCGTTGAATTGTGCTCAATGATATTCATATCTTTTAATAAAGAATTATAGCAGAAATACCAGATGGCACTATTTCCTAACATATAAAATACAATGTACCTTGACTGCATGTATACAGACCGTCATTCATACAAAGAAAGAAGTCTTGACAGCTTATTTCCTGTTACCCTGCATTTCTTAATTTTTAAAGGTTTCATTCCTTATTGTCCTTACAATTTTGAGCTGTGTTTAAAAAATTAAACAAATTTGCCACTTAAATGAGATATTTAACAAATGAGATATTTAACTGACCAGAGTAAGCTGCTGGCTAAATGCCTCCTGGGTGAACTGATATATTTAAACAAACCAGTCAGAATGTAAATTTTGCTTCAAGTGATGCCATTAAAGTCAATCAGAATTTTACTACTGACTTGCAGTGATATTTATAACTGCTGAATTCAATGTGAAGTGTTTAATTGGCTTCAGTAAGTATAAACTGTGCCCTTAATGGTAGCAAAATCAGACCCACGACTACACTCAGACATGAATATCATGGATTGTAGCCAATTATACAAATCCTAATACCTTAAAAAATTAAAATTCTTAGCACCATATTTTAAAAATTGAGAGTATAGTTTGAAACCCTTAGAAAGTGACTGATTTTTTTTAAAAACTGATGAGTATTCTTATTTCACAAGAAATGATTTGTTAGGAGTAAGGTCACTTATAACACCATTATTCCTTTATAGAAAGAACAGTTTGACAAACATTATCAGACCATTTTCTGTTAGACTACTGTACACTCATGGGGTTAGATCCTGCCAGTTTTTTAGCTCAGTCTTTCCAAATTTCCCTCCTTATTCCAGCCCCCATCCCACATTGTCAGGTCTGACCATATTTTGTAGGCTGACCATATTTCCATGAGACAAAAACGGGACAATGGGATGGCAAAAACAGGACAGGGGTTATGTAATATTAGTGAAACCTGATCGGAGCATTTTTTCTATGAGAATTTACCCAGCCATGCCTGCATGCGGCATAAGACATGTCAGAACTGAAGGAAACAAACGTTGGAAGTGTAATAAGGTGCAAAACGGGACAAAAATCTACATTTTAATTAAAAAGATGGGACGGCCAGGAAATACGATAAAAACGGGACTGTCCCTTTCAGAATGGTACGTATCGTCAGCCTACACGATTGTCAGCATAGCCTTTTTAGTGGTCAAAGTGGATTCCCTTTTCCAGTGGCGTAAAAGCTGGTTGGATCCAACCTATAGAGAAAAAAGTCTCATTATCTGCAGGGATACATTGGAAAGCAATTTTTGATGATGCAGCATTCCCAAGGCCTGAATCAGCAAAACAACATGCTTGACTAGAGCAGAAGCCTGTGCAATACTAGTGAAACCACACCAAGGGAAAAAATATATAACCTTACTTTATTTTAAAAAGAAGATCTGAGGAGGAGGGGAAGTAATTTGAATTATAACAGTTAGATAGTGTGAAATGATAATCTAAATTGGCAGAGATGGAAATAGCATAACCACTCTCACACTTAGACTCTTTTTGACCACAGTGCATCTCTTGATTTAGTCAACAAAAGGTAATCAACACAAGCTTTGCCCAACAGCATGTTAATGGGCCATTTCCATTGTTTAAGCATTCACTTAAGGCCAAGTCTTGCTCTCATTTGATTTTACATGATGTTTTCAACGGGAGCAGGAGCAGGCCAAAAATACAGATGTTAAGCGTTACAAACCGCTTTCATGATTCAGGTGACAGTAAAATAAACAAAGGGATTCAGCCATTATAAATTATCGTGAACAACACAGTTTTAATATATCTATGTTTGACCATTCTAAATTGCTTCAGGGCTTGCCAAAATCTGAAACAGCAATTCCCATTTTCCTTCACTCTTGTGACATGTTTGAATTTAACTGTTAACCTTATACAAAATATGGAGGGAATGTTTCTGCCTCATCCTATTAAAGCCTTCCTCTTATACTTTGGACTAGTTGGAAAATATATCCGTTTACAATATCCCAATGTTTACATTTATATTCCATGTTTTAAAAGATGCCACCCCCAACTTCTGAAGCAGCTTTAAGCTTAAAGTTTTTTAATAAGACAGTACCGGTGATACACATTTTAGAGATTTGAGTACCTTTAGCAAGTTTATCAATTGCACACTAATAGCTGACCTAGATATTTCAATAATCATAGAACATATTCACTACCTTCCCACCCACCTCTTGTACCATCTATGAGATCTCAAAAGGTAAATCACAGTGTGACAGGTTAAGCACAGAAATGTACTCTAGAGCCAATCAAAGCAGTGCTCTGAATCAGCCAATAGGAGCTGTGTACTGGGAAAAGGTTCAGATCTGACAGGGAAGGTTAAGGCCTTTTATGCATGGTCTGTTTCCACTGGATCTGCTGCTCTCTAACTGCACAGTATTTGCAGTTGAATTCTCAAAACTCTATGCACAGGGGCTTTTTGCCCCAATGAAATTCCAAGAACACCTTGTGATCAATTATGCATCCCCAGCAAAAATGCAGAACTTCTGAACTCCCACAGCGGGATTCTTTCATTTGATCTGAACCGAGTGGCCATTTTACCGCCAAAGCAGAGATAGGTCCAGACACTCACACACACCGACCAATTTGTTTCTGTGTAACTCAATGCAGGGGTCATAAGAACATACAAACACTTGCTCGGCCATTTGTGACTTTCATAGTCCCATTGGCAGTCTTGTACTTGCAAAAAAAAAGAAAAAAAAGGCTTTCATTACTATAAGAAAAAGTATATAAGGGAAGGGCGGCAAATCAGCCCAGCTCTGTTCCATCCTGCCAAGCGCTGAAACTGATCCACACACTCACTGTGAAATTGACCAAATAAGCAGCCTCATAGTTTCTCTTGCTAGCACACTCAATAATGGTTTACAGGGGAGGGGTTGGATGAGGAGGACAAACCTTGGGAGGGAGAAATGAGAATGGGCGTGGGGAGAAAAACCTGGTGACAAATAAGCACAGGGATTACTTCTGATTTGGGATCAAGGCAGACATTAAACTCAGGATAAAACAGCATCCTGAAAACGTGGGGAAAACACAAGGGGACAGCGAGGAGACTTCTGAAGGTCGGAAAATACATGCATAAATAAAATGAAGCCCTGAAGTAGTCGGGGTGGTGGTGGTGACCGTGACAGGAACAACCAGTGCATAAAAGGCCTAAGCCAGTCAAAGGTTTTTTTTGTTTTTTGTTTTTTTTGAGGGATGAGAGAGAAGTGTTAGCCTAACAGGATTGTGAATTAAAGATCTGAGGTGATACCAAATATCTGGTTAATGCCTGAGGAATTGAGTGTATGAAGGTATTACAGTAGGCCATCAAGGCTTACTGGGTCTAGTGTGTAACTAAAGTACAGAGTCCTGTATTTAGATGTTATAAACCTGCCTGAGAGAGGGCATGTACTCTTTGAAGCCTAGTTTAGCACAGCTCCTGGTTGTCATTATTTACTTCAGTTGTGTGTGTGTGTGTGTGTGTGATTCCCCCCACCCCTGAATAAACAGTATTCTTGTTCACTTTTAAAAGCAAACCATCCTGAGCCTGTCAATTTACCTTAGACATCAATTCAGGCTTATGTGGGTTTATAGTTCCCAGGCCCAGATTCTAATGTCTCAACCCTTTTAAAATTCCCATTGGGAACCCACAAAGGGCACACACAGAGATGCTGCCCTGTGGGCTGGGCATTGTGCCAAAGTTACAGTAACAAAACATTTTACAATGTTTTAATTTGAGCAGGATTGTAGCAGGCAGCCAATACTAAATTTAACCTTGTAACAATCCAGAGTAGGCTTTTGTGATCAGGCAGCGATCTTAAATCTTAATAGTCTGCTCTCTTAACATTGGTTTCTTATTTGTGAATATAGAAAGATTAGTAAAGTCTTAGGTAGCTAGTAAAAATCCTCAGTTAAAACGCCTTGCGGCTTATTTATCATGCCTTTTGGTTCCTTATTGTTAAAGGTTGAGATCTTAAGAACTATGGGTTGGTTCCTATCAGTTTTTCAGCTGATGCATGGCAGTAAAGTCCCTTCTGATACCCCCAAAGGGCTATCTGGGACAAAAAGTCACACTGCAATGAAAAGAACAATCTAGTAAGATTATCCACCCTTTTCTGCCAGTGGAAAATCTCACAGGATGCAACCCAAACCACAAAACTGTTATATTAACTTGCTGCTTTCACCCAGCAGTCCCCACCAACAGAAGAGCTACTTTTGAAACTCTTCAGCAGTGAAAACTTCTGCAATATATTATTTCTTTGGCTAGGTTGTAAACAAGAGGTTAGTTTTAAAAATGAAGGTAAAAGTACTGGAACTTGTAAAAGCTTAAAATCAACTAAAACACATGTTTATAATTATCAGTTGTTGATACTTCTGGGCACACCAGTCAAACACACTTTGAAAAGAAGGACCAGCCCCAAATTATAATAGATGAAAACCCAGAACTACCTAGTGTTCAAATGAACTCTAGAAGAATGGTCCAGCATGGGAGAATTTGCATGACAACACCTCCAAAACATTCGGCAATTTAAAACCTAACCAAACATAGAAACATAGAAAGTCACTAAATTTTCAAATTATGTTTTCTAAAATTCCTCAAAAGACAACATTCATTCTATTAAATGTATCCCACATTTATAAGGGCTGAATCAAAAAGGGTTGTTTTTATTGTTTTTTTAAAAACTACACATGCTCCCTTTTTCCCCTTGGCCTTTTGAGAGTTCAACATTCTCATCATTTTATGCTCCAACTTACAAAACCTAAAAGGTCATGCAGTAGCTGTTAAGGGATTCGATAATAAAATATATATATAGAAAATTCACTAGCAGACTCAAAATGTATGTCGGGGTTGCCAATTTTGCCTGACCATGCTGTGATGTGAGTCACAGGACTCAGCAGAGAGCAGCTGTGCATGTTTGAACTGTCTTGCAATGGACAGGGAAGGAAACATAGCTCAGTAGCATGCAGGGCCAGTCAATATCCACAGGAAAGTGATCATATAGGTATAATTTGCTTAGGTAACCTGTGTAACAGTGGTGGTACGTTGAATCTACCTGGTTAAAAAGCACCAGAGCTGCATTTCTTGATTGCTCCAGCTTGGTTTTACCCCTGTGAGAAGTAAGAATGGTAGGCAATGAAGTTCGTGACACAGTTATCGCCAGTCTTTTGTGCTCTGGAGAATTAGCATTAACACATGATTTCAAAACATTTGCAGAAACAAAAAGAGCTTAAGACATAATTACCATACTGCAAAAGAAAGAAGATACATATTGGTTGGTTTTAGAATAGAACACACATTCCTAACCATCTTTTGCAAGGTCCATCATAAACCAGGATTAACAATTATTAGGGATGTTCACTCATCTACAAATTTTGTTTTAGAAAAAGAAACAGATTTCTATTGCTCTGTTGAAGACACATATCTCTGCAATACTCCCCCCCACACATTCATTTGGGCCATTCTGAACTGCCTAAACTCCTTCCCTTTTAATGGGATTCTACTATCAGCATTTCTCATTTCCTGCATTTGGTTTTAAATTCTGAAACGCCTTGTTATTCTTGGACTAAATCAAATTAATTTATTATTCAAAATAAAGAAGTCTCCAACATTTACTGAGATGCAGCTGGTTCTGGCTTGATCACCAGTGTCAGCAATACTCAGTAGCTCTGCAAAGCTTCGGCCCCATTCAGGTTTTGATTACCAGATCAATCCTATACAAACAGCTTGTTCCTGTAAGCTGCAGCGGCCGAGGACAGCATGGCCATGGCGCTGCCATGGCACCTCCAATGAGGTTTTGTGGCTGCTGTGCGGGGGAAAAAAGTTTTTTTTATTTAAAAAAAAACTGAAAATGTGGGGAAAGTCCCCATAGCAAACAGGGATGCTGTGCCACCAAAAAGGTGGTGTGGCAATGTCATTGTGTTAGGGGGCGTTCCCAGGCCGAAAGGGGTCCCACGGAACACCCCGGGATCGCCTCCTGAGATACCAGTGCAGGGACTTGTGCCGAAAGAACACCAGTGGGAGGCCGTGTCGGTGTCCAGGGCCGCACTGCCACTGCAGTCCAGTGGGGCTGGTGTAAGTGTCCCTCTGCCGGTGTCAGTGCCAGTTTGCACAGCACAAGTGGCATGGATGCCAGATTAGGGGGTCACAACGCCTCCTAAGACCATCCGTCTCCTCCTTCAGGAATGCGCTGAAAGTTACTCCATTCTAAGTCCATACTAATGAGTTTAGATTGGGGTAACTCTAGCATGTAAGAGCAAACTGTCAGAAGCCTCAGCGATCTACATTTTGCACGTGAGCATCAAGTGGATGTAAAGGCAGAGATTGACTACACAGAAAGAGAAATAACTAGGAAGAAGTTAACTGTTTCTCAGTGACTGACCCCTTTCTTTTCATTGTGAACAACACACATACAAACAGAAGGTCTGGGAGAGGGGTATGTATGTGTGTGTGTGTGCTGTCAAGTCACAGCTGATTTATGGCGACCCCGTGGGTTTTCAAGTCAAGAGACGTTTGGAGGTGGTTTGCCATTGCCTGCCTCTGCATGGGCTGAGAGAGTTCTGAGAGAACTGTGACTGGCCCAAGGTCACCCAGCAGGCCTCATGTGGAGGAGTGGGAAATCAAACCCGGTTCTCCAGATTAAAGTCCGCTGCTCTTAACCACTACACCACACTGGCTCTCGAGGAGTACCTAGACTGTTTAAAATTTTAAGAATTCGTTAAGAGCAGCAGCTCGTCCTTGGCCAGAGGCAATTTAATTATTTGCCCATAAACAATTTTGCAATGACTGGCAAGCTGGTGCTGATTTTTGTTTCCAAATAGCATTCTAGATTAAACACATTCAGTAAAGTGATGGATCACTCTAGGTTAAAATTGGTTAAAACATAAATATCATAGCAATGATTCAGAGAAGAGAATATGCCATCTGTCACACAAGCAAATTAAAGCATCAATTACTTCTATAAAAGAGGAACTTTTTCATTAGAGATGGACACAGTTATGTGCAGAATAAAAAAGAATTTTATCAACAAATTAAAAGCCAGACAAAGCTAAAAGTGATAAATGGTACAGAATATGTTTTCTCATAATAGAAAACAAATACCTTTAAAAAGTTTCATTGAAATGTGTGATACCAGTGGAATGATGTATCACTGGTTAAGTGAGTGAAACAAATGTTCAACCAAAGAGTGAGCTGATCACAAACTCCTAAACCAAACTATATTTAAAATGTTGGCCCTTTAGAACCCCCCCCCCAAAAAAAAGCAACAGGTAAACAGTTAGGGTCCAACTAAAACATTATTTACAAGACAGTGAACTAAATTTCAACTTCACTATTCTAGAACAAGATGCAGCTGGGGATTTTAAAATAATCTCAGCCTGTCATTGGTAAAATACAGCAAATATGAGATGATGCAAAAAGATCTCATGTTGTACCAGAAAAGAAGGATGGCCCCTCTTCCTTTGAAAATACAAACACCAGCAGTTATTTGGATCTGTCTCTAACAGTATTTGGAACGAAACTCATGACTCCAGAGCCTCAACCCCTAATACCTTCCAGGTCATAATAGAACTAAAGTAGAGGATTTAGGACGTTCCAGATGAATGAACCATAGAGACATTATTCTTACAAAATCAAGCAACTAAAAATTTCCTAGAGTTAAAAAGAGAGAGAGAGCACTTACGGCCTACATTATATAGCACACAAATACTGGAAAACATACTGATTCTTTTAAAGGAATCTTTTAAACTGTAAAGTGTTTCCAGCTCTCTGTAAAGAATGCTCAAGATACCTAGTCTTCACTCAGAAATTTACTCAGCCACTAAGTTTATGATAATTTTAATTAGGTAATTTCTTCGCGCTTTATGAGTCATAGAAGAATCTTAAAGATCACAGGCAAGAAAGAATATGATGTTAAGATGACCCAAGCTAGATACAGAAATTCTTACAGAAATTTCAAATAAATAGATGCCCCAAAATAGTGCATGTAGTTAAATAACGAAGGATGAAATCACCTTATATATAATAAAAGACACAGATGCGGATAATAAAATTAACAGTAACAAAATTTCTACCTAAACTTTGAAAGGCAAACCATTTTAGGATTACAGATCTAAAAACTTCTGCTTACGGAACTAGTTTACAAAAGTGATTTTTACCCAATTCCCCCCACCCCACCATTGTTGAGGGTTGATGGTCCCTAGTCCAGAACAGCACATCCTACAGCACTGGACAGGTTGTAACAGAAAGGGCACCTAATATAATAGGCATGCTCCTCTGATCCTGGAGAGAATAGGTATGCATCATGACTAGTATCCATTTTTAATAGTAGCCATGAATACCCCTTTCCTCCATGAACCTGTCCACTCCCCTTTTAAAGCCTTCCAAGTTGGCAGCCATCACCACATCCTGGGGCAGGGAGTTCTTATGTGGCCCCAATACAGATCAAACCTGTACATGCAATTTACCTTCTGCTTTGGCCCTCAGCTTCCAGCACTAAAACATGGTGTCCCCTTCTACAATTGGTAGAAGCCCAAATAGCCCTAATTTGTAATGCTGCTGCCATTGTAGCACACTAAACATGAGATTAAACGCCATTTACAAGACCCCATGTGAAAGGAAGCGTTAATAATGCTTGTGAATTGTTGATAATGATCACTCATCATTTCAAAAGACAGCTTGCAAATATAAATAAAACATTTTGGCAATAAGAAAACAGCTGACCCTAAAAAGGTTGCTATTAATTAAAACAGCCATGGAATCTCCCAGCACTGTTACATGTGAAGAACCATAAACAACTTCAAAATATTATATTCCATATTGTATGTTTCATAAGTGAATAATATTTCAGCGTACTTATATACGTGTGTATATATACATAAAGTCCTACCTCTTTGCTTTCTTCAAGGTCGGATTCACTGCTAAATTCTTCTGTGTTAATATTTTCAAAATCTGATTCGCCAATAGCAATTGGTACAGTCACAGTAAGGCCCGGATTATTTATAAACGACATATAAGCATGTTCATCAATAATATATTTTTCCACACTTCTGCCTGTGCCTACACCACTTGTAGTTCCATTCCCATCTCTTAGATAATTAACATCTCTGATAATTTCAACCACAGTATGGTTGGAAACACAGTTGTCCTTCTGGTTGTTTAGGTCTTCGAGCGCTTTGATATCTTCTATAGCTTTCTGTTCTCTAACAAAGCCTTTTCGGACAATTTCCCGTAATTTTTTCTTAACATAAGCTATTCCCTTCTGAATCCTTGCCACAGCAACCTGAAGATTGTTCATTTCATTATCATCATCTGTGGCAGCAAGATTATCAGAACTAAAGGAGCTCAGCAACAAGGCTAGGAAAAGGTTCAATACCTAAAAGAAAAAGAAATGGTGCAACAACTTAGGTGTCTTATATATAAAAAGATTTACAAAAAGAGTCACAATTACATACAAAAGAAGAGCTCTGCCATATCTGTTCAAGTTCCGGCCATCCATTACCTAGCTCCAAACTCTAAAGTGTTACAATCAGTGTTTTATTTTAGACAGGAACTGTTTTATTTCTGATACAGTTAAATGTCTATTGTTTTTATCTTAAACCTATGTATCACTGTTTTATTGGCATATGCCATATTAATAAATCTGAATCTGTCATCCATTACCAGACTACTTCTGTTTGATTGATCAGTGAGACCTTGAGTATTAAAATCTGAACCCTATACCAGATGTTCCGATGATGCCCCTATACTCCACGAAGAACAACTTCATACACCTGATTGTTCTTTAAGGCTAAAATCACCATTTTGGTGATTTTGTAGAGCTCAGTAAAAAGCTCGATGATAAAATATAAGTTTCCTGATTCTGTTCCATGGGAGAGATTTTATCCATAGCTCCAGTTCTTAAACAATATGTGTGAATGACTGGGAGGTGAGAGAACCATAATGGCAGCCAATGACATCCATTGTCATTTTAGTACCTTCAGCCTTCATTTTGAAAAAACAGGCAAGCTGCTTTCAGGACTGAAAAAAGACTTGTCTCTTCGGGCAGTAGGAACCGCTGCTGCTAAAACAGTTAACTCTTGTTGGGTCTACAGGTTATCTCTAACAAACTTGAAAGAAGCTTTAACTGCCTAAATGTTGACATCCAGAAGATACTAAGTTCAACTGAATAATAATAGGATGTAAGTAAAAAGGTAAAGGTCCCCTGCGCAAGCACCAGGTCATTCCTGACCCATGGGATGACGTCACATTCCGACGTTTCCTAGGCAGACTTTGTTTGCGGGGTGGTTTGCCAGTTCCTTCCCCAGTCATCTTCCCTTTACCCCCAGCAAGCTGGGTACTCATTTTACCGACCTCGGAAAGATGGAAGGCTGAGTCAACCTTGAGCCAGCTACCTAAAACCGACTTCTGCCGGGATCGAACTCAGGTCGTGAGCAGAGTTTGGACTGCAGTACTGCAGATTAACACTCTGTGCCACGGGGATGTAGTGATATAAATAATATTCTTTTATTAATGCTTATGATTTATATTTTGCAAGCCAGAACCAATCATGTTTATGGAATCTGCCAATGAATGAATCCTTGAAGTACCATTAAGGACATAAGAAGAGCCCAGCCGGTTTCAGAACACTCATCCACCAGCACCCTACTTTACACAGTGTTCAACTAGTTGCCCTGGAGGGCCAATGATCAGGGCATAGAGAGGCCAAGGCTTGATGTTTCCTCCCAGCACTGGAATTCAGAGGTTAACTCAATGTGCAGGTTCCTGTTAGTCACCATGGCTAGTAGCCACCAATGAATAGGGTTACCAGCTCCGGGTAGGGAAATACCTGGAGATTTTGGGGGGATGGAGCCTGAGGAGGGTGGGGTTTGGAGAGGGGAGGGTCTTCAATGCCATAGAGTCCAATTGCCAAAGCGGCCATTTTCTCCAGGTGAACTGATCTCTGTCGGCTGGAGATCAGTTGTAATAGCAGTTCTCCAGCCACCACCTGGAAGTTGGCAACCCAACCAATGAACCTATCCTCCATGAGTCGTCTTGTCCCCTTTTATCTGCTGGACTGCCTCTCCTGCTATGTTCTGTCATGACAGCTTCACTTATCAGAGCAATGCCTGCTGAAGGAACCACCATGCAAATGGGTAAGATCGAGAACTTCCTGTGCACGTCAATTCTGTTGTGACTTCCACAGTACTGAGGAGGAGGCCAGTGAGACTCCAATGTGTCTTTCTGCAGACTGTGTGAAACAGAAGGATGCTTCTTTATAAAAGGAACAGAGTTACAAGGTTTATTGTATGTTTTATCCTGCTCTGAACTGCATTGTCTTGCACTTTTGTAATTCCATTTTCTGCACTGTTTATGATACATCATGTCTTATAACTTTTTATTTTTGCATTGTTTTCCTAATTTGTAATCCTAGCGCTACTGCATGGTTGATTGGGTGTCTTGTGTTGCCAGATTGCATTGTTTTATATCATGTGATCCACCTTGAGATTTGGCAAGAAAGTCTAGCTACAAACAAACAAACAAATAATATTAAAGTCATCCGTGCTCGTGGCCATCATTATATCCAGGGACAGTGAATTCCACACTTTAATTTTGTGTGTGTAAAGTGTCATCAAGTTGCAGCCGACTTATGGTGACCCCTTTTGGGGTTTTCATGGAAAGAGACTAACAGAGGTGGTTTGCCAGTGCCTTCCTCTGCACAGCAACCCTGGTAATCCTTGGTGGTCTCCCATCCAAATACTAACCAGGGCTGACACTTTAATTACTAATTCAATAAAAAGTTCAATTAGATTCAAGTTCAGTAGCACCTTAGAGACCAATAAGATTTTGGGGGGTTATGAGCTTTTGAGAGTTAAAGCTCCCTTTGTCAGATACCAATAAAGAAGTATTTGCCCATCCTGCATCTATTGCCCATCAGTTTAATTGGTACTCAAATTGTTGTACTTCGGGAGAAGGAAAAAAATTCTATCCACTTTCGCCACTCCATGCATATCTTTATAAAACTCTTTTATGTCCCCCTTAGTCATTTTTTCTAAACTTAAAAGCCCCAGAATCTTTAGCCTTCCCCCCAAGTAATGGACTTTGCAGCACAGGTAGCTTAATATGATCACAAATAACATCAAGAGATACTATAATTTTTCATATGTGTATTTCTTCATCCCTTATCAAAGGTGAGTGTGCCTCAAGCTGATGCATGTCCTCCTTGCTCCCCTCATTTAGAAGTAAACTACTAACTGTGCTCTTTACATCTGGTAAAGGTAGTAGGTTAGGGTTGCTGAGTTCCAGGAGGGCCTTGGAGCTCTCCCGGAATTACAACTGATCTCCAAATAGCAGCAATCAGTTCCCCTGGATGAAATGGATGTTTTGGAGTGTGGTGATAGGATAGTGGCAAGGCGTGAGGGTACCCAACCCCCTTGAAGAATGGCCATATGAACAAAATCCAACGTAGCACCTCTCACTAACCATTTCCCCCCCTATTTTCTCATGACCAAGAACAACTCCATCTTCCTCAGTTACTAATTCATTCTTCCAAGAACTGAACATGAAAAAACTATTCATATTAAATTGTAGTGTAGCAATGATTTCCAGTCAAACTTTAACCACCTGTTTTTTTCCCTACAAAATAACAACTCAAACATGTTCAATGGACATTATATTAGTAAAAACTGCAATTTGTTTTTTCAAAAAGACTGATTACGTACCACTAAATTTCCAATCACCATGACCAACATGAAAACAATAAGACACATGGCTTGGCCTGCGACCTCCATACAGTCCCACATGGTTTCTATCCATTCCCCACAAAGCACTCGGAATACGATCAAGAAAGAGTGGAAAAAGTCATGCATGTGCCAGCGTGGAAGAATACAATCTGTGGCAATTTTGCAGACACATTCCCTATAGCTTTTCCCAAACAGCTGCATGCCAACCACAGCAAAGATGAAGACAATAATGGCCAGCACCAAGGTCAAATTTCCCAGGGCTCCAACAGAGTTGCCAATAATTTTGATCAGCATATTGAGAGTCGGCCATGATTTTGCTAACTTGAAAACTCGGAGCTGGAAAACAATAGCAAGGATACATTATTATTGCTGCTCAAAACCATTATCAATGTGTATCACATTCTTATTTAGAAATTAAAAGAAAAATATAATTTGTCAGGATTAGAGATACTTTGATACATTCAGTTAAATTTATAATATAAGTCTGAAACAAGCAATGAGTGCAATATTTAGAAGCATATTTTCATTAAATAAATATATTGTGAGAAAAATGTGCGTATTAAAATTCACAAAAGTATGATGGGCATCAGGCCACATCTAGTAGATGTCAAACATGGTTGGGTTGTGGTTGTTTTGATGCAGACTAGAAATATAAATTCTTGGAACATTATAAGTTTACCAGTTAAATAATCTCTCAGTAAATACTTATTAAAAGTCTGCAGTGAAAATGTTTGCACTCATCTTTGTATATAGAAGTAGCTAAGTATTTTATACCTAATATCCACCCCCCCAAAAAAAAACCATTTTCCAAATTTCTTATATTTACCAATCTGAAGGATCTGAGGACTGACAATCCTTCCACGTTGGCAAGACCCAGCTCCATTAAACTAAGGCTGACGATAATGCCATCAAAAATATTCCAGCCTTCTTGGAAATAATAATAAGGATCCATAGCTATTATCTTGAGGACCATTTCGGCAGTGAAGATCCCCGTGAAGACCTACATGCACGGTATAATTAAATTAATTTTATTGAGGTTCGCTGAAACTGAAAAACTGCAACAAATTTTCAAGAATCCAATTGAAGATCTCCCATATCTCTCAAGATATGTCATTTTCTTAAAGGCAAAATGTAGTCAGGATACAGGCACAATATGTAGGCTTTTAAACTTGCAATCATAAGAGGCTAGTGCATTAAGAACATAAGAACATAAGAAAGGCCCTGCTGGATCAGACCAAGGGCCATCAAGTCCAGCAGTCTGTTCTCACAGTGGCCAACCAGGTGCTTCTAGGAAGCCACTAACAAGACGAGTGCAGCAGCACCATCCTGCCTGTGTTCCACCGCACCTAAAATAATAGGCATGCTCCTCTGATACTAGAGAGAATAGGTATGCAGCATGACTAATATCCATTCTAACTAACAGCCATGAATACCCCTCTCCTCCATGAATATGTCCACTCCCCTCTTAAAGCCCTCCAAGCTGGCAGCCATCACCACATCCTGGGGCAGGGAGTTCCACAATTTAATTATGTGTTGTGTGAAAAAATACTTCCTCTTATCTGTTTTGAATCTCTCACCTTCCAGCTTTAGCAGATGACCTCGTGTTCTAGTATTATGGGAGAGGGAGAAAAACCTCTCCCTGCCCACTCTCTCCAAACCATGCATAATTTTATAGACCTCTATCATGTCTCCCCTCAGCCGCCTTCTTTCCAAGTTAAACAGCCCTAAGTGTCCTAACCGCTCCCCATAGGACAGTTGCTCTAGTCCCCTAATCATTTTGGTTGCTCTTTGTTACCTTCTAACACCCTGTTGTTCTGCGGGACCTTCTAAAATTCAGTGGTGCTGAAAAAACTAAAAAACAGTGGGTGCTGTTTGAGGGGCAATGGAGAAAGGAAGGGCCGTAGCTCAGTAGTAGAGCGTCTGCTTGGCATGCAGGTTCAATCCTTGGCATCTCCAGTTAAAGGGACTAGGCAAGTAGAAGATGATGTGAAAGACCTCTCTGCCTGAGACCCTGGAGAGCCGCTGCCGGTCTGAGTAGACAGTACTGACTTTGATGGACCAAGGGTCTCATTCAGTAGAAGGCAGCTTTGTGTGTTCATGGCTTTACTTATGTTCTGGGAAGGGGCCATGGCTCAATGGTAGAGCATCTGCTTGGCATGCAGAAGGTCCCAGGTTCAATCCCCAGCATCTCCAGTTAAAGGGACTAGGCAAGTAGGAGGTGATGTGAAAGACCTCTGCCTGAGACCCTGGGGAGCCCCTGCCAGTCTGAGTAGACAATACTGACTTTGATGGACCAAGGGTCTGATTCAGTAGAGGGCAGCTTCATGTGTTCAAATTTATAATTATTTAAAAAAATGGGTATAGTTTTGTTTTTTTAAGGGGCTCATTATTTTAGCGTGGAAATTTTAAGAGAGGCCTTTTTACCACGGCTGCCAGTCCGTGGAATCAATACTATGACGCCATTCATTTTCAAGGTACACAATTCCTAATCCTTTAACAGCCCTGGCTTGGATAGCCCAGGTTAGCCTGATCTCATCATATCTCAGAAGCTAAGCAATGTCGACCCTGGCAAGAATTTGGTTGGGAGACCTCCAAGGAATACCAGGGAATACTAAGGAATACCAGGGTCTTGACACAGAAGCAGGCAATGGCAAACCACTTCTGAATGTCTCTTGCCTTGAAAACCCTACAGGGTTGCCATAAATCAGCTGTGACTTGATGGCAAAAAAAACCACACCCTCCTTTAACACTGTAAAATTTGTGAAACAAAAATGAGGTGCAGATATTTTCAGATAATGTAGTATACGGTTTTCACCTTTATGTAGATCACTTTAACAATTTCTCATGAACTTTAGTTTCTGCAGAGACGTTCTTTTATTTTTGACGCTGAAGTAATTTATCTTTTGGGGGTTAAAAATATACTTAATTTGATATGACTAATTTTAAATGATGTAGAAATGAATCACTGCTTTTCATCATAATTCCCCTTTGACTCAAAAAGAAAGCACTCTTATTGCCAGATCCTAATCGATTTTGAAGCAACAAAATATGTCAGAAAAATAGCATATTATCTTTCTTTGGCAGAAACCAACAAAATGAGGTTAACAGATTAAGAGGGTAAAAGACCTGAAGACTTAAATTAGTACCAGCAGGGAACACATTATGAACCTGCCCTCACTCCTAATTAAAGCTAATATAGTACGAAGACTGCTTCATACTTTATACTAAGTAAACAATAATATGTTCTCCAGCGCTCTGCAGGAAGCTAAAGCCAGTCTCTGCATGCATACCTGTTTTACAAACATATTTTAATAAAACTAGAAACAAAAATATTAGCTTTAATATAATCAATATAATGCATGCTAAGAGAACAATGGGCTGGATCCTACCACCCACACCATTTGCAGAGACAGATCTTCTCTGTTTTCCCCTTGGTCCCAGCGACTCCCCCCACCCCACAGCTGATGCTGAAGGTCCCGCAGAACAACAGGGTGTAAGCAAGGAGGGGGCATTGGACAAAAGCACCCCCTCCTTCCTGCACTACTACTAGCAAACTTACTGCACCAAACTTGTTCTGCTATTGCAACAGAGTGCAGGGCTCCCGATTCTCCATCCTTGCTAGAGCCCCTTGTGCTGCACAGTACTTTTCCTAGCAGTGTCTTCCAACAGGGGACTAGAGCAACTGCCCTATGAGGAGCGGTTAAAATGCTTAGGGCTGTTTAGTTTGGAAGGAAGGCGGTTAAGCGGAGACATGATAGAGGTCTGTAAAATTATGCATGGTATGGAGAAAGTGGACAGGGAGAAGCTGTTCTCCCTCTCTCATAATACTAGAATGCGGGGTTATCTGCTGATGCTGGAGGGTGAGAAATTCAAAACAGATAAAAATATTTCTTCACAAAACACATAGTAAAATTGTGGAACTCCCTGCCCCAGGAGGTGGTGATGACTGCCAACTTGGAAGGCTTTAAGAGGGAAATGGACATGTTCATGGAGGAGAGAGGTATTCATGGCTACTAGTAAAATGGATACTAGTCATGATGCATACCTATTCTCTCCAGGATCAGATGATCATGCCTATTATATTAGGTGCTTTGAAACACAGAAATGACAATGCTGCTGCAGGTGTCTTGTTTGTGGGCTTCCTAGAGACACCTGGTTGGCCACTGTGTGAACAGACTGCTGGACTTGATGGACCTTGGCGTGATCCAGCATGGCCTTTCTTATGTTCTAATGTTCTAACACTCAGCATCAGACTTTCAGAGATCACTAGAAGTTGAAGGAAGAGGAGGATAACTCCTTACTGTAGGATCCAACCCACTGTATAAAAAAAAATCCACTAGATTTTTACAGATCACAGTAGCAATGTGTATACTCCGCAATGCCCAGGGAAGCGTTGGTTGATACAAACAGTGCACATGTAGCCATCTCCTGAACATCAGCTCAGTACATGGAGATTCTGGCTATTGTAAATTGACCCTAGAAAAAGTGGGGAAAGAATGCTTGCAGGATTAAAAACAATTCTCATGTTTTGACGTTGTCTCCCTGAAAACACAAATGATTTGAATACTGTAGGTTATTATAAAAGTTGTAACCTCTCAGTGACATCTCCACACCTTGATACTACTTTGGTGATTTAAGAATACTTTGATAAAATATTTAGCATAATTTCATTATATCTGGAGCTAAAATAGTATCAGTCACTGGAATCTGAACAACTCTAATTGCCCTGGAATGTCTTTTTTCTAAATTAATTTTTTTCATATGGTTCTGGATTACTGTGGTCAGACCTGATTCAGATACAGATGTGCACTTAAGAAGCCCAAGGTGTTTAGTTAGCTTTCCTAGATCAGATCACTAATCTCCTGGCAAGATGTACACTCCAACAATGGGGGTTACTGCACTCAGGCTTCTCGGGCATTTTTTAAAGTTGGAAAACATTATACAATAAATCATTTCTCACGGTTCCCTACCGCACTCTTCTCCTCCAGCACAGTATTCATGGACGTCACTAAAACGAAGAATACCTATACATGGCTTTTAAAGGGTTTTTGGATGCAACAGCTAATAAATGGGAGGAAAATGTCTTCACAGCTAAAGGGGCCAAACCAAGTGCGAACAGTATTTTTTATAACATTTTCAAACTTTTAATACATCGCTGGGAATACTTGGTGTGGTAAGCCCCAATGTTTTTGGTTCATTTGAGGTATAGTACACAAAGTTAAGAGTGTAAATAATTATGTTTCATAAAAAGATTAAATGGAAGCCAGGAGTCTCTAGCAATATTTTAACACTGACTAACTTAAAATAATTTGATAATGTGCTGCATCGCTCCCCAGAGCCGGCGTAAGATGCCCTGTGCCGGCATCCATGCCATTTTGGATTCCTAAGCGGTTCCACCACCTCCCCTTCAGGATTGCATGGTCAGAGAGGTACTGAGACGTCAATGCTTTCTAGCATTAGAAATATTTCTGTACAAAATGCATTGGAACAAAGACAGAGCTAATAGATCAGCTTCTGTCTGTTTATAAAGGCTAATCTTTAGAGTAGTTCCGTGATCTCTATAAAGCAGATTATTTACTTTTAAGATTCTGTCATACTGTCAAATAATATTCTGTAATCTCATTTCAACTAAAAAAGTGAGACTACAGAAGCAAGGGAACCAATGTGAAAGAGAATGGTCTATGTAAAAAAATTTGTTATTGTTTTCAAGCATACAGCTTCTGGCAGTTTTGCTAAGGGGACCCACCAAAGAATGCTATCAATGAAGGACCAAATACTGAACTCAACCCCTTACTGAGGAAACCATTCCTGGCCTGGCTATGCTGCTGCCTTGTCCTTAGCACCCACTGTAATCCATTAGTAAGGGTTCCCATCACCTTGGATGGCTCCAAACCAACTATTTGAGAATCACTATATACTGTTCTTACAGCCCATTCCTGAGGTTGGGGACCGAAAGTGGTGTGGAGGCGCACCAGTGTTAAGTGCCCTCTTATCAAGGAATAAGGGGCACTTACTCTGATGTGAGGGGCATTCCCGTCAGCACCAGGGCACCGCGGAGCTGCACAGGGTTCCTCTGCCTCTCTGGGAACTAAATCTTGAAAGAGAACGGGGGCGCTGGCATGTTTGTGTGTGTGTGTGTGTGGGGGGGTTCCTGAGGCGTTCACTGGGGCGGACCTGGCTCCAGTCAGCCTCCTAACCCCTTCCAGCCTGGGAACGCCTCCCAGGACTCCGGCGGGCCTGCACCACCTTTTAAGAAGGCGCAGGATCGCTTTCCCCTATGAGGGAAAAAAGCCTTTTCTCTTATTTTTGTATCAGAAAAAAGGCTTTTTTCTCCTCCGCGGTAGCTGGGAAGCCTCTGAGGAGGCCTCTCAGCTGCTTTGTCCCGGCCACCATGGCTTGCCCCCCTCCCCCCTAGGAATATGCTGTCAAAGATACTAGCCACAACTACTGTTATTTATATTTTCAAGAGAGAAGGCCTTCTCTCTGATTATACACACACACAAAACATGCACACACAAATTTATTATACAAATTTATTCTTTTCAGCACCAGTTTCAAGCATTTGTTAATGTATCTCCAGTATGATTCTCAATAGTCCTCGAGTTCATAACGGGAAGTACTAGAGTGGTACCCTCTCTTCAGAATTAGGCTCGAAGTATGTCTTGTGTTAATGGTGTCCCAGTTATGCAACACTTGCAACAGGAAGCCCAGTGATTCCCCTTGCTCATTACTTTCATGTAGTAGAGAAAACTCTCTTGGTTACCCAGAACGTGGGTTGTGGAATGTTCTACAGCTGATATAGTATTGGCTTCTACTTTTTACGGTTTTAAATGTTAAAGTTCTGTGAAATATAGCACCATATGTTCAATTAAAAAAGATTATTCATATATTTAAAAAATAAGTAAATATGTTATTACTTTGGACATACGTACCAGGTTTCCGACCAAAAGCACATGGTTGAAATAGGGAGTCATCGGATAATGCTCCATGGCCATAAATAATGTATTTAAAACAATGCAGATAGTAATAGCAAGATCAACAAATGGATCCATCACTATTAAATTCATAACGTGTTTTACTTTTAACCAAGGAGGCCAGCAGTCCCAGATCAAGAAAACATTTGCAAATCTATACCAACATGGCGGACATTTCTGTCTGGATTCTTCAAGTTCTGGAAGAAAAGTAAGATTTTAGAGGCAATAACTTTGTAATTCTAGATCCTAAAAGTTCATTATCAGTATTGTACAACAGTTTTGAGAAATGTGTGTCATACAAAAGCCTAATTTAAAAAAAAATGTACACAAGCACAACGTTACACATGGGATAACCCTGGTTAACTCTAAATATGGCTTGTGTGTGAGTTTTAAGTGCCGTCAAGTTGCTTCTGACTCATGGCGATTCTATGAATCAAAGTCCTCCAAAATATCCTATCTTTGACTGCCTTGCTCAGATCTTGCAAATTGAGGGCTGTGGCTTCCTTTATTGAGTCCATCCATCTCTTGTTGGGTCTTCCTCTTTTCCTGCTGCCCTCAACTTTTCCTAGCATGATGGTCTTTTCCAGTTGCTCTTGTCAATATGGCTTACATTTCTGTAATATAGATTTTTACTGCAGTTCAGTCTGGTGAGATGAAGAGAAGGGAGGCAACACTCAATTCCATGGGATGCTCTAGATTTCTTAACACAGATCTGCTTGTTTTTAAATGGGCAACAATAGCGCCGTTTTTAGAATCCCAATGAATTTTCATAGGACATTTTTTTATCATACTGCATACTTTTAATGTGTTATCTTTAAAAGAGTACTATGATCTAATGTAAGGTTCAAAAGAGTAGTAAGAGGGGAAGTGAAAGACCTCTGCCTGAGACCCTAGAGAGCCACTGCCAGTCTGAGTAGATGATACTGACCTTGCTGGACCAATGAGGTAGCTTCATGTGTACATGTGTGTGACAGCACAGAATGTGAAGCGAGGAATCAAGCCACCAGATGCTGCCAGCCCCTAGCCCTGCATTAATGACCCTTCAACACGTCGACTGCACTTGTGGAGATGCAGAGAAGGCATGAGCCCCCTAGCCCCCCACCCACCTCTACATTTTTAAAAAAATCCTTCATTTCTTCAAAAACAAAGAAGAAAGAAAACAAAACAAAAACAAAGAAAAAAACTTTTAAAAAGATACATAAAGACAAAAATATAACAACAGTAGTGGCAGATCTACCACCCACCTCTGCATGGTCTCCAGTATCAGAGGAGAGCTAGCGTGGTATAATGGTTAAGAGCGGTGGACTCTAATCTGGAGAACCAGGTTTGATTCCCCACTCCTCCAAAAGAAGCCTGCTGGGTGACCTTGGGCTAGTCATAGTTCTCTCCAAACTCTCTCAGCCCCACCTACCTCAACAGGTGTCTGTTGTGGGGAGGGAAAGGGAAGGCGATTGTAAGCCATCTTTGAGACTCCTTAAAGGTAGAGAAAAACCAACTCTTCTTCTTTGTCTATTTTATTAGGTGCTGTGGAACACAGGCAAGATGGTACTGCTGCAGTCGTCTTGTTTGTGGGCTTCCTGGAAACACCTGGTTTTGGCCACTGTGTGAACAGGCTGCTTGACTTGATGGACCTTGGTCTGATCCAGCATGGCTTTTTTAATGTTCTTATGCCAGCTCATGAGCATGCCACCCACATGCAAAAGTAGTGTGCACACATGTGCTTTTTCAATGTAGTCAGTGGGGGGGGGGGAGCATACACATGGACACTGCCTTGGTGTCAGCACCAAGTGCACGGGCCAGTGATCATGCAAAGGCAGGGTAAGGGCCGTCATGCCCGCATTCCCTCTGTGTGTTTAGTCAACACATGGAGGGTTCATGTGTAAAGGGCTACTAGTGTTACTCAAGCATTGCTTGGTGTCAGCACAGAAGGGCTATTTCACACAGGATTTGAATTAAAAATTAAAAAACATTCCCCCCCCCCACATATTTAGTATATGTGCAGGGAGCAAAAGCCAATTAAAAAGAAGCATGGTTCTTCCTATACGAACGCTGCTAAAATGTTCAGATTTCATAACCTGTAAAGTTATGAAGAGACTTCATGGAGCTCCACTTAAAAACTGTTTAATTGCAAAAAGGTGAAGGAATTTTACACGATAACTAAGAACATAAGAAAAGCCATGCTGGACCAGACCAAGGTCCATCAAGTCCAGCAGGCTGTTCACACAGTGGCCAACCAGGTGCCTCTAGGAAGCCCACAAACAAGATGACTGCAACAGCATTATCCTGCCTGTGTTCCACAGCACTTGTATTTGAAGTTTTTATGAGAAGGGGGGAAAACCCACACAGAATAATGGGTTTGATCTTACTGGAGTGGATCTCCCCAACTTTTCAAGTTCCTCCGATTCACTTCCTTATTACAGATACCATATGGCTTTTGTCCATACAGGTCCCATGATCTCCAGCATAGCCCTTTTGATGGTCAAACGGTATTCCTTCCTTACTTTTTCACTAGTGGAAAAGCTGGCTGGATCCGACCCATCGTGTGTGAGTATAAAGAGTTCTGGAGGTGGTGGGTTCCCTGCCTTCCCTCCTGCTCCATCTCAAATCCCTTGTAGAGGAGGGGCCTCAGTCCAAGGAGTGCATCAGTACCGAGAATTCTTACATTTCAGCAAATAAAGCAAAAATGGCTTAGACTAGAACTTCACAAAACATGCGGTGAAACATGTCCTGTGTCATACCTTCCATTGTGTTTGTGAGTATGCTGGCGATACTCATGGCCCTTTGCCTTGCTGCAGATTCTTCCATTAGTTCCAGAGAAATTTGATAGGAGCTTAATCTCCTCTTCCTTATTTCTGTTTCGGTAGTGGTACCCTGCAAATACAATGGCGGTTAATAATTTCTAAAACTTACCATAAGTGTATCTTACTGCTAGTTTTTTTCATGGGTTGCTTAGTTTTTACTAAGCATTAGTTAATTTTGGAAAGCTCCCCCTGAAGTTTTTGTTTGTTTAAAAGGCTGTCTATGTCAGTTGGGGAGTTCAAAATACACCAATCCGAATCTTCTTTGGATGCACAACTAGTTGCAAGATTCTTCAGATTCCCACCAATGTACGTTGAACAAAAATAATAGCTAGCAGTACAGTGATCTCTAGTAAGAGAAGAATCCTCCAAACAGATATCATCATTTCACACACTGTGCAGAGGAAAGCCCGGGATTTTCACAGACAACGTATTCCACAGGGAGCTGCAGCTAATAAGAGCTTACTAGGATATCTGCATGCAATCATAGGGTTGGATCCCAATGATAATTTCAAGGGATTTGCACTAGCACCAAAATCTTGATTCCGAATCCAGATTTGGAAAATCCAGAACTTCCCAATATGTGAAACTCCATTAAAGTTAATAGGAATGACCACTTTATGCTTTTAAAAAAGCACACAAAGGGAAATCATTTTTACAAGCTTTTCCTCAAACCCTCTGACCCTTTCAGTGCCAATGCCACCGGGGCAGCCATTGGTCATGGCACAGTGGAGCAGAGGACAGCTGGTGCTGAGGAGTGGACAAATACCCTGGGCAGTGCTGGTAAGCAGAATGCAGCAGACAGACTGGGGTGGGAAATGCCCCAGCAGCATTGAGCACGGCACAGTTGAATGAGTGGGCACAGTCCTGGAGTAGTAGTTGGAAGAAGGGAAGGGGCAGCAGGAAGAAGCAGCAGACTGAAGACTGACATACTTTGTGCTGTGGACTGGAGTATGCATGGTGTAGTAGTTAAGAGGGGTGGACTCTAATGTGGAGAACGGGGTTTGATTCCCCACTCCTTCACATGAGCGGTGGACTCTAGTGAACCGGGCTGGTTCACTCACTCCTACACATGAAGCCTGCTGGCTAATCACAAGGGGCTAATCAGAGGTCTGTAGCACTGATCTCCTGTAAATTCTGCTCCTGGAGAAGAGAGACAAGCACAAGGGGCTATAGCAGGGAGAAATTAGTGAAAATCATTTTCCCTCCTTCATTAGCAGAAATTATTATTAGGATCCAATCCACATGTTTGTTGCAGTCGCATTTATATTTTGCATGCATTCTTTAAACATTTAAAGGGCCTTCCTAAGAATGTAATGTGATATGTGAATCTTAATAACCACAGGAATGCAAGAAAACAAAAAGGGATGGAGCCAGAGTGTTAAATAACAAAGTCAAGATGTAAAAATAGAACAGACAGATAAATAAAAACAAAGTAAGGGCAAGAAACAAAGAGCTAATGGAAGGAGAAGGGAAGTTTTCTTTCAAAAAAGGTCTTTGACATTCTGTTGTAGGTTTGCCACTGACTTTTGTCACTTTAGTTAAATTTATTGGGTGTTAATATAATTCAGAAATAAAACAAAATTGTCTGTTTTTTCACTTAAAACCACTTTAAGTACTGACATAGAAGTTGTTATAAAGCCATCTGGTTTTAGACTCTAGCATTAAATTGTTACATTGAGTATATTTTAGATTTTAATTATTTACTACATTGTATGTTGAATATTATGGATATTTAATGTTGGATGTGAGCGGCCCTTAACCCTACCTTGCTAGGGAAAGGACAGGATAGAAATATAATAAATACATAAAATAAACAAAAAGCTGATGTGGGGGCCAAACCAAGTAAGTTATAAATATATAAATAAAAGAAACTGAACTGCAGCACAATTCTAAACATGTTTATTCATAAGTGACACCACATTCAATTGGACTTACTCCCAGGTAACCAAGTAGCTGGGTTAATCTGGCAACTCTGTCCACAATATGAACAGGATGACCAAGGAGCCAGAATTGTGTTTTTCTACTCAGACTTGTTTTCTTCAAGTTTGAGGAGGGGGGGGAGAGAGAAAATCGTTTGGATGCACACAACGCAGTGGGTTGGATCCAGTCTAACATTTCTTTGGGCACATGAACTTCTGCCCATAAAGTGTGATTTTCCTGCCTCTTCCCTCCAGCAGCAGCCCAGAATGCCCCCTGAAATCCTGGAGAGGAACAGAGGGGGTAGACGGAAAAACTGTGCTCTGCGGGGAAAAGTCCTGGAACCTGTATAAAGAGTTCTGGAGGTGGCGGGTTCCCTGCCTTCCCTCCTGCTCCATCTCAAATCCCTTATACTTGCTGAGGAAGGGCCTCAGTCCAAGGAGTGTGTCAGTACCAAGAATTCTTACATCTCAGCAAATAAAGCAAAAATGCCTTAAGACTAGAACTTCACATAACATGCGGTGAAACATGTCCTGTGTCATACCTCCCATTGTGTTTGTGAGGATGCTGGCGATACTCATGGCCCTTTGCCTTGCTGCACTTTCAAGAATGGCTTGCTCACTTAAATCCTATACTTTTTGTATTCGCACACAGCCCATTCCTGAGCCTTCAGCGGCTGGGAATGGCGTGGCCGCAGTGCTGCTGTGGCGCCTCCAAAACTGTTCTCTGACTGCCAAAAGGCTTAAAAAACCTTTAAAAAAAATAGTTGTTGAAAATGGGGCATTTTGCCCCACTGAAAACAGAGAGGCTGCACCAGCAAAAAGCTGGTGCAGCAACGCTGTTGTTGTGGACGGCGTACCAAGGCGGAAGGTGTCAGGAAGCTGCCCGCTGGCCTGTTCTGGGAATGTGTGGAGCTTTGCTCTGGTGGAATGCCGGCAGGAGGCCAAGCCAGCATCCCTGGTCCGCACTGCCATGGCAGCGCAGGGAGGCCAGCATGAGCGGCCCAACGCCAGCGTCCCTGCCTCTCACGGCGGTGCAAGTGGCCTGGGCGCAGGCACTTGTGCTCCTCCTGAGCTCTTTTGGGCCAAGAGCTCAGGAATGGGCTGTGAGTCTATTGCTTGTTCTTTTGACATTACAGCATCTTTCTCTGCCAGAGACCCTGGAGAGGGGCTGTGGCTCAGTGGTAGAGCCTCTGCTTAGCATGCAGAAGGTCCCAGGTTCAGTCCCCGGCATCTCCAGTTAAAGGGACTAGGCAAGCAGGTGATGTGAAAGACCCCTGCCTGAGATCCTGGAGAGCTGCTGCCGGTCTGAGTAGACAGTACTGACTTTAATGGACCAAGGGTCTGATTCAGTAGAAGGCAGCTTCATGTGTTCATGTATTTCTTGTACTAAGTACCATTCAAATTGGCATATAAGCAGAACTGATATACAAGCATGTAAGCAGAGCTGTTTGGTAAACCTGAGATTTCCCTCCAGATATTATTAAAAAACTATAAAGACAGGGACAGTCACAAAGATCAGAAATTTCATTGTAAAAGTTACAACAATCACAGAAGCACATGTGATCTGTAAAAAAAAGAGGACCATTTATCACCTCAGGTAGAAACTGCCCAGGGGGTGAAGTGAGAGCAGGAGGTCCTCCTATTAAGGAAACCACCCCGTTGCAATCCACGGAGCTGTGCACCTTTCCGTTTGATGGAAGCGGTGGTATCATCCTCGATGACAAACTCGCCTGGCTGACATTACTGTTGCGGCGGTCACTGCTGTGTCTGTTCGGCACAAAGAGAGAGTCCCTTCTGCTTTCGTTGTCCTCGAGGGTGCTGTGCTCATCGTCAGCAAAGTCGTTTTCTGACCCTACATCCTTTGCTCTTCCTTTGAAGCTGAAGATACATGCTCTGCTGCTGCGCCTTGGGGAAAACAGGGATCCATGAAGACTCAGCAAAGACTGGGTAGGGGGAGGAAAACAAGAATAATTAGCATTCATTGAAAAAAGAGCCAATGACTAATGTCATGGATATGGCCAGAAATATAGGGGAAGAGATGCTGGCCTTGACCAAAAAGACATGAGAGGATGTTGCAGCACGCATAAATAGAATAAACCTGGCCTCTCAGGGAAGCCTGCCAAGAAGGGAGTCTAGAGACCCAGAATAGAATAGCCTTGAGGATCAGTAAGAAGACAGAGGGGCAACAATTACATGGCTTAATGTAGATTAGAAGCCATCTAACCCATTATCAATAGATGCAGTTTGTTGAGGCCCAGGTGCAGAAGCAACTGAGAATTTCAGGAATGTCCAGCTTCACAGAAGCGAAGCTATTGTTCAAGGATGGGGGTATTGGTTGAGGGCAGAAGGTATTCATAACTATGAGAAACTTGTAATCATTATTTTTAAATAGACTTTGTTAAGATAAAAAGTAAAGAGAATGAACTTTCTTTATATATTAAAAGTTATTTGAAGTAACAATAACTTTGGATTGTGTTTGAAGTTATAAGATAATGAATTAGCCAAGAATGTGACCCTTATCAAGTGGGAAAGTTGGCTATTGTTAGGCCATGCATTTAAAATCCTATAAATAGGGAAAGTTGTATTGATCGAGAGTGTCTTCTCAGAAGGGGCTCCTTGCCTGTGGCCTGCTTACTTTTGAGGTAAGAAACCTTTATGGACTCATGTAATGGCTCTTTTTGACTATGTATTAACAATGATGGATGGTATAACACTTGGTTGATTTAGTTTATATTAAGAATGTGATAGTTATGCTTTAATAAACAAGTTTAGAATGGAAGCAGAGACTCTCTAATAGTATTTACTTGTGTACTACACCCAGAAAAAACCTATAGGTGTATCTCTGGCTAGGAGGTACTGAGGTGTACCTCTGGCTGGGAGTTAAATGATCTGGTATAGGAAAGCTAACTAAATGCCTAAGGTTTCTTAAGTGCATGCTTATAGCTGAATCAGGCCTGTCCAGAGTCATCTAGAACACTAACTATTCTGTTGTTTCAAATGAAGGTGGTAGTGTCCAACCAAATCAAATTATTCATTTAACAGAGCCATCCTATCCCAAATTATACCCTTCTAAACCCACTTAGGACAGCACT
This sequence comes from Euleptes europaea, assembly GCF_029931775.1. Lineage (NCBI taxonomy): Eukaryota > Metazoa > Chordata > Lepidosauria > Squamata > Sphaerodactylidae > Euleptes > Euleptes europaea. Next base: position 35,521,968 of record NC_079326.1, read on the forward strand.
GTAACATTGCAGATGTAGTATCTCTTGCTTGCCAGCGTTCTGCAGTACCTGGTGCAAACTTGATTCAATATCACAACTGTGTTTAAAAGTCTCAGCACACAATGTCAGTTCAGTTTATCAACCCGAACTCTGTCTGGAAGTTCATGAAACCACTTCGTAATCTTCATGGTATTCCAACAGTTTCCAATGGGGGACAAAACACCGAAGACTATAAATATTATTGTACTACAAACTTCATACTCCAGTTCTGAGAGAGAATCTCACAACTCAAGAGAACACATTCTTTTCTTACCCTTCACACAAAATAACCTCTGCTGGAAGTGAATCACGCTTTTGCAAAATATCCCTCATCCACCTATCTGTAAGTCATGATGACCACCCTACATTACCCTCACGGGGAACGTTTCCAACATAAGGGATGGTGGAGATGTTTCCTGAGGTGACAAGGAGGCAAAGAATCTAAGCTGTTGTTGCAGCTATTGTGCAAAAGCCCAAAGGCTAGATCCATTTAACTGAAGCTGTATTATTAATCATGTATTAATCAAACTGTCTCATCAATTAATGCTTTCAGTCTCAGGAGACCTAAAGATGGTGACGTTGCCATTGAGAAAAAGAGGAAAAATCCATTTGTGCTGGTTGCCCTTCTACTCTTGCACTACCAAGAAGCCCCTTAATGGAATCTTTTCCTCCCTCTCTACATATTTCATTAGTAGAACTCATGAATAAGTAAAGCTATCACCAGCGCTGGAGAAAACAACCTTTACATTAAGTTTTACTTACTTCTGCCTTTTAGACTGCTTTGCTTTCAGAGCAGGATACTTTAAACCTGCAATAATCTTTAGACTATTCTGACTGGATTTCCTGTTGGTTCAAAAGGATACTCTAAATTATATGGTTTAAAGATCAAGCTTCGCTATCTCACCATTTTATGTTAAAGACATATTGACATGTAAGTCAATAATCACAATTACAATAACATTCTAAAAACACTATTTATTAATTTATTTAGTGCGGTTATAAGATGCCTCTTCCATACACCCGCTCTAGGCTTGCAATAAAATCACAATTAAAACACTCAGTATAGTAACAATCAGTAAAAATTACGTGGTAGAATAAAACAACAAAAACTAACATCCCTAAATTTAAAAAAACAGAACTATCCCAGAACTATCTCCATGTAAAGGAGAAGCAGTTTGATTGCAGACCTTATTATAATTGATTTTGACAAATATTGCTGGTAAATACCTTGGACTGTGCCTACATTCATTGAATTTTCTCATAATACATTATATTTTGATTATAGGTTTTACATAACTAATAAGCTTTAGCAGTTTTGAAAAATTACTTCAATTGAATTTAGAACCATTAGCAAGGGGGTTTCCATTTTTATTGTGCTGTAGCAACAATACACATACTTCAGTCCATTTACAAGACATTTTGATGGTTTGGTAACACTAACTAAAGTGAAATTCTTCTAGAAATTACTTTTTATCCATCACCATGGTTTCAGAGTATACTTATTTCATTGGGATTAAATCCACAGAACACGGGGACTGATGCAAATCACTGCTGGCTTTTATATTTTCCAAAAGGAAGAGTCACCATTTTATGTTTCTGTGTCTAAATATCCTCCATACAACTTGTAACCTGTTTTGTACCCAAGTCCAAATAATTGAATTTTGTCTGCAGCAGCTCTGTACTCTATTGTAAGATTGCTATAAACCAGCATGGTGTAGTGGTTAAGGATCTGGGGAACCCAGGTTTGAATCCCCATTCTGCAATGGAAATTTGCTGGGTGACCTTGGGCCAGTCACACACTCTGAGCCTCAACCCTGGCAAGTATTTTGATGAGATACCTCTAAGGAATACCAGGGGCGGGATGTGGAGGCAGGCAATGGCAAACCACCTCTGAACGTCTCTTGCCTTGAAAACCTTTACGGCAAAAACGCACAGATATAAAATGCAGATTTGCTTGGGACTTTTCCTCATGCCTGATAAAACCTTTTACTATTTTGTAAAATTTTAGTTGGTCTTAAAAAATGGGAAGACCCCTAGATCTCCAGAACTACACACTTCCAATGGACGTAGCTTTTCTAATATTCTGCCCGTCTCTCAGATTTCTTCTCCTTCACGTCAAAGACATTCAATTACTAATGTCTCTGTTTTCATTAAGCATGTTTCTGCTTTAAGTCACCATGAAACATTATGCCATAACTGGAGGAGATGGTCTGTACAGGGCTCTAACAGCTGTACCCCTGAGCTCCTGCAAAGGCACCAGGGTCAAAGGCCATGTCGCAGCCCCTTGCAAAGCCTGAAGGACAGGAACCATGATGTGAGAACCATAAGCATGCAAAAGCTTGCCTTTCATGAACTGCAATCTCCTATACTCCATGGCAACTAATTAGGGCAAGTATTGTTTTTAAAACAGTTTTGTGATTTGCCACAAAATCCTCAAGAAGGAAAAAGTAAATACTTTTATCCCAAATGATCTGCTTGTTAACCTAACTAGTACACACCCATCAAGTTTTGGGGGGTGGGTGAGTGGTTGGGTTACCAACCTCAATGAGGAGCCCGGAGTTCTCTCAGAATTACAACTAAATTCTGGACAACAGAGATGAAGAAGAAGAGTTTGTTTTTATATGCCGACTTTCTCTACTACTTAAGGGAGACTCAAACCAGCTTACAATCACCTTCCCTTCCCCTCCCCACAACAGACACCTTGTGAGGTAGGTGGGGCTGAGAGAGCTCTAAAGGAGCTGTAACTTGCCCAAGGTCACCCAGCTGTCTTCGTGTGTAGGAGTGGGGTAACAAATCCAGTTCACCAGATTCGCCTCCACCCCTCATGGGAGGAGTGGGGAATGAAACCTGGTCCTCCAGACCAGAGTCCACCGCTCCAAACCACCGCTCTTAACCACTACACTACGCTGGCTCTCCCCTTGAGTTTCCCTTGAGAAACTCGCAACTTTGGAGGGTGGATTCTATGTCATCGCATCCCCACTGAGCAACTTCCCCACCCCAAACTCTGCCCTCCCCAGGCTCTGCCCCCAAATCTGTAGGAATTTCCTAGAATAGGTATCCCACATTCTCCCATCCAGTCCTGAGGTCACTGTATCAGAGCACACAAGAGAGAAGTCAAGGTAGCTTTGCCAAACTTCATTCTGTCCCCGCCCATGCCCTCAAACCAAATCCAGTCTCCAAACCATGAGAAGGAAAGGAATGTGTCTCTCCCCTCCTCCCATCTGCCTTCAAGGAAGGGAAACATCTCCCGCCCACACCCAACCGCAAGCCTGGAATTGCTCTGATGAGGAGAGGGATGACACTGCTCCTCCAATAGGGCCACTGCCAGCAGAGGGGCTTTGCCCCTCCACTACTTCATCGGCCCCAGATTCAATCATTCATTTCCCACCAATAGTAATGAATGGAAGCCATTCATATACAGGAGAAAATAAAAGGTATGCACTATGTTTTGTTTTTTGGCCATCTTCTGGGCATGGGGTAGGGATCACTGGGGGTGTGGGGGGTAGTTGCGAATTTCCTGCATTGTGCAGGGAGTTGGACTAGATGACCCTGGTGGTCCCTTCCAACTCTACGATTTTATGATTCAGGGACACCACTGGGGTTTGCGCTAAACCTCTGGTCTCCCTTCTCTCAGAGAATGGAGCAAAAAGTATGTTTTGTTCCCTCTCAAAAGTATCCATGATCGCACTTTATTTACCTTATTCCACACAATTCAATGGGCACAACTGCAAACTAAGATAATCTCTATTTGTATAGCCTGGCTGCATAAGAAATGAGACATTAATTTTCTAAAAGAATAAGATCACAGCCTAGAAGGATTCTAGTGGAAGATGGTTCCACAGATGTGCAATCAATAAAAACAGAAGCTTTGCCCCATTTCTTGCAACATAGATTCTCTAGCTATAGTAACCCACAGCGAAGAAGTCCACCACAACACTAGAATACTACAGCTGAAACTAGAATTGTACTGTACCTGGTGAGGTGAAGTCATCTTTTCATAGGAGAGGCGACTTCTTTGGATACTGTCTTCTGATTCGGATTTTGGAAATGTGTCGATGTCTTCTCTGTCTTCAGCTTCTGAGAGCTCTTTCTGGCGTCTTTTTGCCCTTCTGTTTCTTCTTTCTTTAGCACTTTTGGAGCTTAATTTAGATGCTTCCGAAGAACTTTCCAAGAGCTCCCCCAATCCACCCACGCCGCTGAAATCTCTTGAGGCCACTGATGCTGCAGCCACAGCTGCTGTTGTCTGTTGTATTACAGTGTCAGGGAATTAGCATTAGTTACTGTAGATTACCACATTAATAAACTTAGAGAAATTCATTGTTACCTCCAAAATTACAAAATCACAAAGAGGTACAAATGGCAATGATTAGTGCCACTCTCGTTTAGTGTAAAACAAACACACACACAGGTAAGTACAGTTCTTTGAAAACAGGTCCCCAAACCTCATAGTAAGGTTGTCAACAATGGAATTTTGTCTTTCCTTGGGACTTCCCTGTATATCCTATACTCTGACCTTCAGGATACTCCCTTTCTGTCATCTTGCAAAGCACTGGCCTTGCTATCCAAAAAGTTCCTATGATGCACCAACCAATAATAAAAGAAGAAGAAGAAAAAGAGTTGGTTTTTATATGCCGACTTTCTCTAGCACTTAAGACAGAATCAAACCGGCTTACAATCACCTTCCCTTCCCCACAACAGGCACCCTGTGAGGTAGGTGGGACTGAGAGAGTTCAGGAAGAACTGTGACTAACCCAAGGTCACCCCAGCTGGCTTCACGTGGAGGAGTGGGGAAACCAACTTGGTTCACCGGATTAGCATCCGCCGCTCATGAGGAGGAGTGGGGGAATCAAACCCAGTTCTCCAGATTAGAGTCCACCGCTCCAAACCACTGCTCTTAACCACTACAGACGTTCTAAGTTTTATACAGCTTCCCACAGCAAGTAGAATTCACGGCACTGTGTTTTAGCAAATTCACAACTACGCTTTCCAAAAGGAAGCTACCTGAGCTTCTTCTTGTTGTTTTTTCAGCTGCTCAAGCATCTGCTGAAACTCTGCTTCTTTCTGCTCCGCTTCTTCCATGGTGGCTTGATTCTGTTCTTCATAGGCCATGGCGACGACAGCCAGGATCAAGTTGATCAGATAGAAAGAGCCCAGGAAGATCACCAGAACAAAAAAGATCATGTATGTTTTGCCAGCTGCTCGCAGTGTCTTGGGGGTGGGGGGGAGAGAAACAAGTTTCATCCATTTGATATCCATTAGTTATTGAATAAAGATCTTTGCCTGTTCAAGATTTTTCAAGTGCAGCGACCCAGAAAATCTACATTAGTTGTTTAATTTTTTAGGTAGAAAACAGGGAAAACAAGTTTTAAAACAGCCTATAAATAAACTGTTTATAGCAACAGAAAATGTCAAGAAATATCTAACAGGTTCTGAATGAAAATGGTCTCCCTTGAAAAAGTCCAGAAAAAAAAAACAGCCAGATATACCAGGAAAACCTTTCTCTTTAACTACATTATGGCCTTTTATGCTAAACAGCATCTCGAACAGGGCAAAATGCACGGGGAGAGTGAGGATGCCTCTGACAGGCAGAAAAGGCCCTGAAGTAGCTGGCAGGTGTGACCGAAGGGAAACATCCCTGCATTAAAGGCCTATGGTCTTTTATGCATGGGCACTTTGACCTATTTTCTCCACTGGTCCAACTTGGTTTTCCATTGGGGTTATGCAAGAGTTTTCCCACCCTTAGAGATGACCTCGTAATGTCCAGGTCTTCCCAATCCTGTTAAAACCCGATTCTTCGATCCCCCCTGAGATCAGCCCAGGTCAAATCGTCTTCATCTCCATGTATGAGCCAAAGCGCGGGACAGGGGAGCTGGGTGTGTGTGTGTGAAATTTTTCTCACAGAAAGCACTACAGCCAATTACAAAGCGGGGCAGGGACTCAGATACTTCCTGGTTTTTGTCTCACAACCGGAGTTCTTTCTGAGCAGACATTTGTCTCACATAAAAATGGGTTTTAAAACGACGCTTGGGTTTCTCCCCACCCCACCCCATTCCTTTTAAAGAGCTCTGTTTTTTGAAATGGTTTTTAAAATGGCACTTGGGTGTCCACCGGGGGGAGAGGGGAACTGGACATTTTTCTCACAGCAAATACTTCAGCCTATTACAAAGCAGGCTTTTGAAAGGGCGGGGACTCAGACGCTTCCTGATTTTTTGCTGGTGATTTTGCTGGTGCACAGCATTTTTAATATTCGCAACAAAAAAGTGTGGGTCGAGTAAGCAATGAACCCCAGGTAAAACTCCCATGCATAAAAGACCAATATCTGTTTTCAAAAATCCATACTCATCCATGCATTTGCCCCAGACTAAGAGCTGGCACTCAGGACTAGAGACAAGTGTGGTAGAGTTGTTAAAGTGTCAGACGTAGGCCCAGGAGACCCAGGATCAAATCCCCAATCAGCCATGAAGTTCCACATGTGACCTTGAGCCAGGCGCTTACTCTCATCTTAACCTTTTCACAGGATTATAGTGAGGACAAAAGGTGTGTGGGGGAGAACCACATGAGCTCCAAGAGTGGGTTCAAATGTACTGAATAACACACTGGGCATCTTAATTTTTTTTCTGTCCCTTAATTGAACTATTCACAGCGTCTTTGAGTTAGCTGCTTCTGAACTTCCAGCAAAAACGATAAACACCTGTGCTGCAAAAAGTGGATAATAAACCAAAGTACAGCACGAGGCTCAAAAATATTAAAAATAGAAATAATGACAATACTTACTTCAGTGTGATGACAATCACTTCAATATATTGTGCATGTAAACTTCATAAATGTATTAAATGTTCTTAGCATGAAATTTCCAAGTAACAACAATTCAATGAATTTCATAAATACAATAAATATTCCTATATATAATTAATGGCAGTACAAATTACCAGCATCTGTCGTTAATTGTGTGCAAAAATGCTCTAATATATAACCACAGACTGTACCAAACAGCAGCTAGTATTAATGGTAGAATGCAGTTGTGAACATCCCTGTATAGATTGAAAGAACAGGCAAAATCACTAATAAGCTAGCCCCTTTGCTTTATATGCTTATACAATTGTGCATGTGGAGGGGTTTCAATTGGTATCATTTACTTTATGCTTTTTGAAAAGCCTTATTAGTGATTTTGCCTGTCTTTCAATCTTTACAGGGATGTTCACAACTGCATTCTACCATTAATACTAGCTGCTTCTCAACTTCAGCTGAGACAGAATGCGTACCTCTGTTTTACTATGACAGGACTAAGCTTGCCTCACCACAGAACCTTACCAGCTGATAGAGATTTTCCCAGTAGTCCTGAGTCATCAGCCGAAAGAGAGACAAGAAGGCCCAGCTGAAGGTATCAAAGCTCGTGTAGCCATAGTTGGGATTTCTACCAGCTTTTACACACATATATCCTTCTGGGCATTGGCTACGGAATAGAAGAGCATATTAAACATGATTTTACATTTCCTTAAATTGTATTTTGGGATGTTCTCAACGTATTGTTTTGGTTGGAGCTATTCCCGCCCACCCACCCTGCAATTATGTTTCAACTATTGTCTACAAAATGATAATGAAGATACTTTAATGTATTTATGATGGGAATAATACCCGTGTCAGAGGAAATGGACCGTTGAATATTAATGGAATCAGTGGTAGAAGCTAATTAAGGTTGCACGCACACAATGAAGACTAGCAGTCACTTCTCTTAGTAAAAATCACCTTTACTTACTAACTTCAGGGAAGGGTAACTTGGATATAAAATAACAAGTTCCTTACTACATTCTAAGTTTCCTATCACATCCCAGAAGCTAGGAGTTCTATAGCTTACATCTTCACATGGTAAAATCTAAAGTATAATGGCGATGGCTTCTTCTTGCTAAACAAAGAAGAAGCTCCTAGTATGCAAATACTTTTACAACTGTCCTGTTTAACCAATAGGTACTTGACACATACTGTAGGTTACATCACCTTTGATCTGGTCAGCTTGGTTACAAACAGTTTAACCCTTGAGTGACTGAAATACAATGAAACTCGCTATCCAAAACCCAACAATTTATTAAAGTATTTATAACTCGCCTTTCCTCCAGACAATAAAACCAACAACAAAATGGTGTATGCACCGAAACACCCCACTTAGGGTTGCCAAGTGCCCAGTGGTGGCGGGTAAAATCCCGCCAAACCACCAGGCTGCCCGCTGACCAGCTGAGGGCCGGCAGACGCTCTGGCAACCTCAGCTAAAACTCTATGGAAACCATAGAGTTTTGGCCGAGATCACTAGAGTGTCCACCGGTGGAGCAACGGGGCCTGGCAAGCCTAACCCCACTAGAGCCTGTAGCAGAAACATTGGCCTCCTGTTCATTCTTGTCAGCAGAGTGACCATTTTGTGTGCAGAAAATAAAAGGTAAAGGTAAAGGTCCCCTGTGCAAGCACCAGGTCATTCCTGACCCATGGGGTGATGTCACATCCCGACGTTTTCTAGGCAGACTTTGTTTGCGGGGTGGTTTGCCAGTGCCTTCCCCAGTCATCTTCCCTTTACCCCCAGCAAGCTAGGTACTCATTTGACCGACCTCAGAAGGATGGAAGGCTGAGTCAACCTTGAGCCGGCTACCTGAAACCAACTTCCGTTGGGATCGAACTCAGGTCGTGAGCAGAGCTTTTGACTGCAGTACTGCAGCTTAACACTCTGCGCCACGGGGCTCCTAAATAACCTAAATATGGGGCTCCATATTGGCAGAAAATAACAGGGCTGATTAAAGAAAACAAAGTGGTTTATTTAGAAACTAACTTAGCTGCATAGAAAGGAAGAGATTAGTAAGCGACCTATCTACACAACTGGCGGGAAGAGAGGAGAGCAAAGAACTGAGAAGAAGCATGAAGGAAGCTTGAGAATTGAATTCTGGGGACAAACAAGGAAATGACATTTAGCAGAAGGAAGAAATGACCCACATCCCCATCTGACTTGCTGTACTGTATGTTGCCCCCATAACAGCTTCTCTTGTACACAAGATGCTGCATATGCCAACGCTTCTCCAGGAGCCTATTCCACAAGAAGCTTGTGATTGCGCAGCAGCTGGGGGAACAACCGGAAGAGATTGCTGGGAGAATCAAAATTGGTACACAGGTTCATTTTGCAGCTACAACTACGTTTTGTTAAAGCCGCTTCTCAGCCAGAAGTTGCTTTGAATGTTCTTGGAGGTAGATGACAAGTGACCAAAAATGTCTGAGTTTTTTTATACCTGTCTTGTAAGAAAAACCTGTATTTCTATTTGCAGGTAAAGGTAGTCCCTGTGCAAGCACTGGGTCATTACTGACCCATGGGGTAACGTCACATCCCAACGTTTACTAGGCAGACTTTGTTTACGGGGTGATTTGACATTGCCTTTCCCAGTCATCTTCTCTTTACCCCCAGCAAGCTGGGTACTCATTTTACCGACCTCAGAAGGATGGAAGGCTGAGTCAACCTTGAGCCGGCTACCTGAAACCAACTTCCATCAGGACTGAATTCAGGTTGTGAGCAGAGCTTTTGACTGCAGTACTGCAGCTTACTACTCTGCACCACAGGGCTCTATTTGCAGAGAACAGTCTACATGTAAGAGTGGATCCAAACCAACATTTCCAACGGTGAAAAAGAGAGACAGGAGTCTAAAAAAACTTTACTGGCAATCAGGGAACCTGCCTAGACTAACACCATGTGGATTGGGGGCTGCAATGTAGAAGGGCATTGGGTAAGATTGTGCAAAAAGCTGGCTGGATCCAACCCATAATATTCCAGCTGTAACCTAGGTTCGCACATGAGGAACATATTGGCAATTTATGCCATAGGGTCTGTTAGCCTCAGTCTCAGTCATTTTTGTTACAGACAAACATAACTATACTTCTGGACTAATAACGAGACATAGGATTGCATTCAAGGCTAAATACTCATGAAGCAATTAAATACAAAGCAAATATTGGTTAGAAGGCAAATACTGCTTACTTGAGAACAATCATTCCATTATTTCCAACTGGCTCTTGCACAAACATTTTGTTACACCAATGAATTTTCACAAAGGTAAAGGGCAAATTTAACTGATGGTTTAAATTAGGCTTTGGTGCCTCTTCCAATAGCTTCCTGTTATTCTGCAGCGTAAGCCATTTACATCCTTTACTCTCACAATGCAATTCTAAACAGAGTCACACCATTCTAAGTCCATTGAAATCAATGAAATTAGAAGGAGGCAACTCTCATTAGGATTGCACAGTAAGTTACTTGCCTTCATTTTTATATATATGCACACACCCACGCCCAAAATGGGACAGAAATGAGCAGCTTCTCTGTTTCATCGTCAGACAGCATTCTGGCATGTATTTATATAGGTAATTAATCTGGAGAACCAGTTCGATTCTCCACTCCTCTACATGAAGCCTGCTGGGCCAGTCACAGTTCTTTCAGAAGTCTCCCAGCTCATGTAGAGGCAGGCAATGGCAAACCACCCCTGAATGTCTCTTGTCTTGAAAATCCTACAGGGTTGCCATATGTCAGCTGAGACTTGAGGGCATTTTCCACCACCAGTTGTGTTTTGATATATCAGAGGTTGAATGGGCCACAGGCAAAAACCTTGTGTGTTTTCACACGGAGGTTTTCCTGTGATTTTGAGTGCTGAACCACAGCAATTTTTCTCTGAGGTTCCTGACTTGGTTTACCATTTGTTGTTTTTCTGTGGCTTGCTCATCTTTTTCTGTGCATTGGTTTGAGAAAGCAAGGACAAATGACAAGGACGCCATAGAAAGACAACAAATGGAAAACCACGGAAGTGAGAAAGCTTGGAGGAAAAGCACTGGGCTCATCACCCAAATAATGGGAAAACCTCTGGGTAAAAAAACCCTTATTTAAATGTTTGTTTACTTTATTTGTAGCCTGTCTTTCTCACTGAGATTCAGGGTGGGTTACAGAATAAAAGCAATGTACTCAAACAGCATAAGACATTAAATGAATTATGCTATAGCATAGAATTAAAAGACAACCAACTGCCTAAGGTAAAGTACACTATAAACAGTGTAGTAAGTGGAATTACAAAGGTACAGTATAATGCGGTAAAAGCAGGATAATATCTAGAATACTCATTAAACAGACTACAATCCAATTCCATTATAAAGGCCCTCTCTCCTGGACTATTCCATTCTATTACAGTTCTAATCCCTTCGTAAAAATGGCCTCCTGAACACTTCTGTTTTGCCCATTCTGCTGAAATCATAGAAGTGTGGAAGCCTTCCTGACCTCCTCAGGCAGGCTATTCCACAAGATGGGAACCACCACAGAATATATGCAAGAACGGGCAGGTGCTGATCTTACCCATTTATAGTCTGGCACCATCATAAAGCAAAGTATACTGTTCTGGTAGTATTAAATGGAATGAGGAGGGAAGCTGTTGCGGTGGAGCATAGCAGGTGAGGCAGTCCGGCAGGTACGTGGCTCCAAGGCCACGAAGGGCTTTGTAGATGATAATTAGCGCCTTGAACTGAACCTGGTAAATAAACAGTTCAGTGGCTGCAGAATGGGTCTGATATGTGTATTTCACCGGGCAGCCAATAGTAACCAAGCTGCTGTGTAACAGGAGTTTCCGAGTTGCCTATAAGGGCAGATCAACGTACAGTGCATTACAATAGTCTAACCTCAAGGTGACCATAACATGGATCTATGAGGCCAGATCAGCCCAGTCAAGATAGGGTGCCATCTTCTGAACGCAATGAAGCAGGGAGAATGCATTTGTTGCAGCTGCATTAATTTACTTCTCTAGCAATAAAACTGGATCCAGTATAAACCCTAGGCCCTAAACTGAGTCAGCCACCATCCGCAAGACTCCGCCTGTGAGAAGTGCAGTGCCCTTCAAGACCTCAGCCTCCCCAACCAGCATCATCTTTGTCTTGTCAAGATTCATTTTCAACTTGTTCACCATTATCCATTTAACCACAGCAGCAAGGCACCAATTCAGGATCTCTACAGCATCATCATGTGATTTGGATAAGGGAATATAAAGCTGGGTGTCATCAGCATATCAATGGCAACCTACTCCAAAACTATGAATAATTTCTCCTAAGAGCTTTATGTAGAGATCGAACAGCATGGGCAATAAGACCAAGCCATGTACAACAGAACAAGACCAGTCCCACACTGATAACAACTGCTCTCCAACAGCAACCCTCTGAGTCCTGCCCATAAGGAATGAATAAACCAATCCAAATCCCTTAAACCCTAGTTCAACCTCCAAACACCTCAACAAGATGGTGTGGACCACAGTATCAAAAAGCTACTGGTCAGTCCAGAAGGGTAACAAAGAGGAACAGCCCTTTTCTACATGTAGTCATCATCAATACAAGCCACCAAACCACAAATCACGGAAAAATATTTTTATTGTCTGAAATACAAGATAATAACTAATATCCAAAACCGTAAAGGATGTGTGGATGTCTGATTTCCCCCCTAAAGATTATTTTGCAAAAAAGCGACCTACAGAAATACCCAACTTCTCTTTTTAATTCCTCAATTTCAAATATCCATTTGGCAATTTCACTTTTCCCTTTGGAAAAATTCTTAGGTTCAATCACTACTGAACTTTGAAGTTAGTTACTTGAAGTGTTATTAAAAATTTTTTTTAATATACATTCCAGATTTAAATCAGCAACTGGCAGTAGCAAAAGAGGCGGCTTTTGGCCTCTGTGCCCATGTTGTGGGCCTTCTGCGACATCAGGTCTGTCACTGTGTGAAATAGGATGCCGGACTAAATGGGCCATTGGAATGATCCAGCAGGGCTGCTCTTAAATTCTCAATTTAAGGGCTGTCTCTTCCATATGCTATTTTGTAAAAATGTAACAGACTCGTCGAGATTTTCTGTGCTATTGCTATCATTCCAAATGTTTCTGCTTGTAGTGCAGTGTAATATTTTTAAATTATAAATGTTTATGTACAATTGCTCACCTGTTTTATTATTGACTCTAATTGCCATAATCCTAACTATTTATACTCTGGTAAATGCCTGATTTGTTTTAGATTATGACCAAATCCAGCAGGTTCCTAATCTTGAGAGAACTGGAGTTCCAGTGGGCATATTGAGCTCTCTTGTTTGCAAAAGAGTGCCAATACTCATGCAAAGGGATATGCATGTGGAGCTGAGACAGCAGAACTGCACTTGTGCTGAAGAGTCATGTGAACATGAAAGATTTTATTGAATCTATACAGTTGTAGGTCAATAAAAATTCTCACCCAGCATCTGAGCTGTTTCCACAAAGGAGGGCATCTCGTTGTCCATCCAAAATGTAAAAATGACCTAATTGTGGAAAGAACAGAAGAAAAATTGTAGCTGATCTTAAACAAGCAATATTATAACCCGGTAATATTAGTTTATGCCATATCACCATTATATAATATTATACAATATAACAGACCTGCAAAAGATAAAAAGAAAGCATATAGCTAAGAATTGTCCTGTGAATTCAAATCACATTTGACCTGTCTTGTGGCAATCTATTAATGGAGAACAATGTTTTAATTTGGGCAGGAAGACAATGAAAGAAATCTTAGGCAATTCGTTCGAAGGTACATCTGATCAAATCTGCATACATTTAAATATCAATAAACACAATTTTTGAGGGAAAAATAATATGCTTGTTTGTAGACAATGCATTTACTTGACATAGCGGGTGCAGATTCAGAAGAGATAGTCCCTCCTGACTACGAAAAGAGGGAAATGTATTTTCTGACAGAACTTGCTGGGTTTTGTAAGTAATTCAATTAAAGCAAATTAGCAAAAAAAAAAAAAAAAAAACACCTCCTGCCTGATCAATTATAGTCACTTTTTAAACTGAGCAGTTCAATAGATTACTTTACTTAAAGACTGCAGCTTTTATTTAACACTATTTTAACTGGATACATTTATCCCCACATGACAAATTCAGGTTGCAACTTTTTGCACACCCAGGTTATATCACTTGTTCTTACTTTCATCCTCTGTGTACTCCTCCCAGTCAAACGTGGTCACAGTCGTATTAACGAACGAACCGTTTTCTCCCATTGTGCTATTGAAGTAGGAGGTAATATTTATTTGAAAAGTGGAATTGTCTGGAGGCCAGAGCAAACATTTGTGCCTTAAGTTGCCCATGAACAGCTGCAACCCTATTAGTGCAAACACACTCAGACAAAACACAGTCAGGATCATGACGTCCGAGAGTTTCTTCACTGACTGAATGAGGGCTCCCACAATAGTCTTCAGACCTGCAAACAGAGGGGATCCAAAGAGATATTTAAAGGTATCAGGTATTCTTCCCAACATTTTTTTTAAAAAAGACTGCATGCAGAAAGCACATCTTACTGTAAAACACCCAAGCTCCATGAACACCATCAACACTTGTGAAAACGCATGAGGAGCAAAAACCCGCCTGTTCATGAATGTGCAGTGTACATTTCACTAAATGTACGTACTTTGTCTTAAAACAGTGAGCTTTATCAGTCATCAGTTGCTTGTAGCATTTGGTATGATTTCCCTGCACTTATTTTCTCTTCATTTAAAGACTGAATTAATTTAAAGACTGAATTGACCACAATATACTGGTTTTGGGATTATTTTCAGGAAGACTTTCAGGTAGCTACAAATTTATTACGAATATGTTTTTAAACATATATTGAATATGTTTATTACAATTACTGGTTTTTAGTCTATTATTCTTGATCTGCAATTCGCCTACAGGATATTTGATAGTCAAAAGCAGAACACAACTGTCTAAATAAAAAACAAATGTTAACTTAAAATAGCTGGAGAAGAAAAGCTAAGTAGATAGAAAGATCCTGGGCCATGTTCATCTGGACATTCATCAATATGCTCCCATGCAACATCCTCCTTTATATAAGCAGTCAGCTTTAAAAAAATAGCTTTGAAAACTTAATTCAAAATTGAGCTGAAGCAGTAAGTGCTAAAATATGTCGACGTAAAAAAAGCCACAGTGACAAAAGCTTTTCAGTACGAAAGAGTAAAACCTGCCACCTTTAAATGCGAAACACAAAAAGAAAGGAAAAAAAGCAAACCCCCAAACAAGCTATAACGCATAGACTGCACATTCTGTTGATGTCTCATGCAATCATTTTGTTAAACTCAAAGGCTGAATTTGCAAACGAAAAAACAAATGTTACGTTTGAAAAGAAAAGGAATCTTTTGATTCTTTTGATTCCTGCCTTTCAGTAACATAAGCAATGACCGACAAGGCTTAAGCTTGTGAACTCGACTTCAATGGAACTAATCAGCCTCCGTGTTTAACCTAGCTCTCACCTGGGATGACTGATATTGTTTTCAATGCCCGGAGAACTCTGAATGTTCTCAACGCTGAGACATTACCCAGGTCCACAAACTCTGTCACATATCTGTAATAGGGGAGTCCACACACAAACACAATGACAGCACGCAAAGAACAGTTGGAGATACAAAGGGACCTGGCGCTTCATACCCCTCACTTCTTACCTGGGATTACAGAAATAGTTTTCAAAGCTCTCAATACTCTGAAAGTTCGAAGAGCTGAAACATTGCCTAGGTTTACAAATTCTGTTACATACCTGTAGAATTAAATCACAGTTATTCAGAATTGAGGCAGAGCTTAGGCTAACTACTTGGGGTGGGGGGATCTTTCATCAAGACCACTTTGGCAATTTCGCTTTCGCAGCAGTTCACCTCATCACACAGGGTTGCCAGATCCAGGTTGGGAAATACCTGGAGATTTTTGGGGCGGAGCCTGAGGAGGGCGGGGTTTGGGGAGGGGAGGGACTTCAATGCCATAGAGTCCAATTGCCAAAGTGGCCATTTTCTCCAGGTGAACTGATCTCTATTGGCTGGAGATCAGTTGTAATAGCAGGAGATTGCCAGCTATTACCTGGAGGTTGGCAACCCTATCGTCACAGAGGTTTGCATTTATTAACCTCATCTACGTTTTAAGTTTCATTGAAGTGAAACTCACAGTTTGTATCGGAAAAACTAAGCTAAAATAGTTTAAGAAAGTGGCATGAAGTCAAAATGAGTTTTTGTTCTAATATGCATAAAGAATGCAGGACATGAAATCAGCATTCCCTAAAAAGCAAGTAAACTAGTGGATCATACATCTTACACACTTTTGCAGTGATTTTCTTTACCGTGAACTAAAAATGGGGTTAACACGTAGTGAAGTGACTTCACTGCTAGCAGGACTTTTGCCTAAGTTAATGCAGGCATGCCTTCTAGTATGGTACATGCTGACATTAATATCATGCCCTTATAAGTTTTCCTTTCAAATTGTCAAACCACTTACGCCATCACAATGACACTGAAGTCGAGCCAATTCCATGGGTCTCGAAGAAAAGTGAAACCTTCTAAACAGAAGCCCCTTGCGAGAATTTTTGTAAGTGATTCAAAGGTATAAATTCCAGTGAATGTGTACCTTAAAGGTAACAAGAAAAAAAATTAGCATGTCTAATGTTAGCCACTCACCGTGTGATCCTAATGGAGGGGGGTGGGTGAAAGGGGACAGGAGCTGGAGTGACCTCCGTGCTAGCATTAGTGCCATTTGCGCCAGCTAAAGTGGCACCAATGCTGGCATAGGGCTACTTACGCTGGCATAGGGCTACTTACGCTGGCTCCGAGGCACCATGCAACAGTGCGAGCCTCAGGGGCTGGCTAAACCTCAGCAGCATTTCCCCATCGCAAGGGCTCGCGACGGTGTGAAAGGGGACATTCCTGAGGGCAGTGCTGACTAAAGGGGAATTCCCTAAGCCCTTTTGTTCCAGGAATGCCCCTTTATGCAGGCACCGAATTACACCTGCAAAAAGGCAGGCGTTGCCCCGTGTTACTCTACGGAGAGTTCCGCAGGATTTCCTTCGAAATTGTATTTTCGGCTTGCTGCACTTGGCAGCAAACTGCTCAGGAGGCAGCGTGGCTGCGTCATCCCCGGCCATGACAGAACTTCCCCCTGCCCACATTAGGACTGAGCTGTCAGTATGGTTCTTCCACACAAGTTCAAAACATATCAACAAATTCAACTTTTCATATGCTAGATGTTCTCCTATTGCTATTTGTAGCACCATGTGGCTCAAATAATCACTTGATACACAATTGCTTTCTGGGCCCCAATATGTTTTACTAGACAATTTTGCTAACAGTGAAAACTTTATTGTGGATTCATTTTCTTCTCTTCATTGGATGGATGACCAAAGCAGTAGTTTCAGTCATAATGGATACCTCCAGTTGTCTTTAATGTTTTCTCTTATAATTGGATCTGTTGCCATCCAGCTTCCCTGTTTCTCATACTATTTTTCCTCTTCTGCAACAAGTGTTTCCTTAAGACCCATTTTCAAAAGTCTTACATGGGTCTTGATTGTACCTCCATTACTGCTAGACTTTCCCTTACAAATTTCTACTCTTCTTTAGTCATTTTAAAACCACCTATGTATCCCAGGGGTAGGGAACGTCAGACACGGGGGGGGGGGGGGGCGTTTAAGGCCCGCAAAATCATTTGGTCTGGCCTTCATGGGTCCTGGCAGATCTCTAGCTCAGAAGGATCTAAGACTGGTGATCCGCCTCCTCCCACGGACAGGAATAGCCTGTATTCAAGGCGGATGTGAGTTTGTTTTGCCAAAAAAAGGAACCTTTTTTCCCCCTTGCAGAAGAGTCATTAGCTATGGAGCTGTTAGGACAGCCCAATTTTGTATGGCCCACGAATGATGTTATAAATATCCAAATGGCCCTTGGCGGAAAAAAGGTTTCCCACCCCTGGTCTACCCCATGTATCACAGAATGGAAGCTCCTTTGGGAAGGGAATACCCGATGATGAAACAACCTTCCCAGGTAGGTACACCTGGCCCCTTCACTCTCTACTTTTAGGAGGCAGTGGAAGACAGTTTTATTTATGATGGCATTTGATTAGTTCTTCCGCCTACCAGAAGTTTTAAATTATTGATTTTAACTAGTGGTTTTTATGTATTTTATGTTTTTATTGTATAATTATTTACATTGTTAAGTCACTTTGAGTTCCTATAAGGTAAAAAGATGGCTAATAAATGTTTTAAATAAAGAAATAACTTGCATGTTTCGAACAGTACCTCTAAAGGTCTGCTTCCCATTTACAGTGCTCACTATAAATTTCGCTTAGTGTTGTGTAAATAAAAATCTCATTGCCTGCAAGGTTTAAGAATGGTCCTCTTAAATAATGAAGGCTAGAAAGAAAATGGATGCCCTGAAAGAGTGGGTAGGCAAAAGCAAGCACTAATAGCTTGTTAATCATGAATAGCAGGGTCAGAACAGTCAAGATGCTGGGAATTCCCTGACTTGAAGTTAAAAAGGCAAAGGGAGGATACAATTATAGCCATGTGGGAGCCTGATTCAGATTGGAGATGTGAGGAGGAGGGGGTTTAGCCAAACTGTACAAGAGTGGGAGGGTTAATCAAAGCCAAGCTTTCCTGCCTTCATGTGGGCCCCAGTATGAATAGGGCTCCTGCATGGCTGTCATTTCCCTTGAAAAAGCTCTGCGATCTCCATCAGGTCGAGTTTGACCTTCAGACTGAATCATCCTCTGCCCTCACAGTTCCAAACACCACACTGTAATACACTGCCAGACAATTTAATCAGAAACAAAACCAACCAATTGTGCCACATATTACAGGGAGATTGGAAATATATAGGGTCACCAGGTCCCTCTTTGTCACCGGTGGGAGGTTTTTGGGGTGGAGCCTGAGGAGGGCAGAGTTTGGGGAGGGGAGGGACTTCAATGCCATAGAGTCCAATTGCCAAAGCGGCCATTTTCTCCAGGTGAACTGATCTCTATCGGCTGGAGATCAGTTGTAATAGCAGGAGATTTCCAGCTTGTACCTGGATTGGCAACCCTAGAAATATATAATGGTGATACTGAGAGCCAGGGTGATGTAGTGGTTAAGAGCGGTGGACTCTAATCTGGAGAACCGGGTTCAATCCCCCACTCCTCCACATGAAGCCTGCTGGGTGACTTTAAGCCAGTCACCGTTCTCTCAGAACTCTCTCAGCCCACGCAGAGGAAGGCAATGGGAAACCACCTCCAAATGTCTCTTGCCTTGAAAACCCTACAGGGTTGCCAGCTGCGACTTGATGCACTTTCCACCACCACAAAGTGATACCAGGACTGGGCAAACCAGGGTTCAATTCCCTATCATGCCACGAAGCTCCCAGGTGGCTTTGGGCCAGTCCCTATATCTCTGCCTGACTAACATCACACAGTTGTAATGAAATTAAAGGGGGGTGGACCCTAAAATGTGCACTGCCCTGAACTTCTTCAATAGAGGGCAAAAAGAAAATGTCAAGGAGGAGGAGGATCTTGAATGAGAAAAGAAAATGTAGAGGAGGAGGAGGAGGATCTTGAATGCTGATAGAAGAGACAGAAAGGGCTATTTTGTCTCCTTCTCACTCCTACTGCACCTTCAAGACATGTGTGGCTATTAGGCTTCCCAAATCCTGTGAACCCTGGAATAAACTTTCCCAAGACTAGAAAGTACTACTAGGGGAGGGGAATGCAGGAAAGACCCACAACCATCAGCACCTTCTGCTCATGGATCATAGGATCCAACCCATATTGTGGGAAAATATTATGGAGACAACTGACGAAAATTCACAAATGCAACAACATCAAACCAGAATAGATAACAAGTTTTAAAAGGTAATGACTTACTCTACATTCTTCGTCCATTCTGGAGGGTTACTCATTGTCATAAATACACAATTGGTCAAAATAGTGCACATAATAAGCATGCTGAATAATGTAAAATGCAGTTAAGGAACATTGGCATTAAATCATGACACCTTATGACACAAAGCGAAATCACAGTGAACTCTTCACACAATGCATAGTTAAATTGTGGAACTCCCTGCCACAGGATGTGGTAATGGCTGCCAGCTTGGAAGGCTTTAAGAGGGGAGTGGACATGTTTATGGAGGAGAGGGCTATCCGTGGCTACTAGTCAAAATGGATACTAGTCATGATGCATATCTATTCTGTGCAGTATCAGAGGAGCATGACCATTATATTAGGTGCTTTGGAACACAGGCAGGATGGTGCTGCTGCATTCATCTTGTTTGTGGGCTTCCTAGAGTCACTTGGTTGGCCACTGTGTGAACAGACTGCTGAATTTGATGGGCCTTGGTCTGATCCAGCATGGCTTTTCTTATGTTCACAGGCAGCACCCAGCCTAATAAGTCCTAGATACATTGGGTTCTACTGCAATAAATGAATGCAAGAATGCTGAAGGAGAGCTGTGTTTCATCTATTGCAGCAAGATAGATAAAGGCTTATGGCACCTTTAACAGCCAATTTATTGTAGAATGAGAGACATCAGATGATCCTGTGGAAACTGTGGAAGCTTCTGCCAGTTCTCTGTGGCTCTATAATTCAACAGGCTATGCTCTCCACATGCCTGCAAGTACACACGACCGAACATAACTCAGTATGCTTTGCATGCAGACTAGTCCTAACTTCGTAACGTACATTTTTTTTAATCAATTGAATCTGTGTTTTTCTTACATTCTAATATTTTGACTTTTTACAGAATCACTACAGATTGCTGAATAGAAAAGATATATAGAAGATGTAGTGACTTCCTGTGTTCAGTCTTTCATTTTTCCAGACACATTTATCATCCATATTCACAACAGCATAATAGAAAGAGCCATGTAATGTATTAGCTAAAGTGACGGACTAAGATCTGGGAAATCCAGGTTCAAATCCCTACACTGCCATGAAGCTTGCTGGATGACCATGGGTCAACCACTCTGCCTAACCTACCTAACAGGGTTGTTGTGAGAATAAAATAGGGAAGGGAGAATCATGTGTGCTATCCTTAGGTTCTTTAGAGGAAGGCCAGCATTTTAAAAAATGTACTAATAAAAGAAAAATACTGGCATTAATAAGAACAGTGTGCATAATGGATTTCCCCTAATCTTACTAATCTTTTTCACCTCCCCACTCCTAACACCCTTTCTACTTCCACAACCTTCCCCCATATGCCCCAAACCAACCACCACAATGTTTTCTCACTTGGCTGAAATGTCCCAATGAAATCCAGGCACCACAGCGATAAAACTTTAATTATGTTCATGGCTACTTTAAAGGCATGAGCAATCAAGTTCACAATTTTATAACTCTAATCAAATAAATATTTTTATTCACGGGCATTACTGTGAATATGTGCATTAAGAATCTAGGTAATAAATCTAGAATTACAATTTTAAAAAGGTAAAGATCCCCCGTGCAAGCACCGGGTCATTCCTGACCCATGGGGTGATGTCACATCCGGACGTTTACTAGGCAGACCTTGTTTACGGGGTGGTTTGCCAGTGCCTTCCCCAGTCATCTTCCCTTTACCCCCTGCAAGCTGGGTACTCATTTTACCGACCTCGGAAGGATGGAAGGCAACCTTGAGCCGGCTACCTGAAACCAACTTCCATTGGGATCGAACTCAGGTTGTGAGCAGAGCTTGGACTGCAGTACTGCAGTTTACCACTCTGCACCACGGGGCTTTTAGAATTACAATTAGACAATACTGAAAACATCAAATACCATCAGGAGAGGAACACACATTGTATTCAGTGGGTGTTTCTTAATTGCATATAATTAGTTACAGCATCAGTGTCTTCAAACTACCTATAAGAATACTCAAGAGAGCCATCCTAAGCAGAGCTTCACCCTTCTAAACCCACTGAAGTCAATGGCCTTAGAACAATGTAACTTGGCTTAAGACAATCTTTTTTTTACATTTACTTCTAAATATGCTTTTTTCCCCAAAATGGCATTGGAAAACATTTCAGATTTTATTTCAAACACGTGAAATCAAATACTTGAAAAGGATATGAATGTACCAAAATTTTAATAGCAATTTTTCTGAGGGGATTGAAAGGAGTTAAAATGTACAAGGCAGATGTGGCACTGAATCGGAAAATTGCCTTCCCTCTATTCAATACTATGAAGGTCTGGAAAATAAAAATAATGTATAATGAAAAAATTAATTATGTATCATATGCAAGTAATTATTTTGTACAGTTTGTTGCTCCATTGACTTCAATGGAAGAAAAGCTTCTTGCTGATCTGTATTAATTAGGGCTGTGTATATCGATAAACCTGAACCGAAAAAAAAGCAATTTCGGTAAATTTTGGGGTCAGGTTGACTGAATTCCAAAACCTGGGGGGGGGGGGGACCAAAGCCGAATTGGCCATTCCTTAAAAAAACAGGTAATTTTCTGGCTTTTTCAGGTTCTCCCCAGGCTTTGCGAAGCACCTGGGGGGCATTTTTTGAGGTAGAGCCCCCACTCTTGCAGGGTAGCTTGCAGGGACTCTCCTTGCAAGAACACCCAAGTTTGGTAAAGATTGGGTCAGGGGGTCCAAAGTTATGGGGTCTGGAAGAGGTCACCCCCTCCCACCTCCATACACAAGCAGGAAGGTAAGAGTCAGATTCTCTGTTTGTTCGCTAATTGGCTAATGCTTGTCTATGAAGGAGGGAGGGAGCAACCTCTCTAGAGCCCATAACACTGGACCTCCTGACCCAATCTTCACCAAACTTTGGGGTTCCTGCAAGGAGAGTCCCTGAAAGCTACCCTGAAAATTTGGGACCTCTACCCCCAAAAATGCCCCCACAGGAGCTTCGCAAAAAATCCCCTTTGTTTGCTATTGTGGGGACTTTCAATCAGCCTACTTCCGCAGGATTGCGTCTATGTAGCAAAAGCAGGCATTCCGGGGGTTGAGGCTGCCTTTAGGCAGCCTCCTGTCCCCTTTTGCCCCAGGTATGCTGACGGGGAGAAGAGCGAGGCTGCGCCTCTCCCACACCATCCCCAAACGCCGAAAGCTCAGGAATGAGCTGTGAGAGAGGCAGGGTGACCAAATGAAAGAGATGTCAAACACCCTCTGTTTTCAACAGTTGTGTAAATATTTCAGCAGTGAGACTTTTTTTCAGTCCTGAATTGACAAGCTGCCCCAGCGAAACTTCTCTCTTTATGTAACTATTAAAACTATATAGTATTTCTGCCCTTCTTTACACTCCATAAACAGAGAAGGAGTATAAAAACTGAAGCGTGGAACCAGGTTGAAGCTTAGTATTGGATCTGGGTTCTAGGTGGAGATGACGGCCTTACTGCTTTACAATACAGAAAGCTTCAACATAAACTGTGATTATTAAACAATTGGAAGCGCCTCCTCTGTACAATAATTCTACAAACAGGAAAACTTTTCTGAAAAGCCCCTTTCAGATTACAGTTCTAAACTGGATGCCATCCGTTGTTGGACCATTTCCAAGTAAAGCGATACAGATATGGGCATTCACACAGCTCATTTCAATCCATCCATGAGCCATCTCTAAAGTGCGTTGGACAGTTCAAACAGAGCCACTATTGTTTCCCTGCCTTTTTTGGCGGTGCATTCTTTTCCAGCTTTTTTTTGAGGGGGGAACGTTTTAAGATGAGCACTATAGCACTACTGCGCTATAGCACCATAGCAATCCAACACACCCGAATGCTGGTAATATAGTACTGAGCTGCTGTAGCACCAGCATTGGGATGCATTGGATTGCTATGATGCCATAGTGCTCATCTTAGAATTTTTTTTTTTAGCTGGAAAAGAACACACTGCCCAAAAAAGTGGGAAAATAATAGCAGTCCTTTCAGAAGCATTCCAGACTGTTCAAACAGCATACTGGAGAGATTCAGAAGTGCAAGGAAGAACTGAAAATGGGAGAAAGTAGTTTTCATAAAAAAGCAGCAGAGACCTGTGATGCCGATAGGACATAAGCAGGTAAACCTGTCTGAACAGGTAAAAAAACCCCATTATCAGCAGAGAGCCTGACCTGCTGTGACTGAATTGACACAAAAAATCCATTAGCAACCCGCTGCTCAACCGGATTATCAGGGCAGTTTGAAGGGGGTCAAAGTCTTGGTTCATTTACGCATTGTCACTGTAGCCTCCATTATTCTCTGTTTCAGCCAGGATCAAAGTAACCTGGGTTGGGGGGAACTGTTTGCATTGGCTGGAATGATCAGGGATGAAACTGTGTGCTAATGGAGGCACAGAAAAGCAGTCTCCTGAGTTCAAATCAAGTCCCACCCCTTCAAATGCCGCTCTGTAATTGGCTTACCTCGCAAGAGAAGCTTTCCTTCCCCCCAGACCCAACTGCCACATAAAAAAGCATTTTAAGAACAAAAAACAAAACAAAACAAAAAACGGAGCAATCTGAAAGAAGAGGGGGGGGGAGAGAAATCCAAGCTTTGTTTTAAAAAAGACTTTCTTTTGCTCAGAAAGAGCTCCAAGGTAGCAGGAAGCACTTGAATCCCTGCCTCTTTACACACTGCTTCATGATTGGCTGTGAGAGAAGCCAATCTTCTGTGCTTCCCTTGTTTGGCTTTCTTCATGCTGCCTTGAAGAGGGGTTTGGAAAAGGGTGGGGGCGAAGCTCAACCTGAGAAAGCTGTACGCTCAGTGATTCTGGAAAGAGCCAGGAGGAACGGTTTAAATCGGGCCAGAAGACGAACAGGAAAAGCCGGCTCAGGATTGAGCCGACAAGGAATGAGGTAACGTGCTTTCAGAAAAAATTGATCCTGGCTGAAACAGGGAATAAAGGAGGCTACAGCGACCATGCGTAAATGACCTTTGTGAAACTCCAGACATTTCCCAGAATTAAGTGTAAGCTGAAATTAACTGTAAGCAGAGATAAATTTACTGGTAACTGGTAAACACAGAAAAGCTCTCAGAAATTAAGTTGATGGTAAACATTTGGAAAAGTTAGACAAAACATCCAGAATCCATCCCGTCTTAATAAATACTCACTTTTTTATTGCTATAATATGGGTCAAGGTCTTCCAAAGGCTCAGACACCATTCCCGGAGGAATGTCTCCATATATAAATGGAAGCGTTTTTCCTGCTTCCAAGTCACTATTTGGCTTGGGACCATTTTCATCGTCATCATCTGCACGATCCTGTTTGGGCTTTTTAGCTTTCTCCTCTGCACAACGTTTTTCAATAGCTGCAAGAGATTCTCTAGTAAAATAGTGGAAGCTGTCAGGTCCTGGTGGTACCAGCCGTGCCTGTGCCATTTTTTCATCCTGCACATTTAAGTTACTTTGAGCCTATTGCATAAGAATGACCTGCAAAACAAAAAGAAAGCAAACAAGCACATAAAAAAACACTAGTTGTTAATTCAATCATCTACTTTTGCAAGTCTAAAATTTACTTGGTTAAAGTACATGGTTAAAAAAAACCCTATGCAGCTCTCATCACTGATTGTGACTTTATGCTTTACCTACATTTCAGTCTTCAAAGTAGCAACTTGTTTATGGTACAAGCGAACAGGACATCTAGGAGCTGCTATGCCAATGGCCAAGGTCAAGCTTCTATTCCAGAAGTTTAACAGGTCATCTATAGAGCAGCTACTGACGTCGATGGATAAATCCCTCCAAAAATTCTGGAAACCAAGTAAAACTGAAAGTTAGTTGTCCTAACTGGCCTGCCATTCCTAAAATGACTAGAACATACAGGTAGATGTTCTGAATTTGATAAATTGATCTTCCTTCTTTCTGACTCTGATTCTCATGTAACCTTTAGAATATCACAATTTGCTATTGCAGCCAGGGAGATTAGAGCTCTTGAAGTTATTAAGAAAAAATCTGCACAGGAATCCAAATAATGTTTTAACAGAGATTGCATATGTAATTGATTTTACCAGGGAACTGCATACCGTTGTAATTTTATCTTTTTTATATATCATTTTCAGTTTTCTGTATTTATGTAAGGAAGTTTTGTAATGGCCTATTACTAAACAAATAAACAAACACATACAGGTAGCAATACTAACTTGGGAGGAAGCCCCTCTGAATAAAACGAGACTTACTTCTGAGTACACATGCATGGGATTGCACTGATAATGTCACAACTTTATGAGGTAGAGCTATGGCCATTACCATAATTCTGTTTTCAGTGGTCACAGCTGGAATTTGACTGTGTGTTTAAAACAACCTACTGGTTGTCCCTGGCACGAAAAGCGTCCAGCTTTCCTCAACCAGGGCCAGGGCTTTTTTGGCCCTGGCATGGTGGAACTCTCTCTCTGGTGATGCAGTTCTGCCTAGCCTTTCTGAAGTCTGGAGAGGCTGGGTGGAGTGGGTGCAAGTCAGATCGAACTTCGACTGCGGTGGGAGGAAAGCTAAACTGAAGTCTAGGCTGGCTTGCAGCGCACCCAGACTTCAGTTCAGCTTTCCTCCATGCTGCAGTCAAACTTCAGATCCAAAATACAGACCACTTCTGGTCCCAAGCTGTCTAGATGTGGGATACCTAACCTGTAATAAAATAAGTACAAGATTGCTCATGTTGTTGTAGGAATGGAAAGCTGAAGCAAGATCTCCAAGGCAAAATGAAGCACAATGGAATAACTGGACATGAAAATGTATCCTACCTTGATATTTTGGGGCTAGGTCAGATCTTGAAACAGAGTCACTGATCCTGCAGGGATATTTGTTTAGATAGAATATATATTTAACTGCGGACTTCAAAATCTTCTCCTCATCCTTCAAAATGAAGCCAAAACATCCCATCCTTAACACTTGTACAGAATGCTTCTTCTGTCAGCAAATTCTGGCCATTGTGGTATACGTGAACTACACACACACACAAAAAAAAGAAGAGTTAAACAGTTTCTAGCTTCTAGTCACAGTGTCACATATTTCTCCAAACTAAGACTGAATGAAGCTGAAAAAATCAGGATGGAGAAAAAGAGAGAGAAACGGATTTCATACATGGGATATCCCATGTTACTGACACAGGTTTCTGAAGGTTCTCTTAATAGGTCTGTCAGTTTACGCAAGCCTTTACAGGATCTAAAGACCCTTCCAGAATAACAGAATTTGCCCAGTGGTACCGACATAGCGTTGCCAACCTCCAGGTAGTAGCTGGAGATCTCCCACTACTCAACTGATCTCCTGCTGATAGAGATCATTCACCTGGATAAAATGGCTGCTTTGGCAATTGGACTCTATGGCATGGAAGTCCCTCCCCTGCCCAAACCATGCCCCTCTCAGGCTCCGCCCCAAAAATCTCCAGGCATTTCTCAACCTGGAGCTGGCAACCCTATTCCGATGCCGGCATGGGGGCACTAACGCCGGCGCCGCAGAGCAACACAGTAGCGTGGGTCTTGGCTGCTGGCACTGCCGCGCTGGCAGCAAAAACCCAGAAGCGGGTGCCCATGCGGGAATCAGGGGGCGCTCCCAGGGGCAGAACTGGCGTTAGCCAGCTTCTAAACCCCTTGCAGCCTGAGAACACCCCTCTATACTGCAGCATTGCTGCATCAGAAAAATAGCTGGCGTATCCCCGTGTAACTCCATGGAGGAGTTTCATGTTTGTTTGTTTTTTAAATCATTTTTAACCTTTATTTTTTTGGCCAGGAAACCTCTGTGGAGGCAGCATGACTGCGCCGCTTCCAGCCACTGACCCTTTCCAGGAATGGGCTGATAGAATATGTATTTACTATACATAGGAATTATTATCTAATGATGTAGATAGTCTTACATAAGTTTTTTATACTACAATTTTGATTAAAACCTTGTCTTAAGAAGCATTTCACTAATTCCAAACAAGAAAAAATTTCATAGAAGTCTTTTTTTTTTCAGTGCTCCCCCAAATTTTCCAATTTTTTCACAGGACAAAGTGGAGAAAAAACCCTCAGACTTTTTCATTTTGAGTGCCAAACCTTAAAAAGTGTTTCACTCAATCCAAGAGAAAAAAATATTTCAAAAAGAGGTTTTTTTTCTTCCTTTTTTTTGGTTTTTTGCAGTGCATCCCGAAGTTTCTTAATTTGTCAGTCAGAACAATCTGGGGGAAAGTCCACAAAAGCGGGTGGGGGGGAGGCACTAGGATTGTTTTAAATGACTATATCTAGTTTCCCCCCAGGCCTTCACATACCTAGGAGGAAGCTCAGCCTTTTGAAATAGCACTGTTATTATTTATTATAAGCCTTGTATAAAGCTTGTGTAGATTCTCTTAAGAGCCTGAAATAACAGAAAGGTGAGGTGAAATTTTTTTAAATAATTAAATTAAAACCCTTGTGGCCAACAATATCTTTCAAGGGGGCAGGATAAGAAGGGCTCTACATAATATTGTTTGTTGCTGTACCAGGGTCAGCCCTGGTTAGTATTTGGATGGGAGACCACCAAGGAATGCCAGGGTTGCTGTGCAGAGGAAGGCACTGGCAAACCACCTCTGTTAGTCTCTTGCCACGAAAACCCCCAAAAAGGGGTCGCCATAAGTCGCCTGCGACTTGACAGCACTTCACACACACACAGTTTCCTGATGAACACTTATCTCGCAAAGGGTCTTAACCAACTGCTCCCTGGCCGGGAATAGCCTGTCTGGCCCCTTTCAACTCTATTATTCTAAACAAACAAACAAATAAACAAATAAAGTATGTCGGTTCTTGTAGGTTATCCGGGCCGTGTGACCGTGGTCTTGGTATTTTCTTTCCTGACGTTTCGCCAGCAGCTGTGGCCGCCATCTTCGGAGGAGTAACACTGATGTCCTTCACACAGCCCGGATAACCTACAAGAACCGATGAACTCTGACCGTGAAAGCCTTCGACAAAATAAAGTATGTCTTGGGATAGCACAGTCCTGCGAAACATGGAGTCCACTTAGCTGAATGCAGCCCCTCAACCACAGACAGCAGTATCTCATACACACACTATGGCTCAGTAAACTTACTGATCTGGTGATCTACTTGGAACAAAGGGACTGGGAGTCCGCATTTGTGTGTGTGGGCACCTGTGTGCTGGCCATAAAACATGATTGATGAGGTGGTGGTTCATATCTGTGAAAATGTCTGTTAGCATACTACAGACAGGTATCCAGAAATGAGGCAGGAGAAAAGGATATGTCTTGAGCAATCTGATAATACTTATTTCACAAGACTCCGTCTCATTACTCATACGCAGATGTGTTCTGTACCTGCTAAAGCTATAAATGTTTAAGGAAGCTAAATGTGTGAATGTATGCATTTCCCCATGAAAACCTGTATTAAAAAGCGGAGGTAAAAAAACTGTATGTAGAGGCTTCAAATGCTACAGTTTTGATGCGTACTTAATACAGGGTTGTAACAATGTCTGTTAAAAACAGAAATTATTGATAAGATGTATTTATTTAAATTGGAATATTCTTAATGTTGTTGGATGTGAGCCATCCTTAGGCCAGCCTTGGTTGGGAAAGGGTGGGATAAAAATCTAATACAATGAAATAAATAAAAATAAACATACAAAATGGTCCCACCTTATCCAATAATGAACAGAAGTAAAGCCATGCTCTTTTCCTGCTCACCTCAAGTGTAAAAGTCACAATGGACCTTTGCTTCAGATCCTTTAAAGCAGAGGTTCCCAAACTTTTCGGGGCCCCACCCCCTTGGTTCCACAAACTCAACCCCGGCGCCCCCTACCCTATCCGATAATACAGTTGAAGGGGCCCATCTCTAGCACCCTCCTGCTGCCCCCTTGCCTCTTAGTGCCCCCCTAAGTAATCCCACCCATCCCCAGGGGGTGGTACTGCCCACTTTGGGAACTGCTGCTTTAAAGCAATTTAATACAAATGTTTTTTCAGTAATCAAGTTACCCCTGGAAATAATCGCTCCCAATGTCTACTGGGAAACAGACAACGTATCTCATGGTATACCAGAATCATTTTATATTACAATGTTATCCTTTCATGCAAAGATTTTTGGCTTGAATTCCAGAAATGAACTTGCCTTCTTTCTCTCTCTCTGGCGATTTTAAAACGGAAGACAAATATAGAAAAGGGGAGGGAAGAGTCCAAAAGTTTTCACATACTGTCCGTATTATCCTTGTTACTTTGAATTCTGCTCAAGGAAGTCTGATTGTGAGCTGGGCTATCTGAGCACTGTAATGAATAGAGATATAGGTAACATAATGGAATTTATAATTAATCTGGAGTGATGTTTTCACAGAGTTTCAATAATTGATAAGAGTGTTTGACATTCATTTTAATTTTGTGCCGCAAACTGCACAAAGGTCCGGCTGTTATTTAAGTTTCATAGAGTTCTACAGTGGTTAGAGTGTCAGAGTAGGATCTGGGAGACCCAGGTTCAAATTCCTGCTCTGCCACAGAAGCTTGCTGGGTGGCAGATTGCAAATACTGTGGATCTAGAGAGCAGCAAATCCAATGCAAACTACCCATGCATAAAAGGCCAAAATCAGGGATGAAACAGTACTTTCTTAAGCGCACACAAATCTTTTGCTGATCCAGCAATGTGTCATTCTTAATTTTATTGAACCTTTGCCCGTATTTGTCAATAATAAATGTCCTCAGCCCTCACCTCTAGGTTGACCATTGGGGAATGAGGGAGGTGGGAGATGTTATTTATTTTCTAGAGGAGTCCTCTTGAAGAAGGAGAGCAAACTATGCTCAGGAATGGCTTCAAATTTGGGGAAGCCCTGTGCAAGATGACACTACTAAGTATGCCAACTTCCTCATCCTCCTGCACTCTATCTCCCTCCATTCTGACACAAATGCATATTCTATGTCTCTCTAGCCAGCATTGGCAAGTATGAAAGGAACCAAAGAGCATCACTGCTCTGCTCCTCTGGTATCTCGCAATACAGGAAATGGGAGATTCACCAAGAGATCTATGTGGAGCTAGAGCAATCTCTCATTTCCTGCCAGGAGTAGAACCCCAGTTTTCCAGTGCTCCTTTTTGCCCTGCTGGAGTCTAAAAGTGCACAAAAATGTAGCATTCTATTCACTCCCTCAGGCATCTCTCCCACCAGAGAATAGATTACTCCAGAGGCTCTTGTGATGGCACACAAGAAAGCTGCAGTTTACTGCCTTCCCCAGTGCCCTTACCACCAGGAAAATTGGGGATTGCTCCAAAGGCCCCTGCAACATCATTGCAGCCTTTGGGGAAATCTTTTGTTTCCTTGGAGAAACTGATGGGCCAGGCATCAACGGTGGCCCATCTATTGGGCTCAGTAGACATCCAACCATATTGACCACTGATGCTGACCCTGGCTATACTACACTATAAGTGACTTCAGGGCATCCAACAATATAGTTCCCAAATGATTAAAACGGGTGGAGCTGTGGCTCAACAGTAGAGCATCTGCTGGGATGCAGAAGACTTCACAATATCATATATTTGCTCTATTTCCAATACACGTTTTCTTCAGTTTACAATTACACCTTTCAAAGGCATACCACTCTCCACCATTAGTGCTTTAAAGCTCCATACAACTTACTAAAACAAACAAATAAATACTCAGTGAATTATTTTTGTGCATATGTGCCTTCTGGAATTTACTCAATAAAGTTTTAAAATTAAATGTCCCACAGTAGATGCCTGAATCACACCCCCATTTGCATTAAACTTCTGGGCTGGCAGTTGACCAGGATAGTGCTCCAGTTGAAGCTAGGAGAATCTCAAGGCATTTATAATTCATACCAGCCACTAATGGTTCCTAAGGGGATGTTGCTGAAGCAAAGACCTGCCAGTCCCCCACTGCTTTTCCTTATCACTGGCAGATTGGATAGGCCTCTTAACATAGTTGCATGGATCCTCCCACTCCCCACAACAAATTTTGAAGCCTTCCTCCAGACTAACATTGGGTCCATGCCAATACCTATTTATTGTCTGGAGTGTCTTGCATTTATTAATATGTCTAGTATTTATTAATACTCTGATTCCAACTATGCTGAATGCAGTGTAGCAAATGTTTGTTTACTTAATTGACACCCCATCTTTCTCCCCAATAGGAAGAAGAAGAAGAGTTGGTTTTGATATGCCGACTTTCTCTACCACTTAAGGCAGAATCAACCAGCTTACAATCACCTTCCCTCCCCCTCCCACAACAGACACCCTGTGAGGTAGGTGGGGCTGAGAGAGCTCTTAATAGAACCATGACTAGCCCAAGGTCACCCAGTTGGCTTCGTGTGTAGGAGTGGGGAAACCAATCCAGTTCACCAGATTAGCCTCTGCTGCTTGTGTGGAGGAGTGGGGGGTCGAACCCGGTTCTCCAGATCAGATCACCCAAAGTGGCTTATATCATTTCCTCTCATCCATTTTATCCCCACAACAATGCTGTGAGGTAGTTTAGGCTCAGAATGCGTGACTGGCCAAAGGTCACCCAGCAGGTTTCCCTGCCAGAGTGGGGATTTGAACCTGGGTCTCCCAGATCCTTGTCTAATACTCTAACCACTACACAACTCTGGTGCACCAATGTACACCAATGCAATATATTGTTCATTTATTACATTTATATCCTACCTCTCTTCCATAACAGATCTAAAAAGCTATATACATAAAGTTTCCGGAAGATTTCCCATCCAAGCACTGACCAGACCCATGCTTCCTTAGTTCAGTAAGAATGCTGTATTCTGTGCCTTCAAACATATGATGGGACCAAATACTGAAATATTCATTGCTGGCTTGTAATTTGTGTACTATTATCTCGTTCCACTCTCTCTGTTGGCTTGTTCAAAGATGACCATCAACAAGAGATATCCAGCAAGAAGCAACAGCCTTGTCTTTCTATAATATGCATCAGTTTCGCTAAAGCAGAGTTCACTGGTTTAAACAAAAGTGTTCATGATTCCTACGGAAGATTCACTACTTGTCAGCCAAGGGTACAGAAGAAATGCTGATAATTAGTTTTGTCTCAACCCAACAAGCACTCTGTTGTATCCTCCTCCTACCTTTTGCCACCCAGTGTTGCTCTTTGGCACATATAACATGAGTCTGGATAGATTCATGGCAAGCTCTGCCTTTCTTGAGAGACAGAACAAATTTCAGCCAAACAGGAACATTGGGGACCTAGAAAAAGTGAGCACTTTCCTGCACAGTTCTAGTAAGCAGCCTGGGAAAGGTTTAAACAGAGCCAGGGGCCAAATACACGCAGAAGAAAGAGATCCTTTCTTCTGTTCTCAGAGCCTACTGACCAAATAATCCACTGTTGAATATAAAAGGCAAATTTGACCCAATACGCTTGAGGACACCACAGAATGCTTTCAGTAGGCTTCCATGTTGCAAATACTGTACAAGATCACTTCATCCTCAATTAGGATTGCTATTTTTCCTACTACCTTTGACAATTTGGGACAGGTTCATATCCAACTTGTCTGGAATGGAGTTGCAGTGAAGATGAGGTTTCACATGCTGAATTTCTATTTGCCAAGCAGAGGGACAATCAAGGAAAGAGGTAATGCTTCCCAATAAACTTTTTGATCATCCACAGGGGAACAATTTTATCTAACAATTAAATGCTCTATAGATCCCAAATAATAGACCTATAATGTGTATAAATATGTATATGGCTCTTCTGAGACATGAGAAACTGTCATCTCTAAATAACACCATGTTTTATTATAATACTACAAAATTAAATGTTATTTAATATTTAATCCCCCCCAATTAATATTCATTTCATCTAGCTTTTCTTTCTTGCAAAAAAAGAACATAAAATAATATTCACGTTTGCATCCAAATGTAAATCTTGTCACAGCCATTCATGGTCTGTAAGCTTCTCCCACAAATGTATCCTGTTTAACCAGGAGAGAATGGTCTTTTATGCATGGCTATTTCATTTGCCGTCACCCCTCTGATGACTTCAGGTCTTTGTTTGGATTATGCATGCCACTTCCAACCGTCAGAGGTCGCCTCGCTCTCCCCCTGCCTTTCCCCACGTTTTGACAGCGTTGTGAAAATTCGAGACAAAGCAGGTCCCTCAAAACATGGGGAAATGCAGGGGGAGAGCGAGGTGACCTCTGACGGTCAGAAACAGCATGCATAATCCAAATAAAGGCCCGAAGTCGTCAGATGGGTGGTGGTGAGTGAAAAACAGCCATGCATAAAAGACCAGTGTCAAGGATGGCTAGATACAGTTAGCAGCTTGGATCCAGCAATGTGGAAATGTAAACAGACTTAGAACAGTGAAATATCTTGTGCAATGCCTAGTGCTTTCCTCCCTATGTAGTATAATGCCCAGAAATTGTTTGTATGACATTTAGAGCAAACAGAAGCGCAGCTCAGGATATGCTATGTCTAACTTAGCACCAGGTGCTAGCAAGAGGGTTTTTTTCACACTTCCACTTGTGCAATGATCCTAGTGCATGCAGAAATTTTCCAGTGGTTCCAAGCCATCATAAAATGATTAGTAAATGCAAGTTTGAAAAATTGGCAGCAAAGAGACATTTGGCTCTCAAACACTATTATACTTCAAATATCTTCTATTTTATTCTACCTGTGGAAGTACAGCCTCGCCTAGAATCTCACATGCATCCTGCCTGGGAGATGTGTGGCATATGAGAAGCACAGTTCCTAAAGGGAGGGTAGATTCATGGCGGCCAGGAGCAGCAAAACCGTGCTGCCTCCTCTGAGGCTTCCCGGCCGCCGTGGAGAAAAAAAAAGGATTTCTAAAAATAAAAATAAAGAAAAGGGAGGGGGGAATCCCCACTGAAAAAAGCAAGGCAGCACCACCAAAAAACATGGTGCAGCCCCGCCACCGCTCAAGGGGACGTTCCTGGGTCAAAAGGGCTGTGGAAGCTGTCTAAAGGCAGCTCTACCCCTGGGAACGGCCTGGGAATGCCTCTCCCATGCTGGCATGGCCGTTCTCTTCTGGGATTTAGTTCCTGGACTGGCCATGCTGGTAGTGGGGACCAGCGGAGCTCCATCACTCCTGGATACCAGCGTGTTTGCCACTTTATCCCATGATAAAGTGGCACCTATGCTGGCATGGGGTCACGCCGGCTCCTATGGAGATTTGCTGCCCCCCCCCCCCAAGGATTGCAGCCTTGGTTACAGTTCAATCCATTTGTGTTTGCTCAGAAATAAGTCTTTGAGTTCAATGGGGCTTACTGCTTTATAACTGTACATAATAAGCTTACAACCTTCACCTGCCCTGCGCTCTCTCCAGGAGGAAAAATAAAATACCACTGCGCCCTCTCTCACACGCACCCCATCTGTTGCAACTATCTTTGCAAAGAAACTGTTTTTCATTTTCTCCGACAGCAGACACCTTGTGAAATTGACCTGACAGAAAGACCATAGTGAGGGTGAACAAATAAGGCTGTATTCTCATACATTTGATGAAACTCTACCAATTTCAGAGAGACTTTCTTCTCAGTAAACATACATAGGATCTGGCTCTATGCCTCACTTGTGGCATGTGCAAATGAGAGGCAGAAGACGTTTCACAACCAAAACACTGACTGCAGGACGTTAGTCATTTAAAGATAACACCCCCATGTCTGCCAGTCTTTTCTCTGTCCACCTGCTCCTGAACTTTTTTGGTGGTGAGGGAAGTACAGATACCCCCGGAGAGTTAGAAGTGAGGGGAAGGGATAAGGACCCTGCAATCTTGCACCTGGGAGATCTCAAAATGCCCTTCATCAAGAAACTGCACATGAAAATAACATTATTTTCTACTTGCTTTGCAAAGTCAGCAATTACATCGAAACCATATAAATCTCCACCTTCATGCCTAGCAACCAAGGGACAGAATGTATACTAAGGGACAGAATATATAAGAGACCTGGAAGCACAGAATCAGAGAAGAATGTGGGCATAGCCGTAGCAGGGAAATATAACCAAATGTGACAGCCACACAAGCTAGAGCAACATGGCCCACAATTTGAGACAAATGATACCAAGCTCTGCTTATGATGCAAAGATATCCATGACTAGGCCACCATTCCATACAAATTCTCACCATTTGCTGGGCATCTCTAGTACATACAATTCTAGTAAAGAGATTTGTTTTCCAAAAATGAGTTTTATGTTAACTTGCTCTTCATAATTGCAAAGGCCTACGTGGCATTATACAGTGTGCAACCAGTTTGCTCCCATTTATTTAGGCTGCAAAACAAAGGACGCGATGTACATTTACACAAAGCGATTAGCCTGTCTACTTACCAGACACCTTTCGAAATGTACAATTTAACCTCATGTAGAAATGTGACTGAGCACCATCTGCCAAAATGGTGAGGAGAATTTTAGCTTCCCTAGATTTCTGGGGAAATGAAGATTCTCCTGCAGTTTCATAGGATACCAGATGTGGCTGGTGGGAAATTATATCTCGATGAACTGCTGTCATATTCACCCTTTGCCTTGAGATTCTTCATCTTCAGCTCTTGTGCAAATCCTTCTTTCACCGGCTCACTGGTGTTCTGGGGCACACATTGTACCCCCATAGTAGGCTTGCCAGGTCCTGCAGCTCCACCGTTGGGGGCTTTGTGGGGCCGTGTCGGACATGTGCAGTGCGCCTATGTCACTTCCGGGTCTACCCAGGAGCAACGCGGACGCTCTAGTGATCCCGGCCGAAACTCTTATCGTTTCCAAAGAGTTTCAGCCAAGGTTGCCAGAGCATCCGCGTCGCTTTCGGGTACACCCGGAAGAGGCGCGTGCCCGCTGTGCCCGCCGGCCCTCAGCTGGCTGGCGGGCAACCTGGTGGATTGGCGGGATTTTACCCGTCACCACCGGGCACCTGGCAACCCTACCCCATAGCAAGACTACCCTCTCTTTCCTTGAAGCAAGGACAGTTTAAAAGTAAGTGATAGCACAAAGAGCTTTGTGCTTTCTAAGCCCTTTGACTTCATTTAGAAGGGTATCACTCTGTTTAGGTGTAGCTGGGGGCTTCTTTAGTACTTCAGTGGGCTCGGAAGGGTTTAACTATGCTTAGTGTAAATATCACACTGCTACCTTTGAATCAGGATTTTCAGAAAAGGGTAAATGTGGCCGGGCCATGCCTTGAGCTGATCATCTGGATAAACCCTAACTATATGAATTAGCCCAGAAGTAATAATCCTCACTCAGGATAAGAATCTGACAGAGCAGACATAGCTAATTAACGATGGACGCCGGTAAGTGATCCATGCTGTTTATGACACATTAGCTCATACTTGCCCTTGGCTTAAAAAAAGAAACTGAAGGCAACTCATACAAACAGGAAGATCTATAGAGATATATAGGCGTAACCCTCCAAGGCTTTGCTCCAGAGTAGTGGCCCCAAAGTCAACTGTAAGGACTGATCTACAGAGATAAGTAGCTAGAAAACTGCAGCCATAGCATTTGCATGTTAGGGCGATAAAAGTATGAAGCATCATAAACAACATCATTTTCATAACAGAAGAAAGGCCTAGAAGGCAGATTTTTCGAGAGAGAAAATGACATTCTCCATGCCGTCATTTCTTGTTTCTTTATACGTAACGGTGATCCATATCAAACAAAATGTACAGAAGTGTCAGTGCAAAAAAAGGAGGAATATTTTCATCCTTTTAAGTTTTAGAAGCAATTATATATATATATATATATATATATATATATATATATATATATATATATATATATATATATATACACACACACATACATACACACACACAGTATATATACTGTGTGTGTGTGTGTGTGTGTGTGTGTATAAACAATCCATATCTCACATTATTTAGAGCAATCAAGAAATATCTATAGGTAAGATTTAGGCACCGTCTGCAAATGGGCTAGATGCTGTAAAAGCATGGATTTCATTCATCCACAGGTCCCTATTTTCTATGGGAACTAACCTCCAGGGCTACTCTCCCAGCATCTAAAATCCAGGCCATAAATCTGAAGACTCCTGTTGCTTACACAGGATGGCACTCTATTTTGACAATCATCAGTAACACACAATTTATTCCATAATGAATCTGAAGAAAATAATAATTTCTATATTACAATCTTCCAGGAGCAAAACACAATATATTTTCTATGTAACTGATAAGACCACAAATTAAAATAGGCAATTGATTCTGCATTATTGGTTATATAGCCCAGTACAACAGAACGCTTTTAGAATCGAAGCCAACTTAGGTCCAGCACACAATTAGGAAAAAGGCATATTCGTGCAGATTAAAAGAAAAGACACAGTGAAAATATTTGTGATGTCTTCCCTTCCTTACGGGCCTTTGGAGGGAAGGGGGCTACAAAATGGATTGAAACGGGCCTCTCTTTTTTCCACTACTAATCTGAATATCAAAATTGCCTGGCCTTCCCTATGTCACAGTGGTAAAACAAAACATTTTGCACATAATACTGTCATATTCTAATAACCTAGGAAACTGGATTCCTCTTCTGAAAACAGGCTGGCTGAAAATGGTATATAAAAGATGAGTTCTGTATACATCTCCTCCCTATGGCACTTGAACGTGATAGCTTTGTAGCGGTACTAAAACTGATCCCCCCCCCAACTCTAAGCACAAGTACGTTCATATTTTCCCCCTTAGGAGCAATATGACCTCCATTGGAGATGTAAAGCATTCTCTGTGTCTCTTTATTGTACACAAATTCCCATTTGATCCAATCTTTAGGAAAACACGCACAGCAGAAGAACAATATACAAACATCCTTAGGCCACTATAAGGTTTTAAGCAGGTAGAAAGGAGAAGGGGGGGGGGGAAAGGAAGCAGGAAAAACCCACCAGCTCAGCATCCCTACAATCGAACAGTTCAAAATGGCTTTAAGACCTTCCAGTTCCTCTTCACATTAATCTGTACCACTTCCAGAGGCTAAAATCGAATGAACGATTTTCCGTGCAGATGTCAGGTTGCTAAGATCCATCGCCTGCAGGAGGAAATGGCTTGCCAGCCAGCTTACCTGGTGAAGAAGGGAGGGACATATCAAAGCACAGCATCCAGTCAAGAAGACCACGTTTAAAAAAAACGCTTCCTATTGTAATTTTCCAGGTTTCTAACCATAAAGCTTTAAATATTCATGCTAATTTTTCTGCAATTCTCAGTGGAAGGGGGGTGGGGAACCACAGAGACCTTTCCAGAATCCTCTCTGCTTCTGCCTCTGCTTCCTGTTCTCAGGCTCACTCTATGGTACCCAACATAGATCAGAAAACAGCTCATTAGGAGGTGGGGAGGGGGAGAGGTGGGGAGGAGGAAAGATGGGGAGGGGGAGGCAGCACCTAACGTGGCAGCTCCATCTGCTGGTAAAGAGAATGAATAAATGAGAACGACCAGCTTTTAAAGCGTAATCTTGAATCAACAGATTCAGAGCTGTGTTCCTCCAGGCAAGGGAGAAGTACATGCACAGATAGCCAGCTGATGCCAAGAGATACTACAGAATGCTCAAATATGCATTTCATTTCAAATACTGCTTCTGTCAGCACAATGCATTTCTCCCTCTTTTTTGCCCAGCAAATGGCTTGGACTCCTGCTTTAAAAACCCACAGGAAACAGAAAAGTATAAGTGCTACCGAGCCGGGAGCGCTACTAATGCTGCATTAGGCCAGGTCTGGACCTGTCTCAGAATAGGGTTGCCAGCTCCAGGTTGGGAAATACCTGGAGATTTTGAAGGTGGAGCCTGAGGAGGGTAGGGTAGGGAGGGGAGGGACTTCAATGCCATAGGGTCCAATTGCCAAAGCGGCCATTTTCTCCAGGTGAACTGATCTCTGTTTGCTGGAGATCAGTTGTAATAGCAGGAGATTGCCAACTAGTCCCTGGAGGTTGGCAACCCTACATATAGCCCATTCTACCGCCTCATCCTGCTGTAGGTGTAGGCTGCTTCAGACTGTCTACCAATGAGCCCTGTGAGTTGTTAGCTCACCCATGATGTAGCTAAGGCCCTGTCTATTTTATTTTGTTGATCTTCTCAAGCTGCCAGCATCAGGCAGCAATAGGGTTGCCAGCCTCCAGGTACTGGCACTGAAGTCCCTCCCCTCCCCAAACCCTACTCTCCTCAGACTCCATCCCAAAAACCTCCTGCCAGTGGTGAAGAGGGACCTGGCAACCCTAGGCAGCAAAAGTACCCCACAGGGAGAGACCTTCCACCATCTCAGGGCAGAAAAGGGATTGGCCAAGGATCAAATATAGCTGCTGACCATGAAAGAGGCTTGCTGAGTCAGTCGGCCTATGGCTAGGCTTGCATAACTTTGTTCAGGATTGTTAAGGTTGTGCATATCGATAAACCCGAATCGAAAATAAGACTGAAATTATCCATATCGGTAATTTCAGGGCTTTGGGTTTACTGCATATTAGAGCCTGGGGATAAAGCTGAAGCCGAATAGGCGATTCCCGAAAAAATTTCGGGTTCAACTATTTGCCTTTGCTCAGAAGCACCGCTCTGTGCTTTCTCCCCTTTTTCCTTTCTCTCTTTTGACTGGTTTTGTTAGGGCCCCAAAGTTGGGGCCATTTTGAGGTAGGAGTCGTGTAATCGGAGCCAACTTGGTCTGACCAACCAACAGCAGTGAGCTGACCTGATCTGCCCTTTAAAAGACAGGGCTTACCCAGTCTGGAGAATGTTAGTGTCCGTCAGCTGCTCATGGCCCTTCTGAAGAAGACTCCCTCACCTGTGTGGATGAGAAATCTCCTTAACATGAGCTGCCCTGGTCATGACTTCAGCTGGCTCTGATATCGTTTCCCTGCACCGTAACCATCTGTTGGAATCAGATTTTTCATGACCACAATAAAGGACTGTTCACAGGTTGTCATTTGCCACCCAAAGGAATGTTTTCTATGCCTTATTTATCTTGTAATTAAGCCTTTCCCCCTGTGTTTGGAAGCTAATTTGCATGGATATCATGCAATGAGACCCAGAAATGAAGGCAGACCCCAGACTTTGAGGTGCCAGCATGGAATAGGCTCTTTCCGCCATCCTTAACAATGCTGAACTTTTGAACCTGAAAACTGATGGACAGCTCAGCTCACAAATGCCTAGAGGATGAGAGCAACCCCTTTGTGGGCCCATAAAATTGTCCCCCCCATCCCAAAGTTTACCAAACTTTGGTAACAATCAAAGAAGAGTCCCTTGCAGTCATGCTGCAAATTTGGGGACTCTACCTCCAAAAATGCCCCCCAGGAGCTTTGGAAAAAAATTCCCATGGACTATAATGGGCCCACATTTTTCAGGAAACCCAAAAATAAGCCAAATACTGAAATTTACCAGTAGGGGTATTCGGCTTATTTCAGGTTTACTGAAAAACTCGGGCCCAATAAACCCGCACCTGAAATTTACTGAAAATGTTTTTTTTGCACAACCCTACCAGAGTTTACTACTTCAAACTCCAGACCTAGGAACATGAGGATGTAGCAGAAATGTAACACATAGTGGAAGGAATATGAAGTTGCCTAATGTCTCTTCTACCCTGACTTGGATGTCCCAGGCTGGCCCGATCTCATCAAAACTTGGAAGCAAAGCAGGGTTGGCCCTAATTAGTACTTGGATGGGAGACCATCAAAGAAGTCCAGGGTTGCTATGCAGAGGAAGTCAATGGCAAACCACCTCTATTCGTCTCTTACGTTGAAAACCCTATGAAGTCACCATAAGTCAAATCACCATAAGTGATTTGACAGTACTTTCCACCACCAATGTCTCCTCTGAGGCAATCAAGAACGGGTAAGGGTGGGGAAATCCTGGTGATCAGGTACCTTGTTTGTTGAATGTGGTAGGAAGCAGGTATCTCTTCTTTCCAAATGTACTGCTGTTGTAGAACCACCTGTTGTTGGCCACCACCCTGTCTCCTTTCTATCCCAAATAACTACCTTCCTCAGACCTACCTTAGCTTATAGTGTCTCAGGATTCTTCCAAAGGTCTCAAAATGGACATTGCTACCGTTCTACCTACAACCTTTTTATTGGAAAATGACTACAGGTGTAAATGGCAAGGAGAGAAAACAGTCAGGCAGTGCCGGCCTAGACAAGTTCTTCAAAAATGCTCCTTTCTCTCTGTTAGCTTTTAGAAGGAATAGGATTATAGCATACTGTAATGTTTATTGTTTGTATCACCTTCCTCTTTCTGCATCGTCTTCTACTTTGTAACGCACTTTAGTATGTTATGCCTTAGACAGCTTCATTCGAATTCAGTAGCACCTTAGAGACCAACAAGATTTTTCGGGGTATCAGCTTTTGAGAGTTAAAGCTTCCTTCACCAGATGCCTGAGTCCAGGGGTCCCTAACATGTTGCCGGTGGGCACCAAGGCACCCACTGACACCTTACTGGTACCCACCAATTGTTTTTAGAAAGTGGGTGGGGCGAGGTGGGGCTTTGATTGGGTGTGCTGATTTTTTAAATGTTGCTTTGGCAGCAGCTGCTACCACAGCACCAGGATCTTCATTGTGTGTCTGAAGGTAAGCTGCAACAGCCATTTTGTGTGTTTCTCTCTTAGGGTTCCCATATGCCCAGTTATGGTGGGCAATTGCCCACCAATTAACCAGGTTGCCTGCCGCCCCTCAGCTGGTTGGTGAGCAGAAGCAGGACAGCTGAGGGGAGGTGATGATCCATGCATTCAGCATGATGATGTAACTTCTGGGTTTACCCCAGAAGCGCAGGCATCGTGATGGGGACACTCTAGCACCCTCCCCCCAAACTCTATGGTTTCCATAGAATTTTTGGAGGAATGCGCTAGAGTGTCCTGCATGATGCCGGTGCTTCTGAGATAAACCTGGAAGTTATGC
The DNA here is from genome assembly GCF_029931775.1 of Euleptes europaea. Classification (NCBI taxonomy): domain Eukaryota; kingdom Metazoa; phylum Chordata; class Lepidosauria; order Squamata; family Sphaerodactylidae; genus Euleptes; species Euleptes europaea. Next base: position 35,564,468 of record NC_079326.1, read on the forward strand.
CATTGTGCCCCATGCGCTGCATGCATGTGGGTCACTGCCTCCAGCCCTGCCCCCATGAAGCTCCCACCGGTGGCATAGGGGGACCTGGCAACCCTACTCTCTCTGCCTCCTGCTGCAGCCATTTTATGGCAGCCATTTTGTGGCTGTGTCTGCCACACTGTGTCAGAATCCCAAAGGTGCCCATGGGCTCAAAAAGGTCAAGGACCCTTTCTTAGACCGTTTTTATTGCCTTGGACAGTTTTTTGTTTGCACTGTTTTCCAGTACTGTAACCCCACTGCATTATTTATTGAAAATCTCTGCTGTTTGTTTGAATTATTTTTTATATTTTGTAATCTGCCTGGATTCTCACTGAGAAAGATAAACTATAATTTTTTAAAAAATAAAAAAAACTATTCATATGGAGAAAGAGTGGGAAGGAACATAGCTTTTATTCCATTTCTTCCACTTTCATGGACAAGCAGATTACTGCCAGGCCATTTGATCTCTTCAGACTGGTGCAAGGAACCAGAACATCTGGTGTCTTCCATGAGGAGCTGGAAGATATAGAGTGAATCACTAGATGTCAGAGAACAAGTAGAGGGATGGTTGGAGTAAAAAGGATCGGCTAGAGCATGCATCTGCGACTACTCAGTGGCAGCAGCAAAGTGCCGTGCTTTGTCACCGCCACTGCTTCTTGACACAGCTATCCTGCTGAACTGCTCCGGGTTTGTACGAGGCCTTCTCTGTTGTGTTCCTGATGAACCAACAATGGATAATTTGGAAGTTCACTGTGACTTGTTTGCTAACCATTTCACAGAAGACAGTTATTTTAATCCACCAAGAACAGAACATCACTAGCTTGATAAATCAATATGAACATTTTGTAAAGAAAGAGAAAACCATGGGGAAAAAACACACTGAATGTACCACAGAACTGTGGATATTAGGTTCCATATGTGTGTGTAAAGTGCCGTCAAGTCGCAGCCGACTTATGGCGACCCCTTTTTGGGGTTTTCATGGCAAGAGACTAACAGAGGTGGTTTGCCAGTGCCTTCCTCTGCATAGCAACCCTGGACTTCCTTAGTGGTCTCCCATCCAGATACTAACCAGGGCTGACCCTGCTTAGCTTATGAGATCTGTTGAGATCAGGCTAGCCTGGGCCATCCAGGTCAGGGTTAGGTTCCATATATTAGTTATTTATAGCAATCCTTGCTTTATAATGCTTATTTTTTGGGGGGGGGCTTTTTGTCAGTATCAGAATATCAACAGCATCCAGTATAAAATCAGTGCTACTTGAATAGATTGTAGTTGCTGAATTGGTATTATGCCACAGAAAAATTAGGATTGCTGAGACTGGAAGAACAATGATAAAATATATTAGGCTCGTAGATGATCAGGTTCAAAAATTATATAACCTTCTGTGGTTTCAAGAAATAGGATGGTGTGAGAAGCCCTGGTTACCTTCTATTAATCCCTCTGTGAAAGTTTGGTACAAATGGGGACAGGTTCTCACTGGGCTTTTCACAATGAACTCCATATTTTATAATAATTATACAGGGGTAATAATGGATTTTTTCAAGATACATTAGTATATGGGAGAAGTTTAGGTTATCATCAATAGATGCCGTATGTTGTGTCAATCAGCTGTTACTTTTGGATAAAGTGATTGCAGAAACCCTTCCTTCAAAGAAGAGGTGGGGGCCACAGGAAGTAGCATCTTCTTTTTAATGGTACCTTGACTATTCAATGCTCTCCTCTTTATTGTGTACATGGTAACCCCCTTGTCCAGCCTAAAGATCCAGGTGAAAACATTACTGTTTTATTAGGCACTTGGTGGATTTGTGGGTGTGTATATTCTGTTTCCATCCCACCAGTTGTTTTTACTACTTTTTCTAGTTTATGGTAATGTTTACTGTATTTATGCAGATGTTTTGTGGATTAAAACATCAGTTTATGCTGATGTTTTGTGGATTGCTGCTTTTTATACTTTTGGTTAACTATTATTAATGTGTGAAGAAGTCAAGTCTAGCCTGGGGTCGATACTGAATTTCGTCAAGCATAAGCAAGAGGAAACAGAAAGCCAAACACTAGTATCACCAGATCCTTGCACAATTATCATCAATGGGATGATATCTGTTATTTATCCAACACTGTGCCAACTCTACTTTTAAAGCATATTGGAGCTGAGTCACAAGAGGTAATCCTTTTAAATCTGACATGAGGTAATGCCTGTTGCATATTATAAAATTAATTAACCTATATGGCTTATCACTAGATGTAAATTAATCCATGGGGTTTAGTAAATCTTTTTTTAAAAAGCATTAGCAATTTACATGAGAATTGGAATAGACAGTTGCAGTTCAGGGTTAAGGCTGAGACTCAAGAAATCTTTCTTTACTTCAGCTTTCAGTGTATATATGGGCAAATTATGTATATATATCTCTCTCCTCATTTTCCATGTATATAAAGCAAGTACATTTCTGGTAGAGACACATGCTGGTAGGGTATAAAGGAAGGCATCTGAACCAAGAAAGCAAAATATCAGGTTGAGAGGCTGGCCTAGACCAGTGAAGGCATGTAGGTGGGCTAGGAGACTGTGACATGACTGGAGAAGATTAAAGGGAGACATGCAGAGCTGAGTAGAGGAACCATAACAAGGAAAGATGAAATTGTAAGCGAGCTATGTGCTGCAGTTGGCTTGTTTTGTAGAGAAAGAATCTCTAGGAAGAATAAATTGGTATACAGAAAGGAAGTGGAAAGAGCAAGTCACGATCTGGAAGGCCGGGAGGGTTAAATTACATGTTTCTCCTATTCCACTATCTTGCCAGAAACAAATGGACCACAATATACATTCAGAGGTGGAGACGTGCCCTAAAACAAGATATAGTTGCAAAGTTATTGGCTGATACTGATCCAAATTTGCCTCGCTGTGGCAAAAAATTTATCTATGGTTTTTAATGATACCTCCTTTTAACTGTACTGTTTAGATATTATATTTTTGTATGTTTGGTTATGTATGTATTATGGAATGTATTGAATTTGTTTTGCTCATGACTTGTTGGTCTACAAGCATAAAGAATGGAATAAAGGAAATAAAGGAAATCCTCCCATTCCAAGTGGAAAGAAGTTCCAGGAATAGTGCTACTGGGTATGCAGCAATAACTTATGTAAGTCTATTCAGCAGCAAGTCCCGCTATATTCAATGGTGCTTACTTCCATTCTAGGTAAGTATGTATAAGACTTTGCATGATGGGGGAGGGGGCTGGCCACCAGCAGGGGATGGATGAGTAGGGTGGCCAGATCCAGGTTGATAAACTCCTGGAGATTTGGAGATGGAGCCTAGGGAGGACAGGGACCTCAGTGGGGTACAATGCCATAGAGTCCACCCTCCAAAGCATCAATTTTCTCCAGGGGAAGGGATTTCTGCAATATGGAGATGAGCTGTAATTCTGGTGATCCCCAGGTCCCTCCTGGAGGCTGGCATCACTAATAGGACTCCTCCCTTGGTTTCCTTTGGGTGAGAGAGAACATTGGAGAATTATGGCATTTTGTAATATTTGTGTAACCGTATGGGCCTGGCCCCCTGGAAGAATTTGTGAAGGGAAGGCAGTTTTTGGTTGATGAAGGGAAGCTGTGAGGGGGAGAGAGAAAAAGGACTTTTCAGAGGGAAAAGAGGTTTCTTGAACAGGTGGAGTGTCCAATGTAAAGAACAGTGTAGCATAATGAAGAACCTAAAGTATAGCTGTAATCCTTGGAGATATACAACAGTAGGAGAAGCCCCAACAGCAGCAGAAGCACCTCCTCAGAGCCAGCCAAGTTGCAGGAAAGACCAAGTGTGAAAGACTTTCAGAAAGCCTGAGAGAAAGAGAGTGTGTGAGAGAGTAAGTAGTAGTCTAGCCTAGGAGCTATCCTAAGCAGGTCTTTTAAGAAATAAGACCTCTGTCATTCAGTGGGGTTTACTCTCAAGAAAGGGTCTTTAGGATTGCAACCACTGTCACCTCTGTGGTTCCCACTTTAATTTGCATTTCCTAAGTTTGAGTTTTCAAACACATTGTGCTCTGTTTTGATTTCCCATCCCTCTTTGCGGAAGAAGCCCTCTCTATATTTTAAGGTCTGTTTGTGAAGGGTAAATGGAAATTAGAGGGTTTGTGCTGAAATTGTGTTTTCTTTTGCTTTGCCTCCTGGTTATGAGAGGTGGAAGCCAGTGGGCAACTTTCTTGTCTTCACATATACCCCCTACGTTTACCAATTCAGGACCCATAATTTATTCCTTCATCTGGGGTTGATTGTAGAAACAAGGTTGTATTTGCTTGATTTAGAAATATACGAGCAAGCACATTGTAACAACTAGCCATAATGCAAAGACTGAGGGAGTTGGGAATGTTTAGTCTGGAGAAGAGGCAGTTGAGGGAGGACATGATTGCTCTCTTTAAGTATTTGAAGGGCTGTCACTTAGACGAGGGCAGAGAGCTGTTCCTGGTGGCAGCAGAGGATAGGACTCACAATAATGGGTTTAAACTGTGGGCGGAAAGGTACCTGCAAGATATTTGGGGGGAAATTTTTACACGAAGAGTTGTTCGACAGTGGAATCAGCTACCTAGGGAGGTGGTGAGCTCCCCCTCACTGGCACTCTTTAAGCAGAGGCTGGACAAGCGCTTGTCAGGGATGCTTTAGGCTGATGCTGCATTAAGCAGGGGATTGGAGTAGATGGCCTGTACGACCCCTTCCAACTCCATGATTCTGTGACACTCCTATAGTTAACTGTTCCCGAAGGGTTGCCAAAAGGCCTGAAGAAAAAAATGTCCTGTTCCGTTAACAGAGGCTTCACATGGGGAAATGGGCAGTTGAGGCTTTTTCTCCAGGCATCTGGCAACCCTATGTAGAACCTCCAGTCTGCGCCCCTACTTCCATGGAACTCCAGACACCAAGCTTTAACTTTCTCTCTCTTTTTCTACATCTGTCTTTCAATTTAAACTGCTCACAAACTCTCTCTTTTTCTCTCTGTATTAGGGATGTCACCTTTTCTAACCTGGGGTGGGTATTGCGTTTCAAAATCACTCCCAGTCATCAGGAGACCACCTCCCATCATAAACTCCCATTTATGAAACATGAACTGATCATCTTGGGCCCAGGGGGCAGCAATTAGACTCGCAATGAATTTATCAGCCAGTAATCATGGCTAGGATTGCCAACTGGCCAGAAGAAAAATATATGACCCCTTAATAGAGGCTTCATTGGATGTTATTTACCGGATGATTTGATTTACTTTTATGCCACAAAAAAGCTTCTGCTGCCCATTCCCACACATTAAGCTTCTATTAAAGGGACAGGATGTTTTTCTCCAGGCTTGTTGGCAACCCTAAATGACTGCTTCTTGGGCCCAGGTGATTCACGGAGTAGAGGAACAGTGGCTGTGTTTCTGCTCTGTTCCCAGGACTAGGGTTCAAGTGTGCCTCTGATACTGATTCTGGCAATTTAATTACATTATAAGAAAATAAGAAAGGCCCTGCTGGATCAGACCAAGGCCCATCAGGTCCAGCAGTCTGTTCCCATAGTGCCCAACCAGGTGCCTCTAGGAAGCCACAAACAAGACGACTGCAGCAGCACCATCCTGCCTGTTTTTCACAGCACCTAATATATTCGGCAGCAGGAGCCCCGTGGCGCAGAGTGGTAAGCTGCAGTATTGCAGTCCAAGCTCTGCTCACAACCTGAGTTCGATCCCGACAGAAGTTGGTTTCAGGTATCTGGCTCAAGGTTGACTCAGCCTTCCATCCTTCCGAGGTTGGTCAAATGAGTATCCAGCTTGCTGGAGGTAAAGGGAAGATGACTGGGGAAGGCACTGGCAAACCACCCCGTAAACAAAGTCTGCCTTGTAAACGTCGGGATGTGACATCACCCCATGGGTCAGGAATGACCAGGTGCTTGCACAGGGGACCTTTACCTTTTTTAACATATTTGGCAATCTCTTCTGATCCTGGAGAGAAGAGGTATGCATCATGACTAGTATCCATTTTTACTAGTAGCCATGAATAGCCCTATCCTCCATGAACATGTCCACTCCCCTCTTAAAGCCTTCTAAGTTAGCAGCCATCACCACATCCTGGGGAAGGGAGTTCCACAATTTAACTATGTGTTGTGTGAAGAACTACTTCCTTTTATCTGTTTTTAATATTATAGATGTGTGGAGAAGGTGACTAAATTTATGCTTGTGATGCACCATCCTTGTGGGATGGAAGGTGGAATGGATGACAGTGTGGAATACATTATACACATCAGTCAATATAACCATTCCAATTAGAGCTGTGAATCCAATAGCTTGTAAAAACGCCAATAATACACTCCCAAGACACAAAAAAGAAAACTTTTGGTTCATGAACTTCTATTCATTTTATTGCCCAGAATTATGTGATCTACACTGTAATCCTAAACAGAATTATACCCTACTAAGCCTAGTGACTTCTGCTTAGAACTGCTCTGCGGATTGGTCTGGCAAATGGTAACCAGTCCTTAGGACACAGGTGAAATTTATTTATGCAAACCACTGATGCGTAATTCTCCAATATTCTCTCTCATCCGAAGGAAACTAAAGATACAATCCCATGCAAAACTTTAAAACAGCAAAACCAGATGAACACACTGTACTGTGCTTAGTCAATCATGCTTGCAATACCTTATTATAATGATTCTGCACAGCAAGGTAAATAATTTCTTTCAAGGAGAATAACACTGTAGTGGTGAAGAGTGTTGGACTAGGATCTGGGAGACCCAGGTTCATATCCCCATTCTGCCATGGAAGCTCGCTGGGTGACCTTGGGCCAGTCACACTCTCTCGGCCTAACCTACCTCACAGGGTTGTTGTGAGAATAAAATGGAGAGGAGAGCGATGTAAGCCGCTTTAGGACCCCATTTGGGGGAAAGAGCTGAGTATAAATGAATAAATAAAATAAATAGATTCTAGCATTTAGAAAATATATTAAGATAAAGTAATAGAATGAACCAAGAAGCATCTTGAACCATTCCAGATCTCAAAAACTGCTTCCATTTTGGCCACACAAAAATCAAATGTACAAGGGAGCACTCCTAAGCAAATCTACTCAGAAGTAAGTCCCATCTTATTCCATTATGCTCACTCCAGGATATTGTCCTTCGGACTCCAGGGCTGGCTTTTCTTTAACAGTTTTAAAGATAAGTGTCATTCAAATGTACAAGTTCAGCCATTCCATGCACTTCACTCTGAAAGAGCATATTTTAGTGAGTTTTCTGGCAACTTATTTGCAATTTGAGCCAGGAATAGACAATTAAAAAAATCAAAACTGATGAATAGGGTAGAATCTTAAGGTAACATGGAAGGTTAGTAGTGTTTATCCACAAGGACTTCTATTATGCAAGACATAATCTGTCTAACTCTTTAATCTGTGCATTCTTCAGTAGCTCCAGTTTTTCACAAGGCCTTCCTGTGACCTGCAGTGCAAATGAGTTTTGAAATGTCTCAAAAATAAGAACGCTTCCAGAACCAGAAAGTTCTGAGGGGTGACAGAGAGAGAACAGAGGCCTGGAACACATTTTCATTATTAAGAATGGCAAAGCGGCAAGTCCTTAGGACTGCTGAGAGCCTCCACGGTTCCCCAGACAAAGATTTCCTCCCCCCCCCCATTTCATTCAGCTCCAACCCAAACGTTGTGCAAAAAAAATCACGTTACTTGGTCAACTTCATGATTCCCCAGAACCTTGGAATTTTGTCACCCTAGTCTGCCCTCACCCAACCCTTGCCCTTGCATGGATCAGAAGATGGCACTAAGATCCTGCTTGGTGTTGTGGGTCAGCCTGCTGAAGCTTCTGCCAGAGATCAGTCTGCTGAGGCTTCCCCAGAAGAGCTGCAGCTGGAAACTGCTGCCACGGACAGGGAGGAACCACAGCAGGCAGATCAGGTGGAGACAGATGACTGTGCCCCATGCCTTCAACCACCCAGGGCAGAGGACTCACCTGGACCCAGCAGCAGTCCCCCACTACCGCTACAGCAGCGATGCCAAAGGAGTAGAACCCTCCTCCTCCAGCATAGGAGAAGTAGAAGATTGCAAGCCCTACTGAGGATCATGCCAGCTGGCAGTGATGAGGAGGATGAGCTCCCTCAGGCAAGGACTGCTGAGTCAGAGGAAACAGCAACAGCTGGGTCCTCTTAAGCTATTTAAACAATCGTTAAACACTTGTTAGCAGCCAGACTGATGTGGGAGCAACTTATATTTTCACTCCCTGCAAGTTACTAATCTGAAACCCTTTGTGTATCTTTGACTTTGGACTGAACTTTGACTGTTCTCTTGTACTGTGTTTACCTGCTTCTGACCTTCGGCTTTGAACTCTGACTTCTCTTGACCATGCACCTCTGGCCCTGGGATAGGGTTGCCAACCTCCAGGTAGTAGCTGGAGATCTCCTGCTATTACAACTGATCTCCAGCCAATAGAGGTCAGTTCACCTGGAGAAAATAGTCGCTTTGGCAATTGGACTCTATGGCATTGGAGTCCCTCCCCAAACCCCACCCTCCTCAGGCTTTGCCTTAAAAACCTCCCCCCGGTGGCGAAGAGGGCAACCCTACCCTGGGACCTGACACTTAGCTTCTGAGATCTGACAAGTTCAGGCTAGCCTGGGCTATTCAGGTCAGGGCACCTGCAGTTTAGAGATGGCTAATATTGTTCTACCGTTGTGGCCTCAGATAGATGTCTGAAATGAACGATCAATTCTTTCAAAGTAAACTGATGGAGTAGTAATTGGGGAAACTCTATAAAATATAGATGAGTCAGAAACACACATTCATTTAAATTATGTTAAAACAAAGAACAATTCAATGCCTGTTTCCTACCTTTGCTGACATTTGTGCAATAATATGAGCAATAACGTGTTGGTCCTAACAGCTACTTGCTTGTTCCTTGGGATCCAGATGTCTAGATTTTTAACTTGTTTAAAATGCCATTTTAAAAGGTCAGTTTGTACAATGAAGCTTAGGAGAGATTTGCTCAGTCCTAATGGTATCTGCCTTCCCATACAGATGGGATAGCCAAAAAATTTCCTGAAGGCCCCAGTTTTATTTCAAATTCAAATCCTGACTTTTGCCAACAGTTTAAGGCAGTCCGATATATAAACAATAAAATACAAGTAACACTGATCAACTTCGCAATAATTTACTAAAACTTTTATCATTAGTAATACACCCATAAATGCCAACAATAGCTACATTTTTAAACATTTGCAGCAGACTAAGGCAAGGAGGCTTGATGGAATACGCTGTTTTCTAAATGAGCTAATGATGCAGCCCTAAAGGATATATCCTTTGGGAAGGAGATGTACAACAGAGGTCCCACCAACAGCAAAGCCCTTGGCTTGGTGCTAACCAAACTAGTTTTAGAAAATGTCATTGCCAAAGAAAGGCCATATATCATTTGGGGTGTAGTAGCATGAAGTGTGAAGAATTTAAATATATTCTCCATTATTTCTAAGGTTTGGTCAAGTTTGAGATTATCGGCTTCCTTCTTGTTGGCTTTCTTTGAAATTATTGGCTTCGTTCCCCAAATTCTAATGGGAAACGAGTAAAACTTGCAAATCAGCCTATAATTAGAGAATATATGGATGTTTAATTTCCTTCTTATGTTTGTATGTTTAATTTCCTCATGTTTGTCACTCATTGGGAACAAGTTAGTGGATTTTGCTTCTCTCTTTGCCCTCTTATTTTTCTTAATCCAGGTGCTAATAAATTTGCTACCTAACAGAGGTATGATTATTCAGCTCCGATTCCCCACTCTAATTGGCTCAGGATTTGTTGGTAAGGAGCTGTGATTGTGTAACTAAACTGAGATGAAAGGCATATACCCAACTATCTGTGCATGGAAGACACACTGGAGTTCTCCCACATTCCTAGGGTTGCCAACCTCCAGGTGGCACCTGGAGATCTCCTGCAATCACAATGGATTTCCAGATGACCAAGATAAGTTCCCCTGGAGATCTGATGGCATTATACTCTGCTGAGTTCCCTGCCCTACCCAAACCCTGCCCTCTCCAGGCCGCACCCTCAAAATCTCCAGGTATTTCCCAACTCAGAGCTGGCAACCCTACATGTTTGTCTTCATTCCTGCAACCCCTTCCAATGGTAGCAATAGCTTACCCCACTGAAGTCTGTCCTCTCCCCAAACCCTACTCTTCTGAGGTTCCACCCCCAAAATCTCAAGATATTTCCCTACCTGGATCTGGCAACTCTAGGTGGGTTCTCTGGCATTATACCCCATTGAAGTCCCCCCTCCCCAAACCCCACCTTCCTCAGGCTCCACCCCCAAATCTCCAGGTATTTCCCAACCCGGAGCTGGCAACTATAGTGGGACCATAGCCTTGTCCTATGAAGTATAGGCATCATGCATAGAATAAGCTCCAAGTTTTGGGAGTGCCCTGGGGTAGATGACCTCCAACATGCTATTATAGCCTCATCCCCATGTAGGGTTGCAAAGTTCCTCTTCACCACCGGTGGGAGGTTTTTAAGGCGGGGTTTGGGGAGAGGGAGTTCAATGCCATAGAGTCCAATTGCCAAAGTGGCCATTTTTCTCCAGGGGAACTGATCTCTATCGTCTGGAGATCATTTGTAATAGCAGGAGATATCCAGCTACTACCTGGAGGTTAGTAACAAGCAAAAAATACAGCACGAAGCTCGAAAGAAAGAAAGAAAGAAATCACAAAACTTGTTTCAGTATGATAACAATCACTTTATTGTTAGTTATATAAATTTCATAAGTACAATAAATATTCCTATGTGTAATACTTTCTATATAGATAACATTCATTCAATAAATTTCAAAAGTACTATAATGCCTATGTATAATGCTGATAGAGGAATAAGCTATAATTGCAGTACAAATAGCCAGCATCCACTTTAAGTGCCAAAACACTTCATTACCTCACTACAGACTGCACCAGCAAAGAGTTAATATTAACAGTAGAATCACGCGCACTCGTGCCAGTAGCCAGAGGCTGCACCATAGGTGATTATTCTTTTTACTATCTGGAGGTTGGCAACCCTATCCCCATGCCTCCTCCTCTGTCCAGAAAATGGAAGATCCCCTATTACTCAATGGGAACAATGCTGAATGTTAGGTAGTGGAGTGTGGTTCACTTGGCCTTCATCCTCTGCATAACCATGAGGCAGTTCTCCCACCCAGTAATGGAAGATGGTTCACAGCAGGCCCTCACTGGTTCACAGCAGGCCCTCTGTCAACAGATACTAATCCTTGATGCTGTCCCTGGGGATTAGGGTTGCCAGGTCCCTCCACCATTGGCAGGAGTTTTTTTGGGGGTGGAGTCTGAGGAGGGTGGAGTTTAGGGAGGGGAGGGACTTCAATGCCATAGAAGCCAATGGCCAAAGTGGCCATTTTCTCCAGATGAACTGATCTCTATCGGCTGGAGATCAGTTATAATAGCAGGAGATCTCCAGCTACTACCTGGAGGTTGGCAACCCTACTGGGGATGGATGAGAAAATGGGCATTGTGATAGGGGGTTGCACTGGGAGAAGGCAGCTTGTGTAAGCAGGCACCAGTGTTTTGTTCCATCAACTACATGGTGGGCAGCTGGATCACATTTGCTTCAGAGAACATCAATCCTTCTAATGGCCCTGAAACAGTCTATCTGTGGAAGTCCTTAATACTTTGTTTTCTGTACTATGCTGTACCATATAGGATGCATAAGCATTTTCCCAAAGGACTATCGCTGTTAACGAATGCAGTAGCATAGTAAGTATAGATGCTACATCATGAGAAAATAATATGGCACAGAAAGAAGAGGGTAAAAATACGCTAGTAATTACATTAACGTACATATTGTTGGTCCTGCATAGATATGGTGTTAATCACATTAACGTATGCTTTCACAATAGAAAAGCCGGATTTATAGAATGGATTTCAACTATGAGATGCTTGTTGCCAGGCAATGTTTGTTATATACACAAGGACTTATGTCAGATTTTAGCACAAATAGAGGTCTTTATTGGCATGTCTCTTCTGAAACTTCCTAACCCTGACCTAGATAGGGCTACAAAAAAATCTTCAAGGAAGGATTTCTAGCTGGTTCTTCCAAGAAGGCCTGCAAGAGCACATGATAAAGGGATGATGAGTGTTACACGCATACCTTTATACATCTACATAGCCTTGAGATCCTCAGATCAAGGCGTATGTCTCTGTTCAAGTGTAAACATATATATGGTTCGGGGGCTGGGAATGTAGATGGAAGGAGCAGAGGAACATTAGCTGGCATTTGTTCAGATTGTTCAATTATTTTTTATTTCAAAGAAAAATGTTTGCAAGGATCTAACACAATGAATCCTGAAGGACCACCTACTCCCTTACATACCTATCCTGCCATTAAGGTCCTCTTCCAAGACCCTGCTTTTGGTGCCCCCACTTTCTGAGATTAGGTGGGGGGCAACCCAAGAGAGGGCATTCCTTGCCACGACACCAAAACTATGGGATTCTCCCCAGGGATATTTGCCCGTCGTCTTCTGTCACTATCTTCTCCCAGTGGGTTAAAACTTTTTTGTTTTGTCTGACATTTCCTCAATGATCCTTCCTTCCTGTCCTATGTTTTAATTACTGTTTCATGTCTTTTAATGTGTCTTTTTGTTTTGGTTTTTTTAATGAATTGTTTTGATGATATGTTTTTAAAATGTTTTGTTTTAGCTGTCAGCCCCCCTGGTGGCCCTGATTAGCCAGAAAGGCAGCATGCAAATTTTTAATAAATAAACAAAGACTACATTGCTCACACAGTAAAACATTGCACAATAAACCATGCTTGCACAGCAAAAGACTTCATTGCTCCATGCCTTCACTACTCCCAACACCAGAATCCCCCTGCTTGAAGCAATGCTAGCATGGAAAGGAGCTGTATGATGGTTTCCGTGTGACTTTCTACCATTACCTGAGTGGCACAGAAAGAGATATTTATAACATATAAAATTATGACGAAGAAGAAGAGTTGGCTTTTATACACTGCTTTTGTTTACTGAAAGGAGTCTCAAAGAGGTTTACAATCGCCTTCCCTTTCCCTCCCCACAACAGGCACCTTATGAGGTAGGTGGGGCTGAGAGAGTTCAGAGAGAACTGTAACTAGCCCAAGGTCACCTAGAAGGCTTCATGTGGATGAGTGGGGAATCATGGCTGGCACTGGGCATTATGACTATCTTAAGCAAATTCTGAAACAGTTCCACTTGCTGCTTATTTTCTTGTGCACCCAATAATTCCCTTGAAAGCCCTTCATAATCAAGGACTCACGTGCAGATTGCCTTTCTCTGTTTGAACCCAGGCACATACTTTGGGCTTCACATCAGTACCCTCTTAGTGGTAACCTCTGTTTGAGGAGTATGAACATGGACAGCTCAACCAATAGGTATTAGCCACAATGACTAAATGGAACTCCCATGCTCAAAGGCAGTCATCCCCTGAATAACAGTGTTGGCAAGCAACAACAATGAAGACTTTGGCATCCATACCCTGCTTGTGAGCTTGCATGGGCATCTAGCTGGCCACTGTGTGAAACAGGATGCTAGACCATTGGTCTGATCGATGCAGCAAAGCTAAATATATGTGGCCTGCAGAGAAAAACCCCTGCCTGAGCCCCTGGAGAGCTGCTTCAGGTCTGAGTAGACAATCCTGACTTTGATCTTATTAGGAGTAATGCCAACAGAATTGCCCCTATTGCAGAAAGACTTGTTTCGTTATGCCACAACTGCGGCTAGAGTTATCCTAGCTAGAAAGTGGAAACAAACATCCCTGCCAGAAATAGATGAGTGGAGAGATAAAATGATGGAATACACTACTATGGCCAAAATGACCAATATGATGAATGTCACAGATGAAGAGACCTTTGATTTGTTTCATGACAAATGGAATTTGTTATATAGGTACTTAGAGGCTTGAGGCCGAGGTGGACGGATACAATAAGAATGCATTGCTAAATACAGTTACAGGCTGATTTACGCTGTAGAATGAAAAACTAAATGTTTTGCCATAGATCCAAAGCTAGGTTAGAATGCTTGAATGTAGTCTGTTGAATTAACTGACAAATTAGTTATCGTGTTTATGCTCTAATTCTTTATTTTATTATTCCGATCCACAGACGGACGTTTACCCCTTTCCCTATTCCCTTTTTCTTTCTGCATCCTTTAAATAAAACAAAATAAATTTTAAAAAAAATACTGACTTTGATGGACCAAGGGTCTGATTCAGTATGAGGCAGCTTCATGTGTGTTCATGTGTGACTGTTCATGCAGTGCCATTCTAAGAACACTTTCCTGGGAGTAAGCCCCATTGAATATACCTGAGTAGGATCCTGAGTAGGCCTGCTTAGAATGGCACTGTAAATGTATGAATAAAGGTGAAAGAAAATTTCTACTGGTATGTAAAGTTATTATGGTTTTTAGCATTTTGCATGATTTTACAATTTCAGTGCTGTTATGGTAAATGTATCTCCAGACCAGTGGTCCAGCGGAAGCTGCCTCAAATGGAGGAGAAGGCAGGGTGGCAGTTTGAAAAACAAAAACAAAATCCAGATTTATTGGAAGGATGTATTTATTAGTATTGCTTACTGTTACTGCTTTGCTTGGACATTTAAAAGTAGCTGTACGGAAAGTGTAGAAGACAGCTTGTAACTCATTGGCTGATCTCTGCTAAAATACTTGTAAAGTATCAGAAGCAAAAAACAACAACAACCCTCTGCCAACATATGGAAGATGGATGTTAATGAGTAAATATATTTTATGAGAACTGAAAATATTCTTGTGAACCATTAGAAGACAATGATTGCATTTAATCTTTTGTTGGAACTGAACTATGCCTACACTAGGCAGATTTCGTTTCTAATTCCGGTCCTCAAACTTAGAAAGCATCATGGGAAATTGATCAATGTTGTTCTTAATGTTTTTGTTTTTAAATGTCTTTCTTATCCCTGTTTACACTATCCTATTAAAATAAAATAAAATAAAATTTTTATTTATAGCTTTGCTCAAGGACCATGTGGCAACGGAGTCAAACCATGTCAGTTACCCCTGATAGCAGATGGTCTGAAGTCTGCCTATACAGACCCTTTGGTTAGTGCAATGTACCATCATAATGATGGGTACTTTGCTCCCTAGAATATAGAATCAGCTGACATTTCAGTTTCTCATGCAATGCAGCTGCTTGTATCTCGGACTAAACTATCTCTGTGCTATTTTCACAAAGTTCAAAATACTGTTTTCGATATTCACTCTTCACGGTATCACATTTCTGTAGAGCGTAGCAATTAATTGTTGTATGCAGTTATGCAAGGCACTCTCAGAAATGATCAACACCACGTGATGTCACTGGTGACAATAAAGCCACATGGTTAGTACATGCTGTGCCTGTGTAGGACACAGCTTGCATCATTGTGGGGTGACGTTGTCTTTATTTCAGATGGGAACAGTGCAAGTTTGCACTTGATATTCCAGAGCCCTTTCCCATGCAGGTTTCTTCTTTGTAAGGAGCTTCCTTTAACCCCACACCATTAAGAACATAAGAAAGGCCCTGCTGGATCAGACCAAGGCCCATCAAGTCCAGCAGTCTGCTCACACAGTGGCCAACCAGGTGCCTCTAGAAACAAACAAGACAACTGCAGCAGCACCATCCTGCCTGTGTTCCACCGCACCCAATATAATAGGCATGCTCCTCTGATACTAGAGAGAATAGGCATGCAGCATGACTAGTATCCATTCTAACTAATAGCCATGAATACCCCTTTCCTCCATGAATATGTCCACTCCCCTCTTAAAGCCCTCCAAGCTGGCAGCCATCACCACATCCTGGGGCAGGGAGTTCCACAATTTAACTATGCGTTGTGTGAAAAAATACTTCCTTTTATCGGTTTTGAATCTCTCACCCTCCAGCTTCAGCAGATGACCCCGCGTTCTAGTATTATGGGAGAGGAAGAAAAATTTCTCCCTGTCCACTCTCTCCAAACCATGCATAATTTTATAGACCTCTATCATGTTTCCCCTTAGCCACCTTCTTTCCAAGCTAAACAGCCCTAAGCATCTTAACCGCTCCCCACAGGACAGTTGCTCTAGTCCCCTAATCATTTTGGTTGCTCTTTCTGCACCTTCTCAAGCTCTGTAATATCCTTTTTTAGGTGTGGTGACCAGAACTGTACAAAGTATGTGAACATTATTAACTTCTAATGTTTCAAACAGTCACTTATATAACACCAGTGGGTTATACCATAGATGGTGTTTCTAAATTTCTTCATCTTTGGTTCCCAGTGCCAATAAAACTTTAAGAGCTACCACACGCGATATTGGCCACCAAGATCAGGTTAATTCATGCCATCGTATTCCCTATTACTATCTATGGGTGTGAAAGCTGGACATTGAAGAAAGCTGATAGGAAGAAAGTAAATTCCTTTGAAATGTGGTGTTGGAGAAGAGTGTTACGGATACTGTGGACTGCCAACGAATCAGTGGGTTATAGATCAAATGAAGCCCAAACTGACCCTAGAAGCTAAAATGACTAAACTAAGGCTATCGTATTTTGGTCACATCATGAGAAGACAAGAGTCACTGGAAAAGACAGTCATGCTAGGAAAAGTTGAGGGCAGCAGGAAAAGAGGAAGACCCAACAAGAGATGGGTTGACTCAATAAAGGAAGCCACAGCCCTCAGTTTGCAATATCTGAGCAAGGCTGTCAAAGATAGGACGTTTTGGAGGACATTGATTCATAGGGTCGGCATGAGTTGAAAGCGACTTGACTACACTTGACACACACACACACACACACACACACACACACACACACACACACACTCAATGAAGAAGTTACCCCTAAAAGGCACTGCATCACTCTCCAAAGTTATGTACACAAACTACAATGGAGGAAATCATGCAGGATGATACAGCATCTGATGGAACTTGGGAACTTGCATGCAGATGGCTGCTGATGCAGTGCTGTCCTTGGTGCTGATTTACAGCCCTTTTATGGGGGCAGTTCATTGCCCTGAAACCCAGAAACACCAACAGCAACATCTTTCAGTAGTAAGTTCAGCAGTAAATACAGTCATCTCTTGGGTATCTACTCCACAGTTATTTTTGTAGATCGCAGTCTGTGTTGGCAAAGTTTGAAAAAATGACTCCTAAAGTGAGTCGAGTCTGACTGCAGTCTTAAGAGCATCATTAATATAAAAGCTCCGTTAATCACTCTTATATATTCTTCTCCTTCCTTTAATAAAGGGAATAGAGCTTAATTTCCCTTATGGACTAGAACTGAAGAAATTTTGCAGAAAACCATCCCAAGCAAACTTTCTGAGTGTTAACAGTGCTTTTGCTAAGGTAAGAGAAGGTCAGCTAGCTTACAGGATCTAAGCATTTTAAGATAACTTAAATATATACATATCTTCCCTCTTCTTACAAGAGCAGTATTCCCAATAGCTAAAGCACAAAAGACAATACCCCCTTCTGCATTCATTCTCACTAAAAGCAGATTTGGTTTTAATTTTATCTATAAACACATCCTGAGATGGTGGTAATATCAACCCTTTCAACGCTTGTGACCTACCCTTGGTGGAGACTAGAGCTAAAGACATTAGTGGATTGTTGATCTCTGTTAATTCATATTGAGCACTTATTCCAAAATCCCATGCAAGGAAAATAAAATAAAATAAAAGGAGTATATAGACTGTGCAGTGTAATACAGACAACCTATAATATTCACGTTGTTGATTTGTACTTCCTTGCACAATGCCTATATAAATCAGAGACTGATGTTCTCAGTAGGTGTTCAATAGTCATGGAACTCCCTTGCTTTGGTGACTCTCCCAAAATGTAACATCTTTAGGAACTTTTTGCCGATGTCCTTATTTGGGGTGGCTTCTGGCAAGTTACCTTCTTCCAGTGTACTCATGAAGGATCTTTGGAGAAGTCACATTTGGACCCTTGGAGAAGTCACAAATAAAGGAGGGTTTTTTTTTGTCTTAATGGCTTGCTGCACAGGAGGTAAAATCGGCGGCACAACTAATCCCCCATATGGCTCCACATAGCATATCCCCAGTCTCTCCAAACGGGGTCGCGTAATTTTATACCTCACCTCCTGTTTGAAGTGTTGTAATCAGAAGAAATGTTTTGCCGTTTCCTCTTTTAAGGCCAGTGTATTTTTAGCCTGCGGAATGATTATATGTGACTAACAACGCAGCTCCTACCACAGGGGTGTTAAAACAAGACAGCAGGGAGGGGGGGAAAAACAGGCTCTCCTTTTTTTTTTTGCCAGCAGATGGGGCTATCCCTTAATTTGCTGCCTCATGCCTTTTCATTATTTATTTATCATCCACTCTCTGGCCCCCTCCCTTTTTTCCTCTTTTTATCTCCCCCCACCCACCCAAAAGCAATTTTTCCCCCCCTTAACGGATGTTGAAGGGTAACACAGAGTGATTCTCAGAGGAAAGAAGCCAAGGGAGAAGAAGATTACAGCAAAGGTTTCCTTTTGGGCTTTGGAGGTGGCTCGTTTTTTGTCAATGAGAGGCAAGTGTAAAATGGGAGACTTTAGAAAGCTTCTGTCTTGAGGAACCCGCAGAGCTGTAGCAGCAGCAGGAGGAGGAAAACCTTATATATGCAGATCTGTGGATAATGGCAATCCTCGTGCTGTGATTTCTCCTTCTTCTCAGGTAAGACAACGGGGATTATGAGAATTTCTCATCCCGGGCTTTGTACATCAGCTATCAGGTCATCTTATTGCTTCTTCATCTCTCCTGCTGGCACACCTAGTTGGCAGTTCATTTTAGATACAACAAGAGGGGGGTATCTCAGTCATCATTATAGCTGAATGTATTAAGTTTGGGTCCATTTTAAAGGGAAGGAGCAGTTTAATGTCTTGTAGGTTGCTAGTTGTCCATTTTGGGTTGAAACGTACCTTTTCTAGACGGCACGATAAAGCACTCTCCCCCCCCCCCCGGAGCATTGTAACCACAAGCAGTTGTTGCCGGCCCTCCGATCAGCTACAAGTGTTACATTTCTCCATGGAAGGATAGATGGTTATTTTGCGAAAAACACTGCATTGAGGAGGAATGATGAAGCAAACCGAGAATGCGAGAAGGGAGGAGGGGAGCTTGCCCAAACACAGTGTTGCCGGGATGTGCTGTTTTTCTGTTAACACCTTCAGGCAGATGCCTCGCTTTGCAATGGAGATCCCTCCTCTTGCTTCCAGGCATATTGCATCGGATGCAGCTTTTCTCCCCATCAAAAATAGCCCTTTCTTAGATAGGGAGACATTACAGAAAACAAATACGATGGTGGAGAAGGTTCCACCGGACACAGCTAATGGCTGCATCTTGTAATATGTTCGAGATTTGTTTTTTCTAAAAAAACAGGATTACATCGAACATTTTGCCAGGTAATGATAACTCTCTCTCTCACACACACACCCCTTACATTATTTGTGTCGAAACAGACTGAGAGGCAACTGATGCAACTCCCTGGCTGATCTGTTCTTCCCAATTCTCTCCCCCCTCCCCAATCTATTGATACAACAAAAAACTGCTGGAGCTTCCAAAGGTGGAAAAGCTGCTTCCATAGCACAGTGGATAAGAGCTTGGCAATATAAGCAATGTCTGCTCCGTCCCCTGAGCTCCGTCCCCTGAGCAGTGAGCAAAAGAAACAGGATTCCAGTGAATGTGTCGGTGGCTGTCAAAGTAACAGTGGCTTGCCCGTATGGTTAACACGAGAAGCTGGATCAGCCTTGGCCTGCAAGATCCTTTGGCAGATAGACAACTCCATGAGGTTTCAGTGTTGGCCTTTGTTTTGGGACTGGGGAGAGGGGTCCGCGTGTCGGTGGTGTTGGGTTGTTTCCATAGCCGAGTGCCGTTTCGGGTGTGCAACGTGTGACGCTGTCATGGCCAGAAGGGAAAATGCGGCTGTCTTCATGAGACGGTAAAGGAGCCGCCCTTGACAGGCAGGAACTGAGGAGGTGGCGCAAATGTTGTTCCTTGCTGATATGCCATGGATAGGTTGTGTATATGAGAAGTGCTGAATGTGAGGCGGGGGATGATGCATCTCCCACCCCCACCCCTATCTATGGTGCTTTCAGCATTCTGTTCAGCTCTGCATTTATTATTAAGCCCATATCTGTGTCGAAGACAACAGGGCCCTGCGTCTTGTGGCTGCTATTGGAAACATTCCCTGAATAAGGATTCCGAAAAGAAATGGGGCCTTAAGGGGGAAAAAAAGCAAACATAAGAGTAAAACTGGGGTGGGGGATACCAAAAACTGGCATTTCGACAAAGAGAATTGCATTTATTTATTTACTTTTGGCCAATGGGATGCTAACCTGAAACTAATTAGAAAGGCAAGCATGATATTTTAACCTTCCTCGTCTGCTTTTGGTCTTCTGCCCTTTGCAGATGTTGTGTGTAAATCTATAAGGTGGTTTGTAAAATAAACAAGGAAATCATAGGCACCTATTTTACAATATTATCCCAAGTTATAACAGTCCAGTGTTCTGAATTCAACCATGCTGTCTGGTTTCAGCAACATGTCTCCTATAGGCTACAGTGGGAAAAACCATGCCCCAAACAAACTCCTGTGTGTGATTCAGCTCTGCTAAATAATTTAGCCAGAGGACCCCTCCTTGCCTCAGAGCATTTTTCACAAGTGCCTTAGCCTTGGCTTAGTGGTGACATTTTCAACCCCATTGTGCGCCCGTTGCTTTGGTGTCGAGTGTAATTAAATTTGTCGTGGTCCTAACAGGAAACCTCCACGGTTTCATGATGCTGAGTGACTAGGCCTCAGGTGTGAGAGTTCATCCCCCCAATCTACATGGTAGAATTGACATGGTACCTAAAATGGCAAAAGGAAATATCACGGGTTCCAAAAGTTTAAATGAAACTTATGTTTGCGTGGTACATTTCTCTGTACTCACTATAATGTAAGGCTTAAGTAGTTCTGGATGTTCCTTGGGCATCTTGTCCCCATCCACTCATCCATCCCATATATTTCTACAAGATTTAAAGGGTACTTCCCCATCTTCCCCTAGCGTTGCCAACCACCAGGTACTAGCTGGAGACCATCTGCTATTACAACTGATCTCCAGCAGATAGAGATCAGTTCACCTGGAGAAAATGGCCGCGTTGGCAATTGGACTCTATGGTGTTGAAGTCTCTCCCCTCCCCAAACCCCGTCCTCCTCAGGCTCTGCCCCCAAAACCTCCCACCAGTGGCGAAGAGGGACCTGGTAATCCTCTCTTCCCCTGATGTGTAACCTGGAACTTCCATATTTGGGGAGGGGGGAGGGAAAGAAATGTCACTGAGAACAGCGATGCTGCCTCCAAATACATATTTACTTGTTTGTTGGCATAAGAATCGGTCCTCCAAAGAATACTCAAGACTGTTTTGAATCAAAGTGGAAACTCCTCAAGAAGTTCTTTTCTGGCTTGGAATATATAATGAGATTCTGCCCACACGTTCAATAATGCCTTTTTGACGTGTGGACAAAAGCAGTTTAATCTTTTCTTTTGTCCAAGGGTCAGACACTGAACAAACAGAATGATACTTAAAAACCCAAACTAATCCAAAGTTTGGTTTTTAAGGTTCCAGGAAACTTCAGTCCCTGGGCTAGCACACAGTACACACACCTGGCTGGAAAGAGCTCTGCCTTTGCTCCAATATGGGCTTGCCAACTCCTAGTTGAGCAGTTCCTTGAGATTTAGGGTAGAGCCTGGGGAGACCATGGTTTGGAGAGGGGAGGGACCTCAGCAAGGCATAATGCCATAGAGTCCACCCTCCAAAGCAGCCATTTTCTCCAAGGGAAGTGATCTCTGTAGTCTGAAGATCAGTTGTAATTCTTGGAGATCTCCAGGTCCCACCTGGAGGTTGGCAACTTACTCCAGCTGCAGTTCTATCTGCAGTCATATGGGCTTGGGAGAACTCACAGGGAGTATATAAAAAGACTGTGCCTAAACTTCAGATTTATTCAGGGAGCTTCCACAAGCTTGGGGATTACTCAACTCCCTTGCTCTTAAAGTTTGGGAGTTTCCTTGAGCTGTGCCCTGTGGCATCATCCTTCAGAGGTTTTTGCAGAAGTAAATGGAGATTATCACCCAGGGATTGGAGGAAAACAGATGCATTTCTGATGGCCAGTTGAAAACTCTCATTCCCTGGTATGTTTATTGTGCAGGTGGTGTGGTATATGGAATGTCTTGGTGACTTTCTGCTCTGACCAAGCTCAGAAACTAAAATTTCAAGGAGGGTGCTGTTAGGGCTGCCATCTTCCTGATGGGGGTGGGGGATCCTTTACCCATGGCTCCTCTTTCCCCTGCGGTCTGCAGGGGAAAAATAAGGTTTAAAAAACACTGTTTGCCGTTACGTGATGTCACTTCCAGGGAAAGTGAGCTTGCCCATAATTACTAGAATTCATGGAAACAGGAAGAAGGTACTTCCTGTTCTCCTACTGACATCCATAAAAACTGAAGGCATACAGTAGCATCCTCACCCTATTCACCAGCTCCAATGAATACACCTGTGTCATAGCTTTCTACCCCACAAAATACAAAATTCAAAAATGTCAAAGAGAATGTAAGTAATCTGCAGATGTCTAGGCACAGGACACAAGCTAACTTCTGATTTTTCGCATGATTTCTAGATAGGCTTGCCAGCTCCAGCCTGGGAGATTCCTAGAGATTTGGAGGGGGGTGCCTGTGTAGGAGGGGTAATAATACATAAAAGTTGGAGAGCGATCTCACCTAGAATATATGGTAAAGCAGGGTCAATTCCAGGATTTTGGGTGGGGGCTAGGCAGAATGCCTAGGGCTTCCCACCCCTGCTGTGTCCACCACCAGGGCCCCTGCTTCCACTTCTTTTCCTGCCAACCCACCCTCATCCCTCCAAGCCTGTGCCCCCACCTGATTTTGCAAGTCCTCCTACCACCTGTGATCACAGTCACCTGCACCACCAGTAGGGTTGCCAACCACCAGGTTCTAGCTGGAGATCTCCTGCTATTACAACTAATCTCAAGCCAATATAGATCAGTTCACCTGGAGAAAATGGCTGCTTTGGCAATTGGCCTCTATGGCATTGAAGTCCCTCCCCTCCCCAGACCCCGCCCTCCTCAAGCTCCGCCCCCCCAAAATTCCGCCGGTATCAAAGAGGGACCTGGCAACCCTAACCACTAGTAGCCCTTTCCCTGACAGTGCAGAGCAGTGCGTGCAACTAATAGTGCCACCTCCATGGCTGTCAGAAATGCTGCCACCACTGAGCAACAGCTGTATGCCTTCCCTGATGGCACTGGGCAGCATGTCTGGCCGGGAGCACAGGCTGCACTGGCAAAGTATTTGCAAGCAGAGGGAGACAGCTGGCATGGGTGGGGGGGCGGGTAAGGCATGTGGGTGGTCGGGGGTCTGTGGCTGTGGGCCCTACCAGAAACCTTGGGCCCTGGCAGCTGCCCTTCCTCGGGGTAATCTGATGCCAGCCCGGACATACAGTCTGTCTTGCAAAGCTCCCATTTTCTCCAAGGGAAATGAGCTCTGAAGACTGGCAGGATTGTGTAAAGTCATTTAAACAACTGGTATAATGTCATAGCTAAGAATCAAGCTATGAATCAAAATGTCCCCAGTTTGAAACTGTCATTAACTAACTAGGAACCCTTCAGAAAGTGACTGTTCCTCAGACTCCCATCTGCAAAATGCGAATAATAATATTGAACCACCTTACGGAGTCGCTGTAAGGACTGAGAGCCAGCATGATGTAGTGGTTAGAAAGTCAAACTAGGAACTGGGAGACCTGGGTTCAAATCTCCACTCAGCCAGGAAACTAATTTGGTGACCTTGCACCTATCACTCTCGTTCAACCTAATTACCTCTAATAGCTGTTGTGAGGATAAATGGGCAGGATCAAGTATGCCACTCTGAGCACCGTGGAGAACAGGCAGGATAAAAATGTACTGGACAGAGATATAGATACAACAGGTCATTGTACGAGGAGTACTTTGAATATCTGAATGCACTATTCAAATGCTAAGTATTAATATTATTATGATGTAGAACCTGATAAATATTAACGTGTTTTGAGCAGTGATAACAGTCTTCAGTGTCTCCGCTGCTGGCATGTATAATTATAATTACATCATTTATATAGCATTGTTGGTGTATATAACACTTTAAAGATAACAAGAAGAAGCTGGGAGGAGCAGGAGTAAACATTCATTAATTCCCATGACATGTATGAGACTTTGAGCCAATATGAATGTGACAGCAGCCATGGGTTCATCCGGAGGTTGCCGACACAATTTTAGAAGCAGTTGGGACCTCACAGCATTTTTTAAAAAAACTAAAAATGCTTCTAAAATGCTCCTCTTGCTTTTTTCTCAAAGATTTGGAGGGGCTGTGGCTCAGCAGTAGAGCATCTGCTTGGCATGCAGAAGGTCCCAGGTTCAATCCCCGGCATCTCCAATTAAAGGGACCAGGCAAGTAGGTAATGTGAAAGACCTCTGCCTGAGTCCCTGGAGAGCCGCTGCCAGTCTGAGTAGACAATACTGACTTTGATGGACCAAGGGTCTGATTCAGTATAAGGCAGCTTCATGTGTTCATGTAAAATGGTGTTGATGGCCACAGGATGGACCCATGGCTGCCATCATGTTTAATTGGGCTCCTTGATGCAGTTGGGGATGAAAACTAAGAATTGTGACGAAGGAAAAGGTGAGTTCTGAGGAGGGGTTTAAAGGAAGCAAGAGAGAGAAGTGTTGTGGGAGGCAGTTCCAGTTATAAGGGGCTCCAAGGCAGAAAAAAGTAGAGTTTGTGGGAGCTGAAGACCATCAGATGGCTGAAGGATATGGAGCTGACTGGAATGCCTAGGGATTTCAGTGTGGAGAGATGAATGGAAGAGGAAACTATGGAGAGCTTTTAAAGTAAGGCTAAACAGAATGTGCTAAGGGAAGGAATCAGATGGTCAGAACAGAGAGAGAGGAGAATGACTTTGGTGGCCGTGATGGAAAGAGGTGAGTGGTTGCTGAGGCGGGACAGTAGAAGACTAGGGAGAAAGAGGCTACATTAGTGAAGGCAAGATGGGACCAGAGTCTGAATCTGTTAAGCGAGAGGAATCTATTTTTTGCAATGTTGTCCAAGAAGTGACATGACCGGATAACAGACAAATATAGGGAGCATTACTGGAGAAGACAGTTTCGATTGCATCTGAGACTTTTTCTTAGGTGGTGTTGAGCATGGTAAAAAAATTACCCTGGTAAATCACCCCATTCCTTATATTTGTAGAAGAAGAAGAAGAAGAGTTGGTTTTTATACCCCGGTTTTCTTTACCTTTAAGTAGTCTCAAAGTGGCTTACAATCACCTCCCTTTCCCCTCCCCTCAACAGACACCTTGTGAGGTAGGTGGGGCTGAGAGAGTTCTGGGAGAACTGTGATTAGGCCAGGGTCACTCAGCAGCAGGCATGGAGCTGGGGGAAGGAGCCCCAAGGGCAGGGGGGAGGGGGAGAGAGGGTGTGCTGCATGCACTGGAGCCAGGTGCTGGTGGCCCCAGGAGCGGAGACAAATGCGCCAGGCAGGCCCACAGTGGCTGCCACCACAGAGAGAAAAAGAGAGGGAGAGCAGCAGCCGGGCTCAGCCAGGCAACACACACACCTAAACTGACAGCAGGTGTGTGTGTTGCCAGCACTCCAGCTGGGCCGTGGCAGTGCTACTCTTTCCCAGATGACTGCTTCGGCACCCCCTCTCACCTGGGACCATCTGGGAGACCCAGCTTCGAATCTCCACTCTGCCATGGAAACTTGCTGGCTGACTATAGACTCTCACCATAACCTACCTCATAGGGTTGTTGTGAGGCTAAAATGGAAGAGAAGAAAATGACATTGTGGGGCTAAAACGGAGGAGAGGAAAATGATGTAAGCTGCTTTGAGTCTCCATTGGGTACTCAAACACAACACATAGTTAAATTGGGGAACTTTCTGCCCCAAGTTGTGGTGATGGCTGCCAACTTGGAAGGCTTTAAGAGGGGAGTGGACATGTTCATGGAGAAGCAGGCTATTCATGTCTACTAGTAAAAATGGATACTAGTCATGATGCAAACCTGTTCTCTCCAGGATCAGAGGAGCATGCCTATTTATATTAGGTGCTGTGGAACACAGGCAGAATGCTGCTGAGGTCGTCTTGTTTGTGGGCTTCCTAGAGGCACCTGGTTGGCCACTGTGGGAACAGACTGCTGGACTTCATGGACCTTGGTCTGATACAACATGGCCTTTCTTATGTTCTTATGTTTAAAGGTGGGGCATAAATTAAGTAAATATAGATATAGATATAGATAACAGAAACAAAAGAATTATAATGACAATCCCATTGAAAATGTATTTTATTTGAATCTAATTCCTTTTGCGCCCAGAGAAAGCCAGTTTCATCTAAAGATAACTGACAGTACTATTAATCATGATTAAACTTGTCCCATTGGAATCTATCCTACTGAAAGTTTCTGGGGAGAGAAAGATTTCAATCAGTGGAGGGCAACTTGTATGCCTCCCTGCTCCCTCTGCACCCCAAAATGCCTCCTGAAATGCTCTCCTGAAAGAGAGAGGACCCCCAGGAATACCATGGGGGGTGGATTTGAAGGTCTGCAGGGGAGGGATAATTGATGGAAATCAGCCCCCCCCCCTTCCATCAGCTGAAACCCTCCACTTCAATGGGACTTAACTGTGTATAATTTTCTCTGGTTTGATACCACAGATTGAAGAGCTGTGATCCTACAGGCAAGTGCATCCCACTGAAATCAATGAAGCAGGGTTAGGCTCAGGCGGCACATGCATCTGGGATCATGCCCAAGCAAAGCTAGAGCTGCATTTTGGGCTGTGTATGAAAACTGAATTTTTAGAAGGGTGTGTATCTTTCAGAATACACATTCAGCAGTCTTTAAAGTACCAGGTCCATCATCTCTGCTTCAGAGCACTTAAAGGGCTCTCTTATGTATTTATTCTTTGTATCTGCATTTGGCAAAAGCAAAGAAATCTAAGGGATGAGTTACATGTTGTGTGGGAGATCTCTGACAGGATCTCCTGATGGATTTATTCATTTAAAAAAGAATCCATAGAGATTTGGATTGTGCTTCCAAGAGAAATCTCCCTCCATCCCAGTGGTATTAAGCTCCAATGGAAAAAAAGACACGTACAGTATGGGTGCCTGTTTTTATTTATTCACCTGGGTTAATAACAGTTTTTTTTTTTGCGGGGGTATTTCAGGAAAAAGATGTGGTGGGGAAAGGGTTGAAGCTTCTTTCTGCACTCTATGGCCATTTATTCTTGGTAATTATCAAAGCGTTCCAGGCTGATGTGCCCCGCATATTTTTTTGAGTTTTTCACAATGAACGGTCATTCAGGAAGTGGCTGCAAAGCTGGCACATACCTGTTCCGCATTTCTTAAGAGCCCCTTTAACAGGACCTTTTGGGTTTCCTTCCCCCCCCGCCCCGCTTTGAAGAATCCCCTCAAAGAAGCATGCAAAACCACAGTTGTGCGTTAGCTATGCATACAGCAGTTGCTAATGGCTATACAAACCAGGAACGAAGGAGCAGACGAGTGGGGGTGGGGGGGTAGAATTTCTCCTTTTGCATCAGGACCGTGAGTAGGCATTTTAAAGGTCGCATTTTAAAAAAAGAGCTTTGAGCGAGCATCAAAATTGACCCAGGTAGGTCTGTACATTGCTGCTTTTTAACATTAAAAAAAATGTGCCTACAGTGTGTGTTTTTCAATCTAAGCCATGATTCAAATTAAAATATTTAGACACTGATGCCAGAGTTTTACATTCTTTTGTAAGCAGGATTATTACTGTATACCCCCCAAAAAAGTCTCAAACGTGAGATGGTATTAAGTCAACTACAGACATGATGCTAACATGGTAGGCTGAAGCAAGGTTTTGTTGCAGGCGGGTAATTGCACTGCCATATGTACACTACAATTCCCTGGGAAAGAAAATAATAATCCAGCTGGCGTGTGCTATTGAGCAGACTCCTGTATATCACAACTTTCTACTCAGGCTAAAGAGCATTGCCCACCTCCAAAGCAGCAGTTTTGGTCTTGACGCAACAATTTTTATTTATTTCAGTATTTTTATATCACGTCCTGGGCAAGTCCTATATCTGCTGGCCCAGATCACTTAAACAACAATCATAATACTTTCCTGGGAGTAAACTCGATAGAAGACAAGGGATCTTAATAACAATGAAGTGCCATCAATTCACACCTGTGTCATGGCGACCCCTCATGGGGCTTTCAAAGCCAGAGATGGACAGAGGAGGTTTGCCATGCCCTGCCTCTGCGTAGCAACCCTGGACTTCCTTGGTGGTCTCCCATCCAAGTCTCTTGGTGGTCTCCCAACTAAACAGGGCCAGTCCTGCTTATCTTCCAAGCTCTGATGAGCCTGGGCTAAGCTGGGCTATCCACATGGCGACAATCGGACTTACCTCTGAGTAAATATGCATAGGATTGTGCCCTTAGGATCTCGGGTGAGGATCCAAGAATCCATTGTCTGGCCCTTTGTCTTGCAGCAAAGCCTTGTGCCTCTGGCCATGCTCAGGCTAAATACCTATAAACAGAAGAGGGACGGAAGCTCAGCCCCAACCACATAAGAAAAGCCATGCTGGATCAGACCAAGGTCCATCAAGTCCAGAAGTCTGTTCACACAGTGGCAACCAGGTGCCTCTAGGAAGCCCACAAACAAGATGACTGCAGCAGTATCCTGCCTCTGTCCCACAGCATCTAATATAATAGGCATGCTCCTGTGGTACTGGAGAAAATAGGTATGCATCATGACTAGTATTCATTTTGACTAGTAGCCATGGTTAGCCCTATCCTCCATGTCCACTCCCCTTAAATCCTTCCAAATTGGCAGCCATCACCACATCCTGGGGCAGGGAGTTCCACAATTTAACTATGTGTTGTGAAAAGAAATACTTCCTTTTATCTGTTTGGAATCTCTTGCCCCCTCACCCTCCAGCTTCAGCAGATGACCCCGCGTTCTAGTATTATGAGAGAGGGGGGAAAGCTTCTCCCTGTCCACTCTCTCCATACCATGCATAATTTTATAGACCTCAATCATGTCTCCCCTTAACTGCCTTCTTTCTAAGCTAAACAGCCCTAAGCGTTTTGAACATAAAGATGTTCCCCACCTTCCTCCCCAGTGATTGCCATCAAGCTCTGAATACTTTTCAGAACTGGACCTGTAGAGTTCATGGTGGGGTCCTGTGACTGCTCTTCCTTCCTCAGACCTTTTTCAGTTGACCATGGTCCCAAAGCATGCTAGGTTGACTACCACTCACCAGGTGACCTAGTGAAGGAGAGACACTCCCTCCTGCCACAGGTATTTGGTTCCAATGTCAAAGGGCACTTTCACACGTCCCGGACAATGCACTTTCAATGCACTTTAATGACTGGTTCTCGTAGGTTATCCGGGCTGTGTAACCGTGGTACCACGGTGTACCACGGTTACACAGCCCGGATAACCTACAAGAACCAATGAACTCTGACCGTGAAAGCCTTCGACAATACACTTTAATGACTGTTTGCAAGTGGATCTTGCCATTTCACACAATGGCCATTTATGCTTGGTAATTAGCAGTGTGTTCCAGGCTGAAGTGCCCTGCATATATTTTTTTCCAGTTTTTCACGCTGAACCGTCATTCAGGAAGTGACTGCGAAGCCGGCGTATACCTGCTTCATATTTCTTAAGAGCCCCTTTAACGTGACCTTTTGTGTTTGCTCCGCCCCCGCACTGAAGAATCCCCTCGAAGAAGAATGCAAAATCATAGCCGTGCATGAGCTATGCAAACGGAGATTGCTAATGGCTATGGAAACAAAGGAATGAAGGAGCAGGCGAGTGGGGGTGGGGTGGAATAGGCATTTTAAAGGTCACCTTTTTAAAAAGAGCTTTGAGCGAGCATCAAAACTGACCCTGCATAAATGGCCAGAAAAATCCAGCTGCAAAGTGCATTGAAAGTGGATTGAAAGTGCATTATTTGGCAAGTGTGAAAGTGGTCAAACTGTTCTTGACAAGACTGCTCTTACTTCTTGCATGAAAGACAGCACAAGCACCGTTGCTCATGCTGACCAGCTGCACCTGCTACACTTCCATTTGCCATCCACTTGCAAGGAGCCCTGGGAGGGAAAAGGGGTACTGTCCCATCAGTGACTGCGATGGCTGGTGCAGACTTAATGCACTGCATGGCTCGGGACAAGGAGCATTCGTGCCTCTGTGAGTACTGGGAGGCCATCTGGTTGCCTGGGGTGAAATTACAAAGACACGGGGAGAATGTTGTATGGTGGGTATCTTCTGCGACAGACATGACCTGGAATTGGGGTGCTTGTCATGAATGAGTGACAGAGTAAAGGCTGCTTCCACTGGGATGCTGTTCCATGCTGGCAATCCCTGTCTCGGTCCCACTCTGCCCTTCTATTGGGGTACTCATTCGTTTGACAGACCCCGTAAAGGCTCCATTTGAGGCTGTCCTTGTTGCGGAGAGAATATCATACCTCCAATACATATAACATATACAAAGATCAATTGGAATAGTGTCTGCTCTTACTGTCGATTCTGTTGCTTTGCACCTTGGCTCTGATCCTGCATAGCAGAATGTGTCAGAAGTGACACATCAATAGCTGGGGTGGAGAGGATAGTGTTCACCTACAAGAATGGCTGTGTTCCCTAAAAAATTTTCTCAGTGTATGTGGGGAGTTTGCTAACATTTGATGGTTTGTGGAAGGCGTTGCTAAAACCCTCCAAGAGCCAGCGTGGTGTAGTGGTGAAGAGCAGTGGTTTGGAGCAGTGAACTCTAATCTGGAGAACCGGGTCTGATTCCCCACTCCTCCAGATGAGTGGCGGACGCTAATCTGGTGAACCGGAATGGTTTCCTCGCTCCTACACATGAAGCCAGCTGGGTGGCCCTGGGCTAGTCACAGTTCTCTCCAAACTTTCTCAGACTCACCTACCTCACAGGGTATCTGTTGTGGGGAGGGAAAGGGAAGGTGATTGTAGGCCGGTTTGATTCTTCTTTAAGTGGCAGAGAAACTCTTCTTCTTGTGAGTAAGGGAGAAGCATAGACTCCCTATATTATAGGAGGAGAAGGAGACATTCTGTGGCCATGAGTATTTGATAGTTCTCCAGTCACTTTGGATTAGCTGGTGTGTGTGTGTTAGAGGAGGAATCTTGCAGAGGGTGACTACCGCCTTGTTCTCTGTGACTTTTTGGGGGATGGGGTGATATTTTGCTTTTGCCATCTTAGTGGCAGCTGCGGAGTTGAGCTTCTTGGTGTGTGTTGGTGTCTGTACCCTTGCAGCAGAGTACTTGTAAGAGTTTTCCGACAAATGTTATCAATTCATTCCTCCATTTTCACTGCCCGTGTGTTTTATTCTGCTTGTGCCAAGTGCCTGTTTGCCCAAGTGCCCTGTTAACCAAGTTCTATAGACCTTGGGACAGAAGGATGTGATCTAGGGTTGCCAACCACCAGGTAATAGCTGGAGATCTCCTGCTATTACAATTGATCTCCAGCCGATAGAGATCAGTTCGCCTGGAGAAAATGGCCTCTTTGGCAATTGGCATCTATGGCATTGAAGTCCCTCCCCAAACCCCACCCTCCTCAGGCTCCACCCCAAAAACCTCCCACTGGTGGCAAAGTGATCCCAGGTTCAACCCCCAGCATCTCTAGTTAAAAGGATAAGGCAGTAGATGATGTGAAAGACCTCTGCCTGAGACCCTGGAGAGCTGCTGCCAACCAGAGTAGACAATACTGATCTTGATAGACCAATGGTCTGATTCAGCATAAGTCAGCTTCATGTGTTCAAGGTAAAGTCTCACATACTCTGGGTGCTGAATCATGATTGACTCCTTGGCCACTGAAGTCCTATCCCCTGATATGGCAAGAGAGTAGCAGAAGCTCAGGAAACGAGGGGACAGTCACCTTGGGGTCTCCATTTTCTTATTTTGGATGTGTGTGGTTTTATTCTTTCCAACTGCCATTTTATTTTTTTGCAATTATGCATTACATTAGGCATTATGTACCTAATTGTGGCTTCCCAGTACATATTCATGCAATGAAACAGATGCAGGTACAATCATTGCATCTGGCAGTTTCTATACATCCGTTCATGTTTTTTCCTGGGACCTTCGGTATTCAAAGCAGGTGCTCCCAAAGGAGACGCAGCTCCCTCAGGAAAACATACAGGCCAGGTCCATGATTCTGTGACAAAGCATCTGCTTTGCATGCAGGAGGTCCCAGGTTCAATCCCTGGTGTGACGGGGGGGATCCCTCCCACGTCTCCTACTTCGTTTCACCTCAGATAATTGAGATGCCAGAGGCTTTATTCAGTTCAACAATAAAATAACAGAATTTTATTATACTTCACAGGGAAAGGTATTGGAGGAAAAACTAGAATTAAGGAAAGGGACAGATTTGCTATATAAATAATGAGTTGCTCAACCAGTACAGCACAGATGTTATTTTACTTAGCTCAGGTTTCCAACTCTTTAAGGTAGCTTAGTCCCAGAACCTGCACACATAGGTTCATGTATATACTCCGGAGCCTAAAACTAGGAAGTATAGAGATTCTCCCTTCTTCCTTTTTCTCACCATGGAATTACTTCACAGCGCTTGAAGTAATTCTCTCACAATACTTGGGCCAGGAATACCTCTTTCCTCAGAGACTATTGCTCCCCTTTGTGACTGGAGTAGGGACTGTTTTCCCACTCCCAAACTCTCTCTTTTGTCACCCTTCTGGGTTTTTTTCCCAGTCACCCTAGGCACAACCCATTACACTGGAACCTAGAGTTAAAAAAAAAACACCTTTTCCCCAGCAGCTTAGAATCTCCTTCCTTAAGCTCGGCCCATTCCCTCTATGTCCCTCTCACATACAGTCACTGAGAGATATTAACCCTTAGTCTGTCAAACTTGGCAACTCCAATTTTTAAAAAAGAGGATCAGGTAGTAGGACAGGGGTGGGGAACATCAGGCCCAAGGGCAGTATAAGGCCCGCGAAATCATTTGGTCTGGTCCTTTGTGGGTCCTGGCAGATCTCTAGCTCAGAAGGATCTAAGACTGGCGATCCGCTCCTTCCCGCAGACAGGAATAGCCTCTATTCAAGGCGGATGTGAGTTTGTTTTGTCAAGAAAAGGAACCGTCCCCCCCCTTGCAGAAGAGTCCTTAGCTATGGAGCTGCTAGGACCACCCAAGAAACTGGGTTAACCCTTTCCCACCCGGGCCATGGAGAAACGTATTCCCTCTGTACTACAAGAGGGCTGGGGGTGGAAGTGGCAACAATAGAGGGGTTAAGGGGGGCAGGGCCAGAATGCACGGGGGGGGGGGGGAGTTCTTAGACAGTGTGTCCTCATTTCACCCCTGCAGGCAGAGGTAGCAGGAGCCGGCTGTAGAATCCGGTCCCGTCTGTGCAGAGCAGGAGCAACTCTGGTGTACGGCTGGACAGCTATGCCCAGCTGGTGCAACAGACCATCCTGTGCCACCAGGTGGATGAGTGCGCCACTAGTTGGATGCCTGCCTGCTTGCCCGTGCTTGGAGGGGAGGGTCATCTGGGGCAGCTGCCTGCTTGGGGCTTGGTCAGCTAATTTTTAAGTTGATAATTTAGTATGGCCCATGAATGATGTTATAAATATCCAAATGGCCCTTGGCGGAAAAAAGTTTCCCCACTCCTGCAGTAGGTCATGTGAAAGACCTCCTGCTAGTTGGAGTAGACAATACCATTGGCACTTACTAGACCATTGGTCTTAGTATAAGGCAGCTTATTGGTTCTTGTAGGTTATCCGGGCTGTGTAACCGTGGTCTTGGAATTTTCTTTCCTGACGTTTCGCCAGCAACTGTGGAAGGCATCTTCAGAGTAGTAACACTGAAGGACAGTGTCTCTCCTTCAGTGTTACTACTCTGAAGATGCCTGCCACAGTTGCTGGCGAAACGTCAGGAAAGAAAATTCCAAGACCACGGTTACACAGCCCAGATAACCTACAAGAACCAATGAACTCTGACCGTGAAAGCCTTCGACAATAAGGCAGCTTCATGTTTATATTCATATATACTACTTCTATGTAGGAAAGCATGGTGTTTTTTTAGAAGCTGTAATAATTGCAACATAAATGGCAACTCATGAAAACTATGCATGTAAACTCACCTCTTGTTCTTGCTTAGACTGCGGAAAGTCAGTCTAATTTGAAGTAGATTAGCTAGCCATGAGGTTGAACTAAGGACAGAAAAGAACGACTGTCTTAAATACACACTTTAGTACAGTAACTCAAAAACCGTAAGAGCCACCATTTCTTTGGGATGCTTTTTACTTTTATAAACACTTTTATAAACACCTTTCCCTCCTTCCTCCACACAGTTACGTAGAGCTTGTACACGGGGAAATATTCTCGTTCCTGCATTTTGTTTATTTCAGTTGGTGAAAACGGTTAATTCTGAGCTTGATTGTAGAGTGCTTATTGAGAGACAAAGATTGTTTTCATGCAGCCAAAATTGGCCTTGGATTGGCCCAACGTGGTGTTGTCCCTAGGCCAGCTTCATGCTGTGTGTATTCAGACAACACGCAAGAAACACAGGGCTATTTGGCAGTAGGTTAGTGGATGCACGACAGTCACTGCTTCCAACTTCAGCAGACCCTTCATTCACCCCATCCTATTATCAGCTTCTTTCAGAATTGCCTCATGGCTGGACACACACTTTATTATACTACTGGCTCAGCAGTCCCCGTGTTTCCCAGTATGATTATTTTCCCAAATACTGCCCAATATACATGATGATTTCAAACACACTTCCGACAAACTTTAAGGCCATTTATGCAGGGTCGATTTTGATGCTCTCTCAAAGCTCTTTTGTGCTTTTCAGAAAGTTTCTAGAAATTTAGAACTGGAATTAGGTAATCAGAAATACTATTCATTCTCCATTGTAGCAAACACAATTACTACTTTACACAAATATCAGCATAAACATGATTGTATAGATACAGAGAGTACACACACACACACACACACACACACACACACACACACACACACTTTGCCCAGACTTTTGCCCATCTCTGAAGTAAGAAAACACGAACTGCTTCTCCATTCCTTTGGAATAGAAAGGCAGTGTTTTCCACACCTTTCCCCTTGCACATAATAAGTATGAGACTGCACTTCCCGCATTAAAGATTTGTGTGTGTGTGTGTCTCAAGTGAATGCACTAGCAAAATGCTACAGATTTCACCAGCATGCTGCCTCAGGAGATTTGTGTTTTTTTACAAAAATAATTAAGTTTGGTCTGTGGACTGGTTATGTAGAGTTGGTAATGTTATACCATCCTACTCTTAGCGTTAGGGTTGCCAGATCCCTCTTTGCCATCTCTACTTAGAGATTTGTACTTATCAGGAAATCTAGCATTTCCCTCCACTTAGTTACTTTGAACTGTACTGCAACTGATTCCCAGGGTTGCAAGTAGGATGATATGGGAACAAGAAAGGAAGAAGGGGTTTACCAGCACAGTATTCCTGTTACTAGAATTACTGCATACAGTGCATTCTGGGATAAAAGCTGGCAGTCAGAGAAAGGGTCGTAGACAAATGTCCCTGTTCCCCAGGGAATTTTTGGCAGCATAAGGTCCACATATACCAGATCCTCCCCCCCCCCAAATTGTGCTGACTGTGCAAAGCTCAGGCTGAGCAATCAATTTATCTTACCCACAGTCTCAATGCTTCTAGCATACAGAAAAAGCTGGTGCTAAATCATCATGTTATCCCTACAGGGATAGGTGTGCAAACATTCACTGTGAGAAATGGATTTTTTTTTATAGTCTACAGTTTTTAATTTGAAGAGAGAACATCTATCCATGCTAGCAGAGCATCCAGGACAAGGTGTTTTAGGGAGCAATCTTAAGCAAGTCTACTCAAAAGTAACTTTCGTGTCATTCAGTGGGGCTTACTCCCAGAAAAGTGTCCTCAGAACTGCAGAATAAATTCACCCATGGACTTGTTGATTAGCAATGCCAGCCTCCAGGTGGGACTTGGGGATTTCCCTGGAATTACAGCTCATCTCCAGACTACAGAGGTCAGTTTCCCTGGAGAAAATTGACACTTCGGAGGGTGGGCTCTGTGGCTCAGTGGTAGAGCATCTGCTTGGCATGCAGAAGGTCCCAGGTTCAATCCACGGCATCTCCAGTTAAAGGGACCAGGCAGGTAGGTGCTGTGAAAAACCTCTGCCTGAGACCCTGGAGAGCCATGGGGTGGGGCCGTGGCTCAGTGGCAGAGCCTCTGCTTGGCATGCAGAAGGTCCCAGGTTCAACCCCCAGCATCTCCAGTTAAAGGGACTAGGCAAGCGGGTGATGTGAAAGACCCCTGCCTGAGACCCTGGAGAGCCGCTGCCGGTCTGAGTAGACAATACTGACTTTGATGGGCCAAGGGTCTGATTCAGTATAAGGCAGCTTCATGTGTTCAATATAGAGGATCCATGTTTATAGGCTGATGGTTTCCAGACACTTGGACTGCATAATTTCTAGGTGCACAAAAAAGATAGCATGAATATCTTTTAACAAATAATATCATCTGTAAATAAAATCATAAATTTAATGTTATATATATTTTTTAAAACGGGTATTTTTAAAATTTAAATAGCTCTAATTCTCTGCAGTGATTTGGTGGGGGTGGAAAGGGCTATCAAATCACAGCTGACTTATAGCGACCCCACAGGGTTTTCAAGGCAAATAAGGGGGGAAAAACGGGGCTATGCTATCTTCCACAAGCAGACATTTAGTAACTGAAAGATAACCAATTAATGGAGGGGAAAGTGTCAAGATGGAGTGTAAAAATGATCACAAAGCTTAGGAACTGGATTGCAAGTATCCTAAGGGGCTCATTCACACATTACAAAGCCCACAAGGACTTTGGATTGTGTGTGTGCTGGGAGTTCTTTCTTTTCCAGAGGGAAGGAGTGATTTAGATCAGAGCATATGTCAAGAACGGGCTTCTGCGTTCCCTTCTATGCAATTTTCCTGACCTGAAACAGCCTCAGGAAGCGGCTGGGACAAACATGAAATTTGCATCTTTGCACACAAGGAAACAGTGCCCCCCCAGGGTATTTCATGATGGGAAAATGTTTAATGGAGAAAAGGCTGAAGCCCCTTCTTCATATATGCAGTGGTCCTGATTCATGGTTTCGAGAGGATTGGCGGGATTTTACCTGCCACCACCGGGCACTTGGCAACCCTATCTCCAGCCAATAAAGATCAGTTCACCTGGAGAAAATGGCCGCTTTGGCAATTGGACTCTATAGCATTGAAGTCCCTCCCCTCCCTAAGCCCCACCCTCCTCAGGCTCTGCCCCAAAAACCTCCCACCGGTTGCAAAGAGGGACCTGGCAACCCTATCTGTTGATCAGCACAGGGCCTACCCAGCCCAGCAATCTATGGAGAAATATGAGCTAATTGCAGGTGGTAGCACTGATCCACCAGAAATTGGCCACAGATCCTCCTCTAGACTACAGTCTATCTCCTGCATAGCACACCCCAATTTCAGCATCCAGATGCTACCTAGTTTCCCTAAGAGCATCTCATGTTCTCTTTACTCGCAGCAGTTTAGCCACACAAAACTGCTCTGTGTGTACTTCTTTCTCTTTGTCCCACAGGAAGGTTTAGGAGTTAAGGCTTTTTCATCTTCATGAATTTCCTGATTAATCCCATTTGTCTCATGAAATCCAAAGCTGCATGTACGGCATAAGGAAGCAAAGCCTGGCTAGCTGTTTCCACAGGCCTCATAAGTGGCATTTGAATTGCGGGCCAATTAGCTAGTCAATTTTCTTGTAGATAATATATGACAAACTCAATAATGACTTGTTTAATGTTTCTTATTACTGCGCTGTATTATCCATTCTTTTCATTAGACAGTGTAACAAATGTTCCAGACAGGATGGTAAAACGTAAAAGTAAAAGTTTTGCTTTTTTCCCAGAGAGAAGCAAATGGTCTGACAACTAGAGCTCTTAAAAGTTGTTCTTGGACACTGAAAATGGAAGGGGAAAGTTAAAATAACCCATTTGATTATGACCAGCTCTGATAACTAGCAGTACCACGCTAAGCAGAATTATATCCTTCAGAGTCCAAGGGCCTTAGAAAGTGTGCTTCGGATAGGGTTGCCAGCTCCAGGTTAGGAAATAGGTGGAGATTTTTGGGGTGTAGCTTGAGGAAGGCAGGGTTTGGGGAGGGGATGGACTTCAATGAGGAATAATGCCATAGAATCCACCTTCCAAAGAAGCCATTTTCTCCAGTTGAACT
The DNA here is from genome assembly GCF_029931775.1 of Euleptes europaea. Classification (NCBI taxonomy): domain Eukaryota; kingdom Metazoa; phylum Chordata; class Lepidosauria; order Squamata; family Sphaerodactylidae; genus Euleptes; species Euleptes europaea. The sequence goes on from NC_079326.1 coordinate 35,602,737, forward strand.
GATCTCTGTTGCCTGGAGATCAGTTGCAATTCCAGGAGATCACCAATTACCACCTGGAGGTTGGCAACTCTAGTTTAGGATGGTTCTGTAAATTTACAATTTGCCCAAGCTACAGTCAAGCAATAGTTCCGCTTCCAGTGTTAGTGGAAACACAGTTTTTATTTTTATTGCATTTATTGTTAGTCCGCCTTTCTCACTAAGACTAAAGGCAGATTACACAGTGTAAATCAATGCAATCAATGGGTTGTGATATCCAATAAGCAATGCAATTGGAGTAGACCTTCAGAAATTTGAAACAAAGCAGAAAGTATTAGACATGATATGTTAAACCAGTGGCTGGCAAACTCATTAGTCAACAGAGCCAAATATCAACAGTACAATGATTGAGATTTCTTTTGAGAGTCAAATTTCTTAAACTTAAACCATATAGGTGGGTACACTGTTTATTAACGTAATAAACTTTAATTAAAGTTTTAAGTCTTAATTAAACTATAGGTACAAAATCACGCCCTCTTCCTCCTGAAGGCGATTCCAGGGTTGTAAGAATAAAAGATTTTGTTTTTGCATTTCTTGAAAGCAACATATATACCTGGAACCTTTACACAAATGCAAAGTATTGTTACTTTTTAAAACCTGTGCCGGTTAGCAACTCTATGCGTGTATGAAGGCAAGGAGGGCATTCTCGACCAAGCCCCTCCCCGGTCTGGGTCTCCCTGGGCCAGAGGCCTCCCCCTCCCCAAGCCTGCCTGATGCAGCGACCCTGGCCCACACCGCCTCCCCCATCCCCCAGATGTTGCGCCTCTCTTGGGGCCGAGAACCGCTTCCACTTACTTCCCCCTTTTCCACAAACCTCTTTTCACGTCTTTCTCCCCAGTCTCCTACCTAGGCAACCAGCCGCCAACCAGTCGCCTCACCGCTTCCGCGTTGCTGCTACGATCACGTGGCACAAAACAGACGTCTTTGATTGGGTCCGTAGCTGTGGTGTCGACATACAGGCGCCAGAAGGGGGAGGGTAGAAAAAGAAATTGCCTAGGCCGGGCCCTACACAATGAGACTGCTGACTGACTGACTCAACTCATGCATGAGTTGCGCGTGCCTCCCCCGCGCCGCGTACCCCACTGCCGGCCTGCGCCACGTCTCCCGTCACCCGGCAGAGCCGCACTCAAGGGGCCAAAGAGCCGCATGCAGCCCACGAGCCGCAGTTTGCCGACCACTGGGTTAAACCATGCAGAAAATGGTATTATGTAAGTAGAAGACAATGCAGGGAGCAGGATAATAGATAACAACCAGATAATAGATACAATATGCAGTAGTATAGTCCACACTCCCGTTCCTTTTATTAAAGCCTGTCCTGAACTATTCTATTAAAATATAACCCTATTAAAAGGTAAAAGTAAAGGCCCCCTGTGCAAGCGCTGGGTCATTCCTGACCTATGGGGTGACGTCATATCCTGACGTTTACTAGGCAGACTTTGTTTATGGGGTGGTTTGCCAGTGCCTTCCCCAGTCATCTTCCCTTTACCCCCAGCAAACTGGGGACTCATTTGACTGACCTCGGAAGGATGGAAGGCTGAGTCAACCTTGAGCCAGCTACCTGAAACCAGCTTCCGTCGGGACCAAACTCAGGTTGTGAGCAGAGCTTGGACTGCAGTACTGCAGCTTACCACTCTGCGCCACGGGGCTCCTATAACCCTATTACCTTTCTAAAAAAGCCCTACTGAACAACTGATTTACATGGTATGCGGAATGACAGAAGCATGGAAGCTTTCTTGACCTCCTCCAACAGGCCATTCCACAAAGTGGGGGCCACAACGAAGAAAGCAAATGTACAGGCAGTTTTTGGTCTTGCCTATTTACATGGTGGCACCTGCAGAATGCCCTGCTCAGAAAAGCAAGGTTGTCATGACAGGACATAGGTGGAGAGGCGGTCTTGCAGATTTGTGAGTCCAAGGCAATAAAGGGCTTTGTAGGCTATAGCCATTAACATGCTAACATACATGGCTGGAAGTCTATGTTTGACTAGCTAGATCAGTGAGCTCTGATCCTTGCATTCCACATACATACACAGAGAAAACTTCAACCTGTGTTGAACAGCCTCCCACTACTGTAGCCATCGGTCCCTCATATGATCCTGCCCATCCTCACAGCAAAATGGGGTCAAAGTTGTGGCAGCTGTGGATTGTGTAGAGTTAGAGTTGCCAGCTCTGGGTTGGGAAATACCTGGAGATTCTGGGGGTGGAGCCAGAGGAGGGTGGGGTTTGGGGAGGGGAGGGACTTCAGTGCCATGGAGTCCAATTGCCAAAGCGGCCATTTTCTCCAGGTGATCTGATCTCTCGGCTGGAGGTCAGTTGTAATAGCAGGAGATCTCCAGCTAGTACCTGGAGGTTGGCAGCCTTATGTAGAGTACAAGAAAGAAGACAGAGTACCAGAACAAATTCTGGAGGTGTTGTCTAACATCCTTTTATCAAAGTGGGCAGCTTTTCTTCTGAAAGCTGGAACATTACATCTCCGCAGAACATATGCAACTTCAGGAAACAAAATTTCAGCCAATATAGAGCAGACATCCCAGCTCCAAAAAATTTTAAAATATTGATTGATCTCATTGTTCCTGCAAGACCAGAACAAGGTGAGAGAACATGGCTTAGAGATTTGGGTATCCAGCAGGGAGCCATTTTAACAAGGATCACAGTATAATAGACCTGAACTGAGCTTCTCATTTAGCTTGCTAATACTGTGTCACTGGCCGAGTCATACAAACTGCACTTTGAGGGTTTCTAAAACCTGAATATTGGGAGCAATCATATCAATTTCCATAAACCTCATTAAGCTGTTGTCAGAGCTGGGCTAATGATGATGATGAAAAGTGCATTTTCCTATGAGTAAGTGCCATTGATTTTCCAGGAGACTAATGAGTCAGCATCTCTCATATTGAAGTCTTAGCTGAGCAACATCAGAAAAGAAAGTGCATTGCATTAAGGAAGAATTGTTCCTTCACCTGCCACATGAATGCAAGCCCCATTTTGTACATAAAGATCTGCTCTCTTTCTTGCTCATCTGCTGCTGGCCCCTTTAATTTCTGCCCTCCCCATAGACCTAAGCCTGCTTTTGTGATTTATGCCCTCTTTCTCACTGTATATTAGCTAGAACCAGCAGTAAAATTCAGGTCAGGCCCAGCCTACTAAATTATTATTATTCAGGGGTCTCATCTAACCTTTACATTTGTGTTAGGCTAACCGGAGACAATGTTTAGAAAACTGAATTTCAGTTTGTTTGTTTTTTTATTTGCATCAAAAGACTTTCGTTTTGTGCCTGTAGCATGTTGTACTTGTCTGGATGATGGTAGATTGATACCGGTGGCCTTACTTTCTTCTTGAGGTAGAATTCCACCCCTGCCTACAACAGCATCACCCAGCATTCCTCGTCAAGCCCAATCCCATTGTCTCTTTAACCCCATCCTTTAAAATCCAGTTAGCTATTACATTTGTTTCCAGGTCCTTCTCACAAGGAGCGCAGAGTCATATACACGCAGCATGACCCATTCTCTCCTCATGACAACTCCATGAGGTAGAGTCAAAGCGGTGTAGTGGCTAGAACGTTTAGCTTTGGAGACTTGCGAATCCATCCTCAGTCATGACTGAGTGACCTTGGAAAATGGCACACTCTTTCTCACTCTTTTTGACAAGATCACACTAGGATAACTCCATGTGTGAATTCCCCAGAGGGAAAAGTGAGAGAAAAATGCAATAAACAAAGCAATAGTTGACTGCCCAAGGTCACCCAGAGATTTCATGAGTAGGCAGGAATTTTAACCTGTCTCCCTGGTCTTAGGGCTTGTTTACTACGCCACATGAGCCTTTCTTCTGGAAACTCAACTATCCTAGCCCAAATTCATATGCCTATTCTGTGTAGACTCAGAAGCAAACTACATGATCAATAATTCACGCATATATTGTTTCCATGCTCCCTAGTTTTCTGAGCTGTGAGGTGTTCTAGGGACAGCAATACATACGTTCAGTTGACTCACAGCTTTATTTATCAACCTCTCTGTATCTATATCTTTAAAACTGCTGACTGCCGTTTTCTCACGAATATTCTTCCAAGCACTCTCATCTTGAAACTTATCCCTGAAAGTGAATCGCTCATCCACTGCCATTAAGAAACATTGTTTTGTTAAATCATGGATGCAGACAAGGTGTTTCAGTTTAAGACAAACTATAAAGATAGACTCATTCATAGTCAACTCGCAGGAAACTTGCAACAATACCTATTGCTAGGATTGTACATCTATAAATTGCGCATAGGAATTTGAATACTCTGTATGTGTGTATAATACATACACACATACACACCCTTCCTGCTTATAAGCTGAATTCTGGGTGGTCAAATATTCCCATTTATTTTAAAGGATGGCCTTCGCTAGTTATTATGATTGGGGTGTGTGTGTCTCTTTTAACTTTTACTTGTATTACCAGAAAACAATACAAAGATTTAGGAAATTGCATTTCCATTATTTTGCTTTAATCTAACACACTAGAGTAAACTCAAAAATGTGGGGGCCAACCTTCCCTTTCCCAAGCTGTACATAGAAAACTAGGAGAGGGACTGAAGCTCAGTGGAAGAGCCTCTGCGCATGCAGAAGGATCCTGGTTCAGTTCCTAGATTCTTCAGTTAAAAGGACCAGGCAGTAGGTGATGTGAAAGACCTCTACCTGAATCTGCAGAGATGTTCTGCCAGTTTGAGTAGACTGGACCTGTGGTCTGATTCAGTATAAGGCAGCTTTATGTGTGCGTTCATGTGTGTAGATTCCTCTTTTCTTGCTGCCTTCAACTTTTCCTAGCATTATTGTCTTTTCCAGTGTCCTTGGTTTCTGGTGTCAACTAACCATGCAAATTTCAGTACTTCTTAATTAACAGTGCAATTTTATCCCGGTTGCTCCAGTCTAAGCCCAATGAAAGCTACTCTGCATATGATTTCACAGCAAATCTGATCTTTCCATTGTTCTACCTGTGGACGTGGTCCATATCAGTTTAATATTCTGTTCAGTACCTAGGTCACTGTTTGCACTAATAAATATTTTTCTTGGTCTAGTATACCTCTCTGAGAATCAGGGTGAAAATATCTTCCAAAACATTAGCTGATGTCATGAAATGTATTACCAAGAAGGAAGCCAGTAGAGCAGTCTGCTTAGTTTCCTAGAGTTATCATAGAAATTTCCTGCCCAGGGACATTATTTCATGTTACCTGGAAAAAAAGAAGCACTCAGTGAGAATCACTGCTGTAAGCAAAGTTGCTGGAACCACAACAGAGATGTGATACTAGCAAATTGTTAAAAGAGGGGGAAGCTTTTGTAGGCTGGTAACATGAACATAGGAAACCAGCTGCATCTTTCTGTCTGGGACTACGCAAACATTCTCAACATGACCCAGCAGTCTGTGTTCTGTTTGCCACAAATGGATCAAACACTTGACGGCACATCCGGGACAGGTGGAAAAAGGCTAAGAAATATGCCCTCTAAGTCTGATGTTTATCCATGAGGGAAATCAGTTAATTCCACTCAAGGAAAATTAACTCCACAGCAGCGGGGATTGCACAGCTGCAGGGATCTGTGTCACCAGCAGCTCAGCTCCCAAGGGACAATTTTCATGTAGTATCCATGAAAACGTCGGTTGCCCCTGAGTAGGATAAGCGGTACTCTCCATATGTCTATGGAGTTCCTAACATCCCAGCAAGTAACTCACAAGAGACATGAAGGTCTCAAGTATTCAGTATCTTACAAATCCCAGCCAAAGTTTGTCACTCTCCCTTCCTTCCAACCTCCACAAGATTATTCTATTCTTGTTAAATATTCATTTCTCATTTATAAAATACCTCTCTTGATTAGATCTTTCAAGTTAAATCTCAAGTAAAATCTCAACAAAATATCTTCTCATTCTGTTCCATGTGAAATATTTGCATTGAGAAGGGGGGAGTCTATTTTCCCTTCCTTTACAGTTGGAATAGCCAGTTTCACATTGAGACATTAAATTAAGAATAAAAAGAAAAGAAGTCAAGCTATTTCAATTTTCCCAGCCCCCCCCCCTAATTATTTTTATGGGGCATTGGTCTAGCCTGCTCCATTCTGAGAGCTGGCAACAGGGCAATTAGAAATTCAAACACAGTAAAAACCTGAACTAAAGGTAAGCTAAAAGACAGAACATCTCCTCACTCCCTCACTACTTTTTAGCCTTCAAAATGCCTCCTTATTGGGTCTGGTAAACAGCATTGTCCCTAGATCTTAATTTGGCATGGTTCCATGAGAAGGGAGTTCTGGAGTTGTGGTGCTGCCTTGAGAACACTTTCCTCAATGTACAAATAAAGAATTTTCTACTAGGTATGACTATTTTCACAGTGTTTCCTGTCCCCTGAGGGACAGGAACGGAGGAGACCCACTAAAAACAAGTACACCTATGGTTGCAGCGATGCATACATGACATGTTAGGTTGGCCATACAGGGCAAAGTCCATTCTGCTCACAGCCCTTCTGAGGGCTGTTTCACATGTTACAGCAATAAACTTGGATTTGTGTACATTCTGTGTGTACATTCAATATAGAATCATAGCCCATCCTGGCTGTCTGACAAATGTGACTGCCTGATGTGTATTTTCAAAGACGTATTTATTACATTGTTATGTACTTCTCATGTTTTTAAGCAGCAAGACATTCCAGGAGCTACACCTATCTGGGTAGGGTCTATTTGAACAAAAGATGTTTGGAGATGTAGGATATTTTTGTAGTTTTTACTAGTCCTTGCATTACATACCATATATGATTTTACCTAGGATTGCCAGCTCTAGGTTGGGAAATTCCTGGATATTTTGGGAGTGGAGCCTGGTGAAGGCAGGGCTTGGGGAGGGGAGGGATCTCAGTGGGGTATAATGCCATAGAGTTTCTACAGGGGAATTTATCTCTGTAAGCTGGAGACTAGTTGTAATTCCAGGAGATCTCCAGCCACCGCCTGGAGACTGGCAAACCTGTTCTACACTGTACAAATTTAAAAGACAGATTCCTCACAGTAAACCCTTCCAACGGAGGCATCTATGTTTGTTGCAAGGAAAACACCCCTATCCATTTAAACATGTATGCACCATTCACAACTAATAGCGTGCCATGCTTGTTTTGACCTGAGAATTTTGATATTTTTTCCTATCCGTATTTTAAATGTTAACGAGAGTGAACAAGAATGAGTAAGTTCAGAATGGATAAAAAGATACTCCTTCGCATACAATTTGATTTAGTTATCATAGCTTAAAAATACAATGTGTGGTATTCATTACCATAAGATGTAGAGATGGCCCATATTTTAGATGGCTTTGCAAATCTATTCCAGGGCTACCCGTAGTTATTTAGCCCTAATAACTCAATCAAAACTTCAGAGGCAAAACTTCAGAGCATCCTATGCCATAGACAAACACTAGGGGAGGCCGATCGCCATCAGGTTTTGGTTCCCAGAGAAATCTGGCAAGCCACTGTAGAAAAACAAGGAAGCTGATGGAGCTTAGCCGGACCCACTAAGAGAAATCTAATATATTTGGTTCCTTGAACAGAAGCTCACAGGTTCAGTCTAATAAGCATCAGTACTGGAGGGAAATTTGTGACACTGACTGTCCTCAGAGCCTTATCGGTTTTCTTCCTTTCCTTCCAGTTTAGTGATCATATGTGTGGCTACAATACAGGTTAAGAGTATCTGAACAGTCACAGGGTTTGTTTGCTTGCTTTTGGTTCTGTTGACGATGGAATTGAAGCGAACAGTGGGATTATCCAGACCCACGGCGCTTCCTGTTCCCAAACTCATTTCAGACACCAGCAGGGTGAAAAGAGGCTTTGCCGTTCTCCTTGATCGCCTGTGGTACTTTCAGCAGCTTGGTTCGCTTCCACGATCTCAAAAAAAGCAGAAGAAACGGCATCGACAGAGAGACGCTCTGTTGCCGTTTCCCGGCTTCTCTTGTTCGTGCAGAAGACCCGGAGGGCGAAAACGCACGGTCGCTTTATCCTCCTGTAATCCCTGTTTTAGCCAGGATCGAACGCACATTAGGCGAAACGCATGCGTTCGATCCTGGCTGAAACAGGGATGAAAGGAGGATAAAGCGGCCGTGCGTTTTCGCCCACAGAGTCTCCCTGTGCCTCCCTTCCAGCCATGCCTCACCCCACGGCATAGCAGTAATCTTCATTTTCATCACTCTGCGGGAAGATTTTCACATCCCTCCTCCTGTGTGTGTTTTTCCTTTGCCAGCGCGCCGAGGTTTTCTTCTTCACTGCAGCTCAGGCTCTCCCTTCACCCCCAGCCTTTTAATTACCGGTAGAGTCTGTTATCGCACGTGGACGCTCGCCTTTGGGAGGGAGACCATTGTGCATGACAACACGATATATATATATATATTTTAAAAATGCTAAATTGTCTCCGGCCCTGTGGCAGCGATGGTGAACGCCGCCCTTGCGTTCCCCCCTTCCCTTCACACTGTTCATGCAGCTGCCAGGTCACAGTTCCCTGCTGCAGCTTCCAGGGCTAGTTGCTAGGCAACCTTTCCCCCACTCCCTTGGCTGTGCTGCTTGACTGCTGCAAGGCCGCTTTTCCTAGAGCAGGCAGAAGTGCCGCCGCTGGTCCCTCGACGAAGGGGCGGCTTGGCCGTCTACCCAGACACATCCTCCGTCTACTCTCTGGGCGAAAACACCTGGTCGCTTTAGCCTCCTTTATTCCCTGCCAGGATGCAGCCAGGATCGAGCGCGTGCGTTTCGCCGAACATGGGTTCGATCCTGGCTGAACCCTGGCTGAAGCAGGGAATAAAGGAGGCTAAAGCGACCGTGCATGTTCGCCCTCTGTTTGCTTCTGATGTCCTCATCCTTGTCAGTCAGTCAGTACGAATATGTGGGATTTATATTGCAGCTGAGAGACTCCTCAAGGGGCAGGAGGAAGTATCCTTGCTCGGATTGTCTATATGTGCCTGTACTCAGGGCCGGGGCTACCATTAGGCGGACTAGGCGGCCGCCTAGGGCGCAGACCTCAGAGGGGTGCAGAACTGGCCTGAGGGGCACAGTTATATATATATATATATATATATATATATATATATATATATATATATATATATATATATATATATATATATATATATATATATATATATATATAATTTTTAAACATTAAACAAAACAAATACAATAATAATAAAAAATTTAAAAAAAGAAAAGAAAAGGCGAAAGATTTATACGATCTGAGGAGAAAGCATTTTTTTTTCATAGATCAATGCTTAATTTCTCAAATGAGATATTCTGTGGCCCGGGTATTTTTTGGTCTCTTTGCGCTGGCAAACTGAACCCCTAACTGTTTATGATCACTCAAAAGAGGCATTCTGCACATGCTTAAATGCACTCTAGACTCAAAATTAAGACCTGCTTCATGTTATGTAGGGTTGCCAACCTCCAGGTGGGGCTTGGAAATCTTCAAGAGTTGCAACTGATTTCCAGACTACATCTGTAAATTCCTATGGAGGAAATGGCTACTTAGGATGGTGGACTCTATGGCATTAAACCCTGCTGAGGTCCCTCCCCAGGCTCCACCCTCAGGTCTCCAGGAATTTCCCAACTCGGAATTGGCTATACTATACATAACTGTAGTTACATCGCTTTTGGTGTGTGTGTGTCGGCTCTCTAATTTAGCATACATGAATGTATGGAGCTGCTTTAGACCACTGGTCCATCTAGTTTGTTATTGCCTACTGTGAAACTATTATGAGGACAGCAATTTCATATTTGCGTTCAGAACCCCATGGGTATATGCGATATAAACCTTGCCGCTTGTCAGTTTTTTAATTCATCATTAAGTCCCAACATGTCTTGTCACCACTATCTTCAAACAGCCTCCCACAAAATAGGGGCTCTAATGTGAGTAACTGTCCAACATCATTTCCCATGAAAACCACCACAAAGAGTTCATGTAGCTTCTCTGCATTTTTCCAGTTTAATCTTTCACAGTTTTTATGTCCCCCTTCCCCAAAGGAACGCGCTCAAGGATACATATATGGTTCTCCCTTCCCCCATTTTATCTTCCCAATCTCTCTGTGAGATACATTAGGCTGAAAAAAACATGACTGGCTCAAGGTTAGCCAATTAGCTTCCTAGTAATGTGGGGATTTAAGCCCGTGTCTTCTAGACCCTACTCCAACACTCTAACCAACTGTACCACACTGGTACTGTACAGCCCTCCTTTTAGCAATTCTTTCACTCCTTTGATTGTAATAGAGCATTAGCAACAAAACCTATCAGCTAGAGATTTGTGGTTAAGTTGCATATTCTGCGGCTGGATATATTATATTGCTTCTGCCATTTCATTTGTGGCATTTTCCACAGTGCTGGGATTGCTGAACTCGCAGCTAATGGAGCTATCGGCTTACAGCCATAAAAATGTTTGACACAGCTTCCTTTTGCAAGCAAAGAGGTGAGCTGCCACACCTGTCTTGCCTATCTTCGTGATCCATGCATGGTGAGAACGGAATGTGCAAGCTATGGTTAGACTTTAGTAGGGTTCTAAAGATGCACTTCAAAGGGAGGGTACCAAAAGCCTCCTTCTGCAGTGTTTCTTTCCTTGTTCTACATGCACAGACTCTTTAAAAGTTGGAGAGCTATCCCCCTCCCCCCATACACACACAACACCTAAGTTGGAATTCCAACACCATCCATTCTCTGCATTTGTTCATCAACATTTTTAGCAATGCAGGATGACTAATCCCATCTGTGGCTCAGCATCCTCAGGTGACACAGCAAAGAGGACCACCAAACAGGATCCTCAGTGAGGCTTTTCTTTAAATTAAGGCTCTTAAATTAGCTGCCTGCCAATCAACCCAAAGAGAGAGTACAGACAACGGCTCCCTGTTGCGCTGTTCAATCCGGGTGGGGGTTGTCTGTTTTTGCATATAAAAACTGGGTTTTTTTTTTTTTTGCCTATTAAAAGAATGTTTGTGTTCAGTTTACAAGGGAGTCTGCATACTTTCTGCACATTTCATTTCAAGAGTAACACAATATGTCTTGTGTCTGAGAAAATGCAATACTTCCCCCTAGCATTCATTGCCATTGTAACTGACAACACCACTGACAGGATGCACTTTCTGACATAATTACTGAACAGCAGCCCAGTTCCTGTCTCTCACACACAGAGAAGCTGCCTTATACCATATCAGATCTTTGGTCTACAAAGGTCAGTATTGTCTTTCTGACTGCAGCTCTCCAGGGTCTCAGACAGAGGTTGTTCTCATCACCTTGAGCCTTTAAACTTGAGATGCCAGGGATTGAACCTGAGACCTTCTGCATGCCAAGCAGATATTCTGCCACTGAATCTTGGCCCCTCCCATTCCATTTGGTTGCTCACACACACCACACTTTTCTAAATGTTCCCTTAGGCTTTTCTTTTCCTTTTAAAAAAGGGGGGTTAGCTCTTTAGAGATAGTATGAAAAAAGTACTGCATAAAGATTGCTCCGCTAAAGTTTCTTGAAAGAGCCCCATGGCGCAGAGTGGTAAGCTGCAGTACTGCAGTCCAGGCTCTGCTCATGACCTGAGTTTGATCCCAACGGAATCAAACATGTACATGTACATTCTTAAAGCCCAATTCCTCCCCATAGAACTTCTTACAGGGAAGCGCCCTATCATACTTTAAAGCTAACTGAAGATACTGAAGATGTGCATCCAAATGCGCATCTTACTGCTGATGTGGTCTACACATAGTTGACCACTTTCAGGGGAATGCCCCTTCCAGTGGGTAAATACCATTTACATCACAATGTGCATTTTGATGCACATGCAAGCGCACATCCCATTGATAGTAACATGATGTGTAGAGGAAGCATCCATAGTTGGATGCATATCCAATTTCGACTTGATTCAGAAAGCAGCATGCATGCAGAAGGCTGCTTATCCATACAGAATTCCTTAACTGGATCAAGCAAGGAAGTGTGAACAGAGAGGGAAGGAAAATTATTCCCTCTTTGCTCGGCACACTATTTGTATGTTCTGGTTGAGATGTAATACATGCAATGCTGGAGAAGGACACAAACTGAAATTTTTCACAGGTCTACAGTTGTTCTGTTCTATTTCCTATGAGCACAAACTGTCTTATCCTATTTACTCCTCGCCCTTATAATCAGATATTGTTCTAAATGTCTACTCCTCCTACCAATCACTAGAGTCTTAGTAGGAGGATATCATGGAAGCTTTGTGCTCCACATTATGGAATACACAGGTTGGGCCAGGTGTAATGCCATCACAAATGACGTGGGGTTCCTTTCAATTATTCTACATGCCATGTCTGATTTGGATTAGGACTATGACACACATGGAGGGGTTAATAGTTAGGGAAACCCATGTGTTCCTTGAGGTACAAGTGGGTTTCCCCAAAAGGCCAACAGCACCTCTTTAAGACTGTTTCAGGAAAAAAGAGAGAAGGAAGTACTCCATTTTTCTCAATGATGAATTACATTGCATGTAACAAAGAATCAGAATGAAGAAGAGGAACTATTATTCACCCATCAGCACCAAAATCTGTATCTCCTTCAAAATGCAGCCATACTAACAAAGCGCTTTCCAAAATGTGTATCTTTGTTGGCAACACCCATCTCTTTAAATCAATAACTATTTTAGGGGTTAAATCCTTCCACAGTAATGGCACAGGGATTTACTGCTCTGGGGCAAAACCTGTGCATTTGGCAGTCTAAACTCATCTTCGTTTAACTTACAGAATGGATGGACATTTGACTAAGTGTCTAATAAAAAGGAAAGGGAAGATTTGGAATTTATTAGTAAAGGATGTGTGCATTGGATCCAAGAAGATAGGACTGGTCAACTTCTTTGAATTATTATACAAAGAAATCTCTTGGAAGAACCAAATATTTATTATTTGGGCAATTTTGCACTAAAATTGCAGAAGGTGGAACAGAAGGTGGAAGGAGGAGCAGAAGGTGGAAATCAAAATAAATAAAATAAATAAATAAACTGTCCTTTGAACATTGGGATTACCCACCTTGTCAAGCCATTAGCAGAACTGGCCCAGAGTCTTCAAAGAATGCTGCTTGAAGAAAATTCTATTCATTGTGATATAGAGAAAGGAATGGCTTGGATGTCTAGTTGCTGCTTTGGCTAGGGTTGCCAGGAACCTGGAGGGGGAAAAATGTCTTTGTCCCTTTAGCAGAGGCTTAAGTGTGGGAATGGTCAGTTGGAGCTTTTCATGGTATGGAGGTAAATAAGAGCAAGATTCTTGGGGTGTACCCCCAAGTTCTTGTTGGTCTCTACAGCGTTACTGGACTCGAACCTTGCTCTTCTGCTGCAGACTAACATGGCTACTCTCTGAAACGATTACCTAATAAGGAGCATCCCATTAAGCCTCTGTTAAAGGGACAGGCCACTTTCCCCCTAGTCTATTGGCAACTATAGCTTTGGCATTTATTTTTGTATTTCTCAGATAGTTGGTACTGAATCAATATTAACTACCTGTAATGAATAAGAGGCTATTACTAACATAGCAACAAGAGGCCATAGAGCACAGCTGTCCTTTTCTGCCTTTGTTGCTTTTCTTTAGAGCTGTGCAGAATGCTGACGTGAGCATTATCAGGCAACCCATGCCAGGAAGAGAAGGAGGTGGAGGTCGATGCAAAGGGTTTTTACATTCCTTGTCTGTTTTTAGATATATTGGCCTGAGTCCCTGGGGTTTGTTCTACTAAACCATATCAATCACATTTAAGCCACACTTTGTACACCAGGTAGCCATGGTCTTCCAAGACCTGGATGACTCTGGAGGTGCTCTGTATCGACAGTTCTCTGGATGGGGCGCAGATGAGGATATCGTCCAGATAAGGGTGGATCTGGATCCCTTCCTGTCTCAATAAGGCCACCAAAGTCACAAGGACTTTTGAAAAGACATGCAGCGCTGCGGCTTCACCAAAGGGAAGGGCCTTGGATTGGTAGTTCCTCTTCATGTAGGCGAAGTGCAGGTACCTGCAGTGATCTGGATGAATGGGGACGTGTAGGTAGGCTTCAGTTAAATATACAGCTGTTATGAACATCTCTGGTAGAATGGACTCCACAATGGACGGAAACATCTCCATACGGAAATGTTTTGCCTTGAAAAATTTGTTTATGTTCTTTAGATCTAATATTGCATGCCAGTCCCTGTTTTTCTTGGGGACTGTAAAAAATATTGAGTACACTCCAAGGCAGTATTCCCGATGTGGTACCGGATCTATTGCCCCAATCTGAAGCAGATAGTGTATTGCTCTCAAGGTCCTTCCCTCGTTCTCCATTCGAATTGAGGTGGGGGATGTCAGGAACTTGTCTGGGGGTAGACTTTTGAATTCTATTAGATATCTGGTTGATACAATCTGAGACATCCAGGCATCTGGTTCGGAAAGGGACCACTGATGGTAGAAAAGTTGAAGCCTGCCCCCACCTTCAAGGTTCTGGCGTCACTGTTTGCTGGGTTTGGCAGACTTTACACCCTTGTTGTTATGGAACTGTTCTCCCTGGCAGGATCTAGTAAATCTCCCTCCTCTGCAAAAGGAACCCCTCCTCTGATTTGATCCAAAGCGTGGGAGGATTCTGTAAGATTTAAAAGAAGGAAAGGAGGATTTCCCACTGTTGTCCTTCCTAGAATGCTTTGGCAATGCCCTTTTCTTGTCTTTATTACCATCAAGGGCTTTGTCCAATTTGTTTCCGAAGAGACATTCTCCTTGAAAGGGATATGCCATTAAGATGGTTTTGGCCCTAAAGTCAGCTGGCCATACTCTGAGCCAAAGGGCCCTCCTAATGGCTGCAGTAGCTGCCACTGATCGTGCCAAGAAGGTAATTGTGTCTAAGGAAGTGTCAGCCATGAAGGTTGCCACTTTCATTGTTCTACTGAGACTTTCAGCTATCCTACTGTCGTTGCCCGGTATCAGTTTGGATAAGTTTCCTGACTCATACTAGCCTGCTCTGTGAATTCTTTCTTCCGCTTTTGATCTGTACAATCTTTTAGCTTCATCTGGTCACCTCCCAGCATAACCCTCCAGGGCGTGTAAGGAGATTTGTTTCCAGTGCAGTTTGCTTATCTGGATTATTCATTTTGGTCTAATCATGACGTTACCCTTATTAGGGAAATGCTGCTGCTTGCGAACTGTAGACCTGTTGTGCGTGTACAGAATTGCAAGGCCCTGTCCCAGTCACTTGTGTTTCATTAGGAATGGCTAATTACAGGGGAAGGGAAGGTTGGGGCTGGAGGACACTATGTATTATGTTTCTGAATAAATGTTTAAAAAATTAAAAAAAATGGTTGCTCTGGCAAAAAATGGAAGTGGTGGCATTTGCTTGGATAGCTAAGGTTGCCACTTGGGCCTTTCTCGCTAGGAAGTCCATCTTTTAATCTAGTGAATCCCTGATGGAGCCAACCCCATCTTTGGCCAATACATTGGAGGATTGTATAGCCTACACTGGAGCATCCACCAAGGGCATTTTAAACATCTCCATAGCTTGGGAGGCCAACTCATGTAATTTCTCGGTAGTAACAGAAAACTGTCTATTTGCTAGCGGCTTGTCCCATTTAGCCCTCACTAGTTTCTCAAAGTATTCAAAGTATTTAGGGAGGGGTCGTGGCTTAATGGTAGAGCATCTGCTTGGCATGCAGAAGGTCCCAGGTTCAATCCCCGGCATCTCCAGTTAAAGTGAACAGGCAAGTAGGTGATGTGAAAGACCCCTGCCTCAGACCCTGGAGAGCCGCTGCTGGTCTGAGTAGACTATACTGACTTTGATGGACCAAGGGTCTGATTCAGTATAAGGCAGCTTCACATGTTCAAGGAATGGGACTGTGGCATTTTGAGTTTGAAATCTAGGGGGGAACTCTTCATTCCCTTTTGGCCTAGATTTATTTTTAGGTTCCTCTGTATCAGCCTCTTCTGCTAGATCTAATGCTTTAATGTCATTGGATAGCATTGCTTGGTAGTCCTCAGATGCAGAGTTTGGGTTGTTGGTCGTCCACCTCCATGGGCTCTTTGTCAGAGATGAACTCACCCTCCTCCCTTTCCTGATCAGCAGACTCTTTGGCTTAGGAGTGATATTCTTCCCTACGGCCTGAAGCAGCAGCCTGGTAAGGAGTCTTCATGGCAGCTTTAGGGGGGCAGTGTCCGGCAGCCCTCTCTTGAAGGCATTGGTCTTCCCCAAAGGAATACTCCCATTGTGTAAATAGGTGAGCTGGAAAACACCCAGAGGACTCAAGGGGGCCCATAGGATGGTGAAGAAAAATGGGCAGTTGAAGGGTCCTCAGGGCTTGCAACTGCCTCTCCAGCACTACATTTACAATGGCCATATCAATGCCTCAGTCACTGGGCTTCCACCTGCTGCTTAGCTAGAAGGGGTAGGGGTTACAATACCAAGAGCCATCTCTGGCTGTTGAGAGGAAGCAAGTTGACCCGCTGAGACCTGCAAGCTTTCCTCACCCTGTGGGACTGCACGGGCCATTGCGGCAGCTGCCTTGCCACTCGGGGCCTTTTTGTACCTGTTTTAACAAGCTTGTCAGGACGTGATCGTTTGGGTGCACTCAGCCTGGCCTCCGCTTCCATCCCCTCTGTGAGTCCATGGCAGCAGCTGTTAAAAGGATCACCAGTCTTTTTGGCAGTAAGGACAAGATTAATGTCAGAGTCCTCCTCAGAGAGGAACTCGCCGTCCCTAATTATTCTGGCGGTCACCATTTTTCAGACTGCGATTGTTGGCTTCGTTCCAGACCCAAACAGAGAAAGCCTAAGGAAAAGTGGCAGTAACGAGACAGGAAGGCTTTAGAAGCAGATAAGGACAGGTTCAGAGTAGAAAGGCTTAGGACAGAAAGAAATCAAAGTAGAAAGAAAAAAGTTTCCTAAGAGCTAAATCTCAGCTGGAACAATGCTGTGTAGATGCTCTCCCCATTGAGGCAGGACGGAAACTGAGCAGTGGGTGGATTCCTGCCCAGGAAGACAGGAAGTAAAGAATTAGTCCTGCCTCCCCAAGAGTGCAACGGGAATCACAGCTTTCAAGATGCCCTTCCCTGAAAGCAAGACGCTTCCCCCCCACCACCCATCGCTTCAATAAATACTGGACACTGGTAAAGCAGAAAATTTGGAAATGCCCACCAAAACAACATAACCACCAGCGTTCTATGATGTACTAATGCTTCATTTCTATCTTGCTGTCTTCTGTCTCACTCCAGAGCACCCTTATGGCCAATTGACTTCATATTGCCAGTGTATTTGTGTTGCCACTGCTCAGAAAGCAGGACTCAGGTCTGCTTGTACAAAAAGGCAGGGTACTTTTTCCTCTCCAGTTGAAACAGAGCAAGTTTGCACATGTGGAAATGCGTGGCTGTTGAGACTCCTTTAAGCTCATTCATGCAGAAATTCACACACAAGAAGAGACTCGGTTATAACTCCCAGAGAAATGCAGGTCCATACATTAATAACCACTTCACTTTTCTTATGTAACTCTTGAAAGCTACCTTCCAACAGAAGCAGCAGCTCTGTATTTAATAAAGCCAATGGGACAGCCTTGAAAAATGCTCGTTTCAGTGTTCTCTGCAAATACACTAACCTAGTTACAACAGTGTCGCCTTTTTCCTATTAAAAATGTTATCTGCAATGTTTAATCTCTATTTCCTTCTACTCCATGACCATCTTTCTTCCTCCCACTTTCCCTCTCGTTATCCCTCCACCTGACTTGCTTTGTTGTCAAAGCAACAGGACATAAGAGACAAACGAGAATGCTACCTTAAATTCCTTACAGCACAAAATTAAATTAGTCTGACCCCTAACTATGCAAAATTAAATTGGTTTACGCCCCATTGTTTTCAGTGGGCTTAGAAAGGGGCAACTCTGCACAGGGTAGCACTGTTAATAACCAGTTAGATGCGGAGGTGAGAGCTTATAAAAATAACAAGAAACCCTGCCTTTTTTATTGGTATATTGAGAAAGTACATTTACTCATCTACTTCTTGGCTTTAACAATGCTCATGATTTAATTTTAAACCAAATTGTGCTTTATAGATTTTAGGCCTTCAAAAGTATCATTAGCATCACCTTGAGGTCTGTTTCTTATACTTTGGTACCGTATACTTCACCTTAGTAATCAAAGTCATGCTGACATATCAGAAGAAATACCACTGACCATCTCATAATCACACATATATTAATTGATGGCTTCTTATATATTTGGTAGATTATATCAGAGGGTTTTCACCACTTGTATTGGCTTGCTTCCCTAAATGCATAGTATATCTTATTCTGAATGCCAGGGACAAAAAGCCAGAGAAAACCTGTCAGTCATCATATTAAATTAAATTTTATTTAAATAAACTAAAATATATTAAAATCACTAGCTTTCTACTGGTCTAACAATAAGCCTCCGAAATCTAGCCCAGACAGAAATGGTTTCTAATACTTTAAAAAAAGACACTCTGGGGAGAACTTTAGCTCTATAATTATCCCCGTCGTCTGACCATTGTGTATGAGCGATATTGTTAAGAGTGCTCTCTTGCTAGATAACAAATATTTGCATGGGACATAGGTGATCAGTCTATTCCGGCGTTTCTCAACCTCTTTACCCTTGTGGAACCCTTGAAATAATATTCCTGTATCAGGGACCCCCTACATATGATTACATATGATTTACATACAATTGGCCAATTCATCACTATTTCTCACGGAACCCCTAGCAATTTCTCACGGAACCCCAGGGTTCCGGGGAACTCTGGTTGAGAAATGCTGGTCTATACCATTAAGGGGTGTACTGGTTAATATCAATACCTTCGACAGCAAGCTCATGTAGATGACAGAAGATTGTTTGGGTACCCATGTTAGAAACTGGACTGTCACAATTTACAGCAACTGAAGCTGCTAGGTCAAGGATGCATTACAATACCATCATACAGTAATCTTAGGCTATAGATTAAGACAGTGTTTCCTAAGCCATGGGCCAGGAATCTCTAGTGGGTTGTGGGCCCCTGAAGAGCAGACTTTTTTAGGTTTTTTGCTGCCTTTGAAAGAACCTGCTGCACAGAGTGCAAAAATGACACGCCTCCTGTTGCTCTTTGCACTCAGTAGTAGAGAGAGGATTGCTCTGTGGTTCTAAGCCTTGTCTTGTTCCTCACTATAATACTCCTCCTGGTGCTTGGTGTGTGTTTCCTCTCCCTGTCTCTTTCGGTCTGATGCCCCCGGTCCTGGTTTTGACACCAATGAAATCTTAACTCTGGCTCCCCTTCTTCATTTCACTCTAATAACCCATGGCTTCCTACCGTATGCTTGCATTTCAATGGGTTCGGGGTCTGGAAAGGTCGATGGCCAGAGGCCATTCAGAGGTCATACCTAGAACCCCCAAAACATTTCCACTCATTGCGCAATAGAATATTTGCGGACACAGACAACTGGTGAGCCGATCTGGCACCTATTATGATCTGCAGTCCAGCTACCCACTCACTCCACCACCTATTGTTTCTGGTGTTGAGAGGTTGATGCAACTTATGAATAATATGTTGCAGTGAGACAGTGCCCCTGCCCAAGTCATCATTCATGGTACGAAGTGGTTTCTACCTCCCCCACCCCCACACCAGATAATTTCCCTTCCTTCCTCCCATAATGCAGTGCAAAATATCTTCCTGGTGAGGAAAAAACATTATTTCGAAAAGAAAGTTAACAAAGCACAATTTATTCTTCATAAACTGTAACTGAACATCAGCATTTGTAATGAGGGAAGATTTCCAGAGCCAAATGTTCCTAGCTGATTGCTCTACACTCAGACACCGCCATGCAACAGGCACAAATTAGAGGAAAAGATTTTGTTAGGTCAAGATTCATAGCTAGGCTTTATCTTCAATAGATTCATGATTTTAACAGTGATGCAAAGTGGAAACTTTTCTTCTACTATATGGAAAATTTCATAAAATCATACTGAACGATTACAATATACACCTGAGTAATTTCAAAGTTGTGATTAACTTTGTTTAGTTGATTTTCCCTAGGGAAGCATACATGTTAATACTTACCATTTTAAGAAAGCATGCTTTATTGTTTCTTGTCTGACCAAATATTTCAGGTCAGTTGCTTTTGGCTACTAGAATTTTTTAATGTGTTGTAAAAAGCACACTTTTTTAGTCTTGTTTACTACCTGTAAGTCAAATAAGCACATTAGTTGATGTTGGGCAATGAACATTTTTTCCGCTCATAATTTTTATAAAACCCATTTTGTTGGACTATATTGTTAATAGAGAGAGGGAAAGAGAGATAACGGGAGAGAGAGAGAGAAAGCTGTGAATTTTGAGAGCATTAATGCGGGTTATTTTAAATACTTTGCTACTACCAGAGATATATAAGATCCTAAAGCAAGGAGAGGAGAGGAGACTGCTTTCTCTAAATGGCACCCCTAAGAACATTCTGACTTGGGACTTGCATATCAGGATTCCTAAAATACTTTCCTCCAACATCCGAAAAGTATATTGAGTAAAGGACATTATAGTTAAGATTTACCCCAGACGTGCAAAAACCTTGGGGCAATCCAGTCATGAAGAGCCTCAGTGTGTATTGTAAGGAGCCAGCGTGGTGTAGTGGTAAAGAGCCGTGGTTTGGAGCGGTGGAGTCTGATCTGGGGAACTGGGTTTGATTCCCCACTCCTCCACATGAGCGGCGGAGGCTGATCTGGTGAACCAGGTTGGTTTCCCCACTCCTACACATGAAGCCAGTTGGGTGACCTTGGGCAAATCACATTCTCTCAGACCCACCCACCTCACAGGGTGTCTGTTGTGGGGAGGGGAAAGGAAGGTGATTGTAAGCCGGTTCAAGTCTCCCTTAAGTGGTAGCGAAAGTCAGCATATAAAAACCAACTCTTCTTCTTCTTCTTCTTCTTCTTCTTCTATGTTGGAGTGTCTTTACGGTAAAGAATTAGGGAGTGTAACTTAATGACAAAAGTTGGCCATCCTAAAGTTGAAAGGAGATGGGGAAGAGAAACAGACTACTCCCTCCAGGATTGAAGACTACTTAGACCATGGCCTCAAAATTTATTTCTAAATTGTTTGGGGGTCCTAACTCAAGGAAGTAACCCTCAGCAATGCACAGAGGCACATGCTTAACCCATACAAACAACTCAATATTCGTAAGGCCAGAGCAAGTCGCTGAGGACCTGTGGTTCACTTACCTCCTTTTGAATGACACACACATATTCAATACAGATCCATTAACTACAGTTCACTACCTCTCACCCTCTTGCAGGGCTCCAAGAAGTAGATGGAAGTTCAGAGGAGAATACAGGTAAGAGAAAGGCAAGAATGTATTACAGCATGACACTAGTCAAATCCAAAGCTGGAGAGAATGCCACTCTGCTGCATAAATGTGCATCTTGGCATGCCTTGGGGTGGCGGTGCCTTCACTTCGGTGCAATACAGAGCAGAATATAGGACTGGCTTTATATCATACAGGCTCAGGGAGCAACCTGTGCCTTTCTAGGAGTACCATCAGTCCTTACTTGCTGTCCTCACTGGAGCATGCCCATGCCACTGGCTGGCCATCCATGTGGTAGTGAGAACAGAGTAGTAGAAGCAGTATTGTTCCTGGCTGTAGCAAACCAGGATGTAAAGGAATACCTCCAGTGGCACCTTTAAGACAAAGGTGCTATCCACACAGCCCAAATAATGCACTTTCAATCCACTTTCACTGCACCTTAATGATCGTTTGCAAGTGGATTTTGCCAGTTCACACAGTAAAATCCACCTTCGAAGTGCATTGAAAGTGGATTGAAAGTGCATTATTTGGGCTGTGTGAATAGCACCAAACAAAACAAAATTTATTCTGGCATAAGCTTACGTGAGTCCAGAGTTTACTTCACCAGTCACATGAAGTAACAGCAGTCAAAATGAAAAGGGTAAAGAGGTAAAAGAGCCCCCAAATCATCTCTACCAAACATATATGTAACAAAAATGCATGTGAAGTTACACAGGTATGCAAACAGTTTGTCGTATACAAGTATAACACTGACAGTGGTATCTGAAGAAGTGAGCTGTGGCTCACAAAAGCTCATACCCTACCAGAAAATATTTTTGTTAGTCTTTAAGGTGCTACTGGACTCTTGCCCTTTTTGACTACTGACAGTGTTGTTTGTTATTTGATATATATAGAGAATGAGAGAACCACAAATCTCAGATGTTTGGAGGAATGGTCTACATCCTATAGCAGAAGTCCCCAATGTGCTGCCCGTGGGGGCCACGCTGCCCACTGACACCTTTCCTGGCACCTGTCTAGTGTTTTTGGGAAGTGGGTGGGACCAGGTGGGGCTTTTGCCCAGCAAGGCTTCTAATTGGCCATTGGAGATTTGATTGGCTGTACATTTTTTAAAATGTTGCTTTGGCAGCAGCTATCGCCACCGCACAAGGATCTTGACTTTATGACTGCAGGTAAGCTGTGGCAGCCATTCTGTGGATGGCTTCACCTCCTGCAGCAGCCATTTTGTGGCAGCCACTTTGTGGTTGCACCCTCCACACTATGTCTGAATTCCAAAGGTGCCCACAGGCTTAAAAAGGTTGGGGATCTTTGTTCTATAGTATATACATAGCTATTTATAGAGACCTCAGCTTCCCCCAATACATGGGGCTGAAAGTGGCCTGCACAAAAGATATCCCAACCAGGCATATGAATAAAAGCCATAAAAGCACACCAATTCATAAAACCAAGTAAAGCAGTTTTAAAACATAACTTTCATCATAAACACCAGACACGCCCACCAGACGCAGCTCCAACATTTTATATGAAAGCTCTTCTAAATAATACAGCCTTCAAGATTTTCTGCAGACCAACAGGCAAGGTGATTTTCTATTTCTACTGGAGGCCAACAGGCAAGGTGACTTTTTATTTCTTTCTATTTCTATTATAAGCTACCTTGAGTTCTGCAAGGAAGAAAGGTGGCAGGTAAACTTTTTAAACAAACAAATAACCTGCTTTGGAAGGCTGTTCTAAAGAATAGCGACTAGTGCCAATAATGTGCAGAGGCGGATTTCACATCTCTAAGAGATGATTTCACATCTCTAAGAGAACACCTACAAGCAGCCATGCTGGATCAGACCAATAGTGTATCTAGTTCAGCATCCTGCTCTACACAGCAGCCACCCATATCTCCCTAAAAGGCCTACGAGCAGGACACGGAGGCTGAAGTGTCGCCTCCGCAGATGCCCCTTCGCAACTGGGCTTCAGAGTAGGGTTGCCAACCTCCAAGTGGCACCTGGAGATCTTCTACTATTACAATGGATCTCCAGATGACCTAAATCAGTTCCTCTGGAGAAAATGGAAGCTTTGGAGGGTGGGGCTCTATGGCAATATATCTTGCTGAGGTCCTTCCCATCGCCAAAACTGCCCTCCCCAGGCTCCACCCCCCAAATATCCAGGTATTTCCCAATACAGAGCTGGCAACCCTAGGTTTCATGCAGTCATTGAGGCCAACAGCCATTAGTACAGCTGTCTTGCATGAACTTGCCTAATTCTCTCTTAAAGCCAACTAAACAAGAGGCCCTTACCACATCAGCAGCAAATACCACCAGCCAATCAAATTAATGGAGCGATAGGACATGCTGAACAAGCAAACTAAGGTGAAGGAAGCCAACATAGGCCACTGTCTCCAAGTTTACACCCTTATCATTTTTTAAAAAGATCTGTAATAAGCCTTAGTCATGGAACTTTTGAACACGAGCATCTCATGCTGTGACATCTCATCTGCTTAGGACACCACATGGAAAACTAGAGAGAGGAAGGGGTGGAAGAAAGAAAACAGTGCAGAGCCTTCTCTATGCATCTTGTCCAGAGTGGGTTTGCACATCTTATACATGATTCACTGCAGTTCTCATTCCTAGTTAAATGTGGGCTAAAACAGATGCATTGTACACTCCAAATTGCTTTCCCGCTTCAAACTGCAAAGAATCCCAGGGGCATGCTACTCATTCTAACAGTGGTTAGAGTGGTTCCTCAGTGGCACAGGCTTCCTTGGGAGGTGGTAAGCTCTTAGGGTTGCCAACCTCCAGGTACTAGCTGGAGATCTCCTGCTATTACAACTGATCTCCAGCCAATAGAAATCAGTTCACCTGGAGAAAATGGCCGCTTTGGCAATTGGACTCTATGGCATTGAAGTCCCTCCCCTCCCCAAACCCTACCCTCCTCAGGCTCCACCCCCAAAACCTCCCACTGGTAGCAAAGAGGGACCTGGCAACCCTATAAGCTCTCCTTCCCTGGAGGTTTTTAATGTCCATCTGTCAGCAATACTGATTCTATGACCTTAGGCAGATCATGAGAGGGAGGGCATCTTGGCCGTCTTCTGGGCATGGAGTAGGGGCCAGCTCGAACACTGGCGTGTTTGCCCTCACGCCGGCTAGATGCTACCTTATTCCTAAAGGGGGGGCAGTGCTCCAAAGGGACACATGGGGGGAGGTAGTTGTGAATTTCCTGCATTGTGCAGGCAGTTGGACTAGATGACCCTGGTGGTGCCTTCCAAATCTTATGATTCTATGATCCCTTTGCCCTTTTCACACTTCCCATAGACCACTCCCAAATTAATCTAGAAGTTACCCTGTTGCTGTGTTGCTCATAGTGCTTTGTATGGAAGCAACCCCCACTCCATGGGGCACTTTTACACAGCCAAAATAATTCACTTTCAATACACTTTCAGTGCACCTTCATGATCGTTGGCCCATTTCCCCCATCCAGATTCTGAAAACTCAACAATAAGCCCCCATGCAGAATTTTGAGAATTCGGATGGGGAAAATGTGCACTAGTGTGTGTGTGTTAAGTGCCGTCAAGTCGCTTCCGACTCATGGCGACCCTATGAATGAAAGTCCTCCAAAATGTCCTGTCTTTGACAGCCATGCTCAGATCTTGCAAATTGTGCACTTAGAAAATCTTAGAAAATGTGCACTTAGAGAGTGGCAAATCCAAGGCAAAACCTCCCATGCACAAATGGCCTACAGTGAAATCCACCTTCGAAGTGCATTGAAAGTGGATTGAAAGTGCATTATTTGGGCTGTAGTAGAAAAGGGCAAGAGTCCAGTATCACCTTAAAGACTAACAAAAATATTTTCTGGTGGGGTATGAGTTTTCGTGAGCCACAGCTCAGCTCTTCAGATACAGCTAGAATGTGAATCCAGCTGACTTTAAGTAGAGGAGAGTGAATTCAGACAAGCATTAGTATGTCAATGTGAACAGTATGTCAATGGGAATAGCAGGCGTGATGGGATTAGGTGTGGTATGCAGAAGAGTCTGTGATGTCCAGGGGAGAGATGGGTGTGGAGAAATCAGCATTGGTCATGAGCCATGAATGCAAGGTCTTTATTCAGCCCAGGCAAATGCACTGACTTTATGAAGAAGTGAGCTGTGGCTCACGAAAGCTCATACCCTAACAGAAAATATTTTTCACAGTGGGTAGCCGTGTTAGTCTGTTTGCAGTAGTCAAAAAGGGCAAGAGTCCAGTAGCACCTTAAAGACTAACAAAAATATTTGCTGGTAGGGTATGAGCTTTCTGAAGAAGTGAGCTGTGGCTCACGAAAGCTCATACCCTACCAGCAAATATTTCTGTTAGTCTTTAAGAAAATATTGTTGTTAGTCTTTAAGGTGCTACTGGACTCTTGCCCCTTTTCTACCACTGCAGACAGACTTAACACGGCGACCCACTGTGAATTATTTGGGCTGCGTGAAAGTGCCCACATCGCCTGCGTTTTTAAAACCAGCATCTCTCCCAAACCGGCCTTGGTTGCTGGTACCATTCCTAGCTTGCTTCGCGGTCCAACAATGCACGCCTTGGGGGTAGGCTGGGCAGATGGACCACAGGATGCTAAGGGCACCGAAGCTTCAGCTCTGAAACCCAACGCTGCCAGGCTCAGGCTGCAAAGCCCGCGAGCCTCCCGCAGCCATCGCCTCTGAGCGCCCCCTCGTGGCGTTTCCACGCAGGGCACCGAGTAGTCCCTTACACAGGAAATGCTGGTTTCTACTCCAACAACCAGGATCCTTTCGCAGGAAGTTAGGTGTGGTCTATTGAAGGAGAATTGAAATAATCATTAAAACACACGCACACACCAAAAAGGCACGATGATGGAGTTTTGCTCTCTCTCTCTTTTTTGGGGGGGCTGCAGTCTTCCCGGATTAAAACCCACATGAGTGAACGAGCCTAGGACTGGTAATGCATGCCTTATTTCTCTGCAGTCTAGACAAAAAGGGTCTCGCTCCCTCTCCGGCTCGTCGTTGTTCCGCCGGCGAAGGAGGGGACCCGATTGCAAAGACCACTTTCCTTTTCCCGCGGTGGAGTCTCCTGCGGCGATCTTGGCAACTGTGGACGCCCGTCGCGCGGTTGGATGCGCCAGATGCGCTGGGATGCAGCCGCAGAGCATCCCTCCCAGATGTGTACACCTGCAGGAGTTGACGCGCGCGCGTGCGAGAGAGAGAGGGAAAGGGATGCTGCGGTTGCCTTCCACGCCGCGAACCTCGGATGCATGTGTCCTTGTGTATATTAAGGGTGGAGGGGTAGGTGGGAGATTGGGTGGGGGGCAGTCGGTTATTGCATGCCATGTCCCGTTTATAATCGCTCTTCTGCTGCATCGCCCGGCACTCGAGCTGTTAATCTTCTGGCGCTGTTGCTATTTAATTGCTCGGATAATGCGGCTCGCTTATTCAGGGTTGATGTCTGCGTTTGCGTGTGTGGTCGTGATGTGGCAGCGACTGGGCACAGAATTTGAATGTTTGCATCAGATCCCCCCCTCCTTTTTTTTTTTTTTTTTTTGAGTCAGCAGATGTGTAAGGAGGCAATAAAAAGATTGATAGATTAGAAAGTAACAGGGCGACTGTTTACACAACCGGACCCGTCATCTAATTGAGGATGGTTTTATTTATTTTCCCCCCCAAACCACAAAATGCTTTCTTTCGAGAGGCCACCCATCTGAGTTCAGGTGTCCAAGCCTGATCGGTCCTTGTTCCAAAAGAACTGGCTGCTCTCCTGAGTTCTGCACGTTCCTCGGTAAGCAGAGGGACTACCACACAAATGAATCTTCTCGGTGACAGTAATGGCCTCCGGCCCTTATACTAATGAGGCCTCTTTGTGGTAATTGGAAAAGGCAAAGGGGAGACCATCAGGTACCATCCTCCTCCAAATCCTGAATGTTAAGAAGAAGCACTTTCTTCTTCTTCAGACAACCATGTATGAATTGCCTCTGCACGTTGGGAAAACAAGACTGCCAAGCGATTTTGTTGACAGAGCGCCCACCAGCCTGGTCAGATTTTACTGGAATGGCCCGTTGTTGCCACTGAGGTCTTTTTGACAGGGGTTTTGTGCTTTCTTTCGAAATACAGGGCAATCCCCTGATGCCACATGAGTCCCTTGCAGGCAGCTTCTTTTACAGGACAAAAAAAAGCGCGTAAACGTTTGCTCCTAAATAAAATATTTATTTTATTTATTTACTGACGTTTATACCCTACCTTTCTGCTCTCATGAGCTGCTAACATGTTAAAAGCAGGCATAATAAAAACACATCTTAAAAAGCCATTAAAACCAAAACAAAGCCCATTCCAACAATCGAAACCAAGTTAAAATAAACATACAATATAGCTAAATGCAAATACAAAAGAACAATAACTAAAAACAGGCCAGGAAGGAGAGGTCACTGAAGGAACAACACATGATGCAAACAGTCTTCATCTGCTGGCAGAAGACAGCAACAGAAGGGGACAGGCAAGTCTCATCGGGGAGAAAGATCCAGAGTTTCTATGCTGCAACTGAGAACACCCTGTCCCAGGTTGCCACCCACCTAATCTCAGAAGGTGGGGGCACCTAAAGCAGGCCTCAGTTAGACTTGTAAGGCATGCTGGTCCCAACCTGTGTAGGGCTTGAAAGGTCAACACCAGCACCTTGAACTGTGCCAAGAAACAGATTAGGAGCCAGTGTGTAGATGGGCCAAGACTAGAGTGGTATGTTTCCTATGACACACTCCAGAAAACGTCCTGGCTGCAGATCTCTCCACCAGTTGAAGTTTCCAAATGCTTTTAAAGGGCAGCCCCACATAGAGCACATTGTAGTAATCTTATCTAGATGTCACTACAGCGTGCACCACAGTGGCTGGATCCTTTTTGTCCAGAAAAGGCGGCAGCTGACTAAATAGCTGAAGCTGGTAAAAGGTAGTCCTGGCCGCATCTGCCACATCTGCTTTTCCAGCAGTAGGCCTGGGTTGAAGAGCACCCCCAAACGACAAACCTATTCCTTCAAGGGGAATGTAACCTCATCCAGAACAGGTCATACTTTCCACATGCCAGTATCACTTTCATCATGTCAGGGTTGCACTTCAGATATTAGTCTGCATCCACTCCAAAACTGCCTCTGGGCACTGGTTCAGGTTTTCTACAACCTCTCTGGGACCAGCCAAAAGTGTGAGATAGAGCTGAATGTCATCTGCATATTGGTGGCAACCCCATCCAAATCTCCAGATGACCTCACTCAGTGGTTTCATGTAGATGCTGAAAAGCGTAGGGGACAAGATGGAACCTTGCGGGACCCCACAGGCCGAAGGCCCAGGGGTTGAGTAGCTGTCCCCTAGAAGCACCTTCTGATATCTACCCTTCAGGTAGGACTGGAACCACTGCAAAACAGCACCTCACAGTCCCAGCCTGGAATGGTGGTCCAGAAGAATAAATACTATGATCAATGGTACTGATCGCTGCCGAGAGGTCCTGGAGAATCAACAGAGTAACACTCTCTCTGTCAATCTGGTGCAGGTGATCCACCAAGGTGGCCAGGGCTAGTTCAATCCCATAACCAGGCTTGAAAATAGATTTAAGAGGATCCAAACAATTCAAGCAATATGCTTTTTCCGGGAATGCCTGAAATTGTCCAGCCACAACCATTTTAATTATCTTGTTCAAAAATGGAATATTCAAGAATGGTTACTGAAATCTCCCAGGTCCATGGCACACTTCTTTAGTAGTGGACACACCACTGTTTCAAGGCTGGAGAGACCACCCCCCTCTCTCAAGGAGACATTAACTATCTCTCGGATCCTCTCAGCGAGTCACCCCGCCCCCAAAGATTTAAGTGGCCATGGAATGGCAAGGGTCATGCAAGTGGTCCTCAAACCTCCAAGGACCCTGTCCACATCCTTTGATTGAATAAACTGAAAATTATCCCAAACAGTTGGACAAGTTGGCACCCTGGCGCCATCTGTCTCTGTCACTGCTAATGTAGACTCCAAGTCAGTAAGGATATGAGTGATTTTATCTGCAAAGCGTTGAGCAAAATGGTAATAGTGGACCACCGACCACTCTACCTCCTCCTGCAGGCTAGATCACAACATGCCTCTGACCACCCAAAACAACTTTGGTAGCCTATACCATGCAGAGGCAATGGTGACAGAAGAGTAGTTTGTCTGCTGCCGACAGTGCCACAGAGTATGCTTTAAAATGAGCTTTCGCCCATGTCTTCAAGAATAGCTGAAGCTCTAACATTTGTCATTTACCTTCTGCGACAGAGGGGGAAAAATATACAGGGCCAGAGTGGTGTACCAGTTAGCGTGTCAGTCAAATCCCTAATGGGCCATTAGGCCCAGAGTAACCTACCTCACAGGATCATAATGAGAACAGAACAGGGAAGAGAGAACCATATACACCATCCTGAACTCCATGGAGGAATCGTGGGAAGGAAATATGCTAGTTAGATTTAGTAATTTAAACAAAACAGGGGTGCTATCTGGAATGGAAGCTATATTCTGTGACTTGGAATGAATCCCAGATGTTAGGGGCTGCATGTGGTTGCTCACTTGTGTTCAGAGATACTCTTTCTGTTATTGTTTTACAACTCAGCCCTTTTCTATTGATAATGGGTTCTGACTGGGGCCGAGTCCTAATGTGCCTTGATTCAGTCAACTAAGACCCGCATGAGAGAATTCATGACAAAATAATGCCCTATACTGTGGAATAAGATAGAATGAATATAATTACATCCATCTCTTGTAGCTTGTGCCTCCCCTCCCTCTTTATCCTTTGCTGTTTACACCACTTTTGTTGACTAATTGTAAGCTTCTCAGGGCAGGGACCTGAGAATTTAAGTCTTTTGCTTATATCACTCTATGAAGTGCTGTAAAGGTCCCCTGTGCAAGCACCGGGTCATTCCTGACCCATGGGGTGATGTCACATCTCGATGTTTACTAGGCAGACTTTGTTACGGGGTGGTTTGCCATTGCCTTCCCCAGTCATCTTCCCTTTACCCCCAGCAAGCTGGGTACTCATTTTACCGACCTCGGAAGGATGGAAGGCTGAGTCAACCTTGAGCCGGCTACCTGAAACCAACTTCCGTTGGGATCGAACTCAGGTCGTGAGCAGAGCTTGGACTGCAGTACTTCAGCTTACCACTCTGCACCACAGGGCTCCTATGAAGTGCTATACACACTATATAAATAATACTATACTATACTGAACTACATAAATAATAGCCATAGTAATTAGTACTTGTAGTCAGTGCAGAAGATTTTGATTGTTGCTGGTGTATTTTACAGGAGTTTAATTGGGGAGAGTTTGGAGCCCCCCCCCCCCCGGATTGTTATAATATCTTCTGTTCCCTTGGATAGACAGATTTGCAAATGAGAAAGAAAATGGGATTAAAGGAGAATGAAGAATGAATGAACAATCATCAAAACATACAACTCTCACATTTTAAGTAGCCCAGTTAATAAGCTGCCCTGCGGACAAGTATTTTCCTTTCCTTGCGCAAAGCATAGTGCTAATCTTCTCTCTCTCTGTGTTTTTTTTAATCCTAGCACTTTTTTATGCATGGGGCACAACAATAATTAAGAGGTGCAGGATGAAAAGATGGCACAATCAATGCTGGTACCACCAGGACCTGACAGCTTCCACTTTTTCACGAGAGAATCTCTGGCAGCTATCGAACAACGCATTGCTGAGGAAAAAGCGAAGAAGCCCAAACAAGAGCGCAAAGACATTGATGACGACGAAAATGGACCCAAACCCAATAGTGACTTGGAGGCAGGCAAATCACTGCCCTTTATTTATGGAGACATCCCTCCGGGAATGGTCTCTGAGCCTTTGGAAGACCTGGACCCATTCTACCTTAACAAAAAAGTGAGTGCACGTTGTGAGTCTAACATAGTCCCATGGGAGCTCGGTAGGACTGGAACCCCACAGACACTTCCATGGAGTACTCTTTAGCCAATATTTTGGAACATGATAATTGCAGTTTGCTTTTGATTTCATACGTAGTTGTTACCGTGATGTGTTTTCTCTGTTCACCGATGCTGCTCACAAGCAAACTCTCCGTCTCGGAATCTTAGTGTTGACAAGATATCCCCCTGAGTTTACATGCGGTGAAACAGGTTTATTGTAACACTCTGGGTATTTTGCTGTAATTGTCACTAACCTTATTTTACAGCTGGGAAATTATTGAAGCACAAATGCACAGAGATTTTTTTTTTATTAACAGTGGTACTAGCAGCAAAGGTTTTATGGGAAGGGTTGTTGTTTTTAATGAATTGTGCCTCTCTTTGGGCCCTTTCCCCATCTTTTTCTGTGCAACAAGGGTGTAAAAAATTGGCTTTACAGTGCAATCCTAAGAACTCTTCCCTGGCAGAAAACTTCACTGAATAGACCTGGATAGGATTCTGCATGGACCTGCTTAGGATGACTGTTGGTTCTGGAACTATCCTATCATTGACTTGGTTGCTGTAGAAGTGCAGAGTCAGAATAAACATCTCCAGGGTCATCCTAACCGTGAAGCACTTTGAACAACTAGATTCAGGGCAGTCCATCAAACAGATGGCACCATTTCGCTGACTCCATCTCTGAGCTAGTACAAATATGTTTTCCTGCCTTCCTCCCCTATGTAGGCCTATGGAGGGTGAAGATTAATTTCCTCGTCCTGGTATGATTCCCTTCAGAGGATGGGTAGAGGGGAAGAGTTCAAAATGTGCCTCACAGCCACAAAGGACAGGTCCCAACTCATGCCAGGTGGCCATGGGTATCTCAAAAGGGAGAGCTTCTCCATATTTTAATAACCTCCTCTCTCTGACCTGGGCTTAGGTTTATGATTATTTCATTGAAGCCTTCCAGGCATGCACACACACACAGCCCATACATGCCTCTTGGCAGCTTTTTCTGCATGTCTTCATACGTCTCCAGCTGTTGTTCTTTGCCCTTGGTGGAACTTCCTATATTAAGCAGAGACTGACTAGCCAGTTGGCATCTCAGGGAGGATGTTAGAAGCCACAAACTTGAAACTGTCCAAAAGACACGTGTATTCTGAAGAGGGTTTACTGTACAACAACGGACAGAGTGCAGTTGAAAGGCAGATAAAGTTCCTGTCTTCCTCCTGACCCATTTCAATAAAATAAAGCACCGTTCCTTTATGAGGATTGTCATCTTGGCTAGTAGTATAATTGACTCAACTGGATAGTGCCTACAATTTCATTACAAACAGAGAGGTGATTTTTTTTTCACTTAGCTTTCCAAAGCAATATGCAAGTAGCTTACACAGATGACTTTAATTTCTTCTGTTAGCGCCTTTGGATGACTAAGCATAAACCAGTACTACTTGACAGGACAGCTCAGCAGAAGTCAACTCTTACAATGCCATTCTAAGCAAAATTACAGGGTGTAACTGTTCAAAAAGTTTTATAAGATATATAGAAAGTTTAACAGAAAGATGAGATAAGAAGAGCATAAGAATGGCCTTGCTGGGTCAGAATCAAGGCCCATCAAGGCCCATCTAATGTAGAGACTCCGTTTCCTCCTGCTTGTCAGTTCTGAAAGGAAACTTAAACTGATGGCATTCCCCTGTTGTTTGATATTTAGAGCTACACTGCCTCTCTATACATGGAGGCCTAGTCACTATTGTGGCTGTTGATAAACCTGTTGTCGGTGAATCTGTCTAATCCTCTTTCAAAGCTGAGTATATACTGTAAGAAGATGTTATATGAAAAAAAATTAGCCCTTTGGAAACGGATTAGCCTTTTAAAAGATGGATTAAGCGCTATGCAAAGCGGCAATGAAAAAAGGAGCAATGACAGCCCTAGTTTATATTACAGGCCTTTGTTTTTGCAAAATCAGGTCATGCAAGATTTTTGAGCTAAATTGCTGCAGAGAGACAGACAGGCAATGCAATCCTGTGCAGATTTAGACTGGAGTAAGTTTGCATTGAATTGTTCTGTCAGCCTCCATTAGCAGCTGCTTTTACATTTCAGCTGATCAGCATGCCAAATGCTTCCCTCCCCCCCCTTCACCCACTCTGTAGAGGATGGGTAGAAAAGTGGATGAGGATTGTAGAACGTGGCCCCCCTAACTTCTCAGTCCTCTGAATAAATTGTTTGCCGTTTCATAGAGTGTTAAGAGAAAAGACGCTCTGAAACTGAAGTGCCAAAAATTCAGTGTGCAACACAGATCAGAAGAACAGATTCATTATAACATCTTGTTCTAAGCAGATTCCTGGGAAGGAAGCTGATCACAGTGTTTAACAGCCAGAGCATATGTGAAGCTATAGAAAGACAGACATGTTTCTGAAGAATCGGAGAGCAGGACAATCAGCCTGCATACTTCCTACTCTGCTATAGAGGGTGTAGCATGCTCTTCTTTAGCCTGCCCTCTGGTTTTAGTTAATGTTGAATGGAACCAGCTTGCCTTCCTTATAAGTTCCTCTGGGATCCACAGTACTGCTGCCCGAGCTGACTGGTCCCTGTTGCAGCCGATGAACACAAAAGTTCATATCATGGCTGTCTCCAGAACAAGAAGGAATGGTGCTCCGTTTGCCTCACCCTGAGTGGAGGCAACCATACTTCTGGCCCCAAATGTATTAAAAAAAAAAAAAACATGTTTCAGCAGAGTAAGAGACTGCTGAAACAGAAAAGGCAAGTTTTCTAGGTCAAGAATTACATACAGGTTGAGATTTCTTCTGTTTCTAAACAAGGAAGCAAAATATATATTTTTTAAAGAACATGATGGATGTGCTACAAAAGGACTGTGAATAAAATAATGGATGCTAGATTGCTGTAGATGGCTCAGCATCTCAACAGGTAACAGCATAGGCAATTCATGAAATAGGGAGGGTAAATATGTTGGCATCTTCTAAAAAGCTGGCACACTAATGCGAGCTTCAATTTTGGCAGGCATAAAGGAAAACAGCTATCGTAGCTGTTCCAGCATTTATTCTCTTGCACGTGAAAGATAAATAGTAAATATCTAAGTACTTCCTATTAATGTGATAGAAAAGCAAACTCATGGCCACAATTGTCAGGTACTTGGTGCTTTTCCCATTGCAATAAACAATTTCTAACCATTCATCTTCAAATGTAATAATGAGAATAAAGACTTATGAAAAATGTTTGAAATGTTCAGCGTTCTCCTGCACAAATTGTGCAATGATTCAATGAATCATTTCACAAGGGTGTAAGATTTTATACATAACTTGGGGATATTTAATAAACCAGGCATGAGCACCGCAGTGGGGGAAACATGATGCTTTTTCAAAGCTAAAGAGACCTAAACTTGTAGGGTTGTGGGTGATGGCTGCGTACAGTTGTTAATTACTTTCTTGAATGCAGCGTGTTTCTATATAGATGATCAAAAAGTTTTTCTCTTGTGGCTTTGTCAGTTATTTCCTCAAAATGGGTACCAGAATTACCCATGGGTTATCCGGTGAATGTCTTCTATGCAATCCTTCCTGACTGTGCACACAATACATTTTTTCCCTATGTGCTACATTCAGCTGGTGATTTCCCAGAAATGTGAATGTGAAATTTGCAGCAAACATAATATCTGTGGAGCACCAGTACTTATACCATGAGATGTGGGGATGCCAGCCTCCAGGTGGGAGCTGGGGATCTTCCAGAATTATAACTCATCTCCAGACTACAGAGATCAGTTCCCCTGGAGATAAGGGATGCTTTGGAGGGTGAACTCTATGGTGTTGTACCCCACTGAGGTCTCTGTCCTCTCCAGGCTCTATCCCCAAATCTCCAGGAGTTTCCCAACCCAGATCTGGCAACCGTACCCTCCATCCCCAGCCGGTGGCTAGGGGGACCTGGCAACCCTATGCCTTATCGGTAGGGTTGCCAGGTCCCTCTTCACCACTGGCGGGAGGTTTTGGGGGCAGAGCCTGAGGAGGACGGGGTTTGGGGAGGGGAGGGACTGCAATGCCATAGAGTTCAATTTCCAAAGTGGCCATTTTCTCCAGGAGAACTGATCTATATCGGCTGGAGATCAGTGTTAATAGCAGGAGATCTCCAGTTAGTACCTGGAGGCTGGCAACCCTACTTATGGGGTTAGTGTCAGAAGAGACCTTCTGCAAGCCAGTGAGTCAATCCATATAGTCTCTAACTGCAGAGCCACGTTCTGCTAAAAGCAGAAGTTTTAACCCACGTCTCTTGATCTGGCCAGTGCTGTGATCCTGGATAGAGAGAAGTGTGACAAAGCCATTGATTTCAGTGGGTTTAAGGTCTATCCTACTATGAATAGTGGCAAGGTGACAGAAATATCCATTTGTGTTGCGGCAATAGTAGATTACACTGCTCAGTGCCTGACAGTATGGACCTATGCAGAGTTATAGCCTTCTCAGCCCGTACCCTTCAATGGAATTAGAAAGGTGCAGCCGTGTTTAAGATTGCACTGTGAAGCTATAAGCTTTAACATACCTCCTGTTCCACTTTGATGAGAAGTTGGTTGGTAGTCATAGGGCGAAAACGCATCGTCGCTTTATCCTCCTTTAATCCCCGTGGCAGCCAGGATTCAGCCAGGATCGAACGCATGCGTTTCGCCTAATAGGCGTTCGATCCTGGCTAAAACAGAGATTAAAGGATAAAGCGACCATGCGTTTTCGCCCATACTCTATATGGAAACAAAGCAACCCTGTCCATCTAAATGCCATCTACTTTTTCCTACTGGGTGGGAAGAACACCACTTTATGTTTATGAATACTGTTGTGTTTTATTTCTAAACTGATTGCATAATTATGGCTACACATGGGAGGGAGCCTTAAAACTGGGTTCTTCTGACCTGCAACAGATTGGCTTAATCCAGTCCTTTAGGGCGAAAACACAGGGTCGCTTTAGCCTCCTTTATTCCCTGTTTCAGCCAGGATTGATCGCACGTCCGGCAAAACGCATGTGTTCGATTCTGGCTGAATCCTGGCTGAAACAGGGAATAAAGGAGGCTAAAGCGACCATGCGTTTTCGCCACCACAATATTAGGTGAACCCAGACTCGACTAGGTGGGAAAGGGATTTGTTTGCATACGAATACAACCTTCTTCCTGCCGCTAACGTTAAAGCGTAACCAACTTTTTGCACATGACAGAGTTTGAATGATGCACAGGGCATTACTCCCCTTCCCCCTCCCCTTCTGTCTTTCTTCTTTTCTTCCAGACATTTATAGTATTGAATAGAGGGAAGGCGATCTTCCGATTCAGCGCCACCTCTGCCGTGTACCTGTTAACGCCTTTCAACCCTATTAGAAAAATAGCTATTAAAATTTTGGTACATTCATATCCTTTTCAAACGGTTGGTTCGCAGTGAATGAAATGATATTATTCTGTTTCTCAATGCTTGGGTCATTTTCTGTCTTGGGGAGGCTGTGAACCACATAACACCATTCTTTTTAACCCCTGGTTTTTCACTGTACTTTTTAAAATCTCCTCCTGGTCCCCATTTCTGCATCTGCTGCTTTATAGGTCACTGTTGGAAAGCAGGGCTCTCATACAAGCAGCTAAATAGCTATACTCCACCCCTTCCGTTTCTTTACTTTGCTCCTTTTCGTTTAATTTGCTCTTCTCCTCTCTGTTTTCTTGCATCGGCATCCCTCACTCCCCCATTCCCCTCTTCTTCACTTTCTATGCACAGAGCAAATGTTCCTTTTCGAGGTGTGTTTTGAGGAGCTCTGGAGAAGATTCTCAGGGCTTTCATAAGGAGAAGATTGGCATTTCAGTCCTGGTGAAAGCTTCCTTGAATGACAGCCCGCTAGTACTAGCAATCCTCCCTGCACCTGTGCATTGTGGAGAGAGTATTGGGCATGTTGTATATCTCACTCTCAGTTAGGGTTGCCAACCTCCAGGTACGAGCTGGAGATCTCCTGCTATTACAACTGATCTCCAGCCAATAGAGATCAGTTCACCTGGAGAAAATGGCCGCTTTGGCAATTGGACTCTATGGCATTGAAGTCTCTCCCCAAACCCCTCCCCCTCAGGCTCTGCCCCAAAAACCTCCCGCCGGTGGTGACGGGGGACCTGGCAACCCTATTCTCAGTTCATATGCAGGGAGGCTTAGCCCAGCCCTTGTGTGACCTGTGTGTACCTTTTAGGCATACTTCAGAATCTTACTCAATTACACAGAGATTCTGTCTGAAGATAACTTTGCAGGCAACTTGTACATTATGATGCTTTATACTCTCATGGGCTTCAAAATAAAACTGTGAATCAAGTCACAAGTCCAATGAAACCCTTTTTTTATGATACAGCTTCATCGTAGAGTACTTGTATTAGTTAGGACTTTGTTGCTACCCTCAGAAAATTATATTGAAGTTGGAGTGCTCCAAATCGGTATCCTTGGGTGATTCAGAAGCACTGTGACTGCTCGGCAAAGAAACTCAGGGCTGATTTGTAGTATGAGGTGCATTCTTCCTTCTGCCAATAGATCTTGAGTGTGGCTCCCACATAGCGTCTGCTGAGATGAACCAAAGCACAGCAGGTTTGCTTGGTAAAGGTCACCCATTACGTGGGAGTATAGATATGCATGTCCACATATTGCAGCCCCCAAAACATTTCATCCCAACTCCAGTTAGTCTTGTTGATTAAGTTTAAGGTAAGGTAAAGGTCCCCTGTGCAAGCACCAGGTCATTCCTGACCCATGGGGTGACGTCACATCCCGACGTTTACTAGGCAGACTTTGTTTACGGGGTGGTTTGCCAGTGCCTTCCCCCGTCATCTTCCCTTTACTCCCAGCAAGCTGGGTACTCATTTATGCTGATTACATTTACCTCGCTAGATAAACTGAAATGTGCTTATGTTTCTACCACCACCGCAATGTATAAATATACACACATCGTTGTTTGGCTCCCAAGAAGGAACTTCACAGACAAATCGGGGGGAAGGTTGTACCTATTGGCCCACCCACTACAGCCCAAAATATCTCCCCAAATGCTGCTCTTGTGGGAAAGGGAACCCCTCGCAGAAATAGAATGGGAGTGGGTTGGTAGTCTCATTCTCAAGGAGTGAATTGGCAACAGGGAATGTTACCTCTTTCTGTCTGTGGAAATACTCTGTGGGACTGAAGCCCCTAAGTCAGTGATGGCGAACCTTTTAGAGACCGAGAAACTGCAACCCCAAACCCACTTATTTATCGCAAAGTGCCAACACGGCAATTTAACCTGAATAATAAGGAGGTAGCACATACCCATCAGGGCTAGTAACCCGTGATGGACTTTTCCTCCAAAAATTTGTCCAATCCCCTCTTAAAGGCATCTAGGCTAGATGCCATCACCACATCCTGTGGCAAGGAGTTCCACAGGCTAATTACATGCTGGGTAAGTAGGTGTTCTTCTTTTAGTAGGGGATTTCACTGAAAGTTGGGTGGCGCCGCAAAGCCCGTGCTGTGGCCCGAGCGCTCTGCTCCCCTCCAGCTATGCCACGTTGTGAGCTATGCTCCCCTCCAACCTACCTCCTCTCCAACCCCACCACGGGAATCACCTTCTCCACAGACTCAACAGGCTGCCGTCCGCGCCGCACCCTCACGCTGCATGTGAGCCGCCCGATATGTGAGTTGCCCTGCGGCATGTGACAGGGGAGGGAGGAAGCGCTCCCATTGGGCTGCTGGCCATAGGTTCGCCACCACTGCCCTAAGTCAACCAATGTGTTTTAACTTGCCTGTGGAAACACTGATTAACAGTGACTGGACTC
This sequence comes from Euleptes europaea, assembly GCF_029931775.1. NCBI lineage: Eukaryota > Metazoa > Chordata > Lepidosauria > Squamata > Sphaerodactylidae > Euleptes > Euleptes europaea. The sequence goes on from NC_079326.1 coordinate 35,641,684, forward strand.
TGAAATCAGTACTATTTTTACAGTATAATCCTTAGTGTTGTTGTGTCCTTTGAATTCCATTCAAATCAATGAGCTTAAACGGGTGTATCTGTTTGCAGGATCACACTGTGCAACTTCTCTGGGGCATCCTGGACAAGTCCCTTTCTCTAAGTTTTATCTGTCTCACAGTGTGGTCTAACCTCTTTGGAGAAAGAATGAGGTAAAAATGTAATGAATATGTGAGTTAATGTTTAAAAAGACATTGAGCAACAGGAGAAATAAAAAGATAAGGTCCTGGGAACATTTATGCCAAGAAATGTTGACTTGTCAGTTAAATTTATTTTTGGAATGCCAGGTTATGTGATCTCTGTTTATTCCTGAGGCAAGCAACAAGCATCTTACAAATTCACATTTTTATCATTTTCAAAACTGCATAAAGTTATGTTCTCTAGGGCTCCACAACAGCTTTTCATTTATTTTGGACTAAATGTTAAGAGAGTTATCATTGAACGAGACTATATTTGTAGTGGCAAATTGATCAAGCTATCAGGGAGGAGAACAGAAGCGTCAAAACCCCTAAATGTCAAAATCCAGGCTTCTCTTATTGGAGAGGGTTGAGGGGTGTTAGTAGTTCCAGTCTTAACATCCCAACAAATAGCCAGAGGAGACTTCATAATCCTTATAACTCTGCAACTCACGTTCCCTGGCAGAAACACCACCCGTGCTTTCGTTACTATAATCAAACCAAAATAGCTGTCAAAAGTGCATGTTACTCCTCGAGCATTATACTGTTAGCCGCCCTGAACCCAGGCTTGGGCTAGGGATTGAGGTTGAAATATAAATAAATAAATAAAGTTTTTGGATCAGAGAAAAGTCCAAAGGTACCACATAGATTTCCATCATCAAAACAATGCAACTCTGCGCTTGCCCTGGGGATCACTTGTCAACTGCTATGAGCATCCCACAGGAAGGATGTGATGCAAATGTAAATTTTTAAAAATACTTATCTATCTGAAAATATTTGTGGTCCTAAATTAAAGCAGCTCTAAACATTTCCTAGTTGGTAGTGCCATCATGTGGTCATTTATGGCCTATCGTGTCTGGGTAACTTCAGTTTTGTGTAGGGGATGTACCTTTAAGCAAATACTTTTTGAATAATGGAAGGTAATGTTTCTAGTACAGAGCAAGAAGCCCTTCTCATTGTTAAGAGCAATGTGAAATCCAACCACTTTCCTAATCTGTGTCCATACTGGCAAAGCCCTCCTTCCTTAGAAACAACCCAGGTTTCCATACCTAAACTTCCCTTTACCTTGAAGGTAAAGAACCCACTACAGGGGTTCTTTGACAAAAATAGGGCTGTGCTGAAGCCATCCACTTTTCAAATTATCCTGCCTGTCTTCTGTTAAGAAGATCAGAGGTCTTCCATCCTACTCAGATCAAGACCTGCTTAGCATCAGCAACATTGCTGTGTAATGTGCCATCCATCCATACTCAGAGAACCCAATGACTTTGTCCAGAAGAAATTGGAATTGTTACTTTGATCTAGCTACCACAGCAGGGATAGCTGGGAGGGACTTTAAAAAAAATGTACTGTGTTTATGGAATTACTGGGAAAATTGATCCAGGATTTGTATAAACAAACTTTTATTTTGATCTGTATTGAACCCCTTTCTTGGTTAACATTCAGGGTTCTTCATTTATTCTACCATACGTGATCCATGTTCTAACGTGTGATCTACCATATGCACTGGTTTGGCCCCAGGGGGTTCAGGGGGTCATTAGCTGAAACACTGAATTTGCCCCTTAATGTCCTGTATATGAAGCATTGTTTTGAAAGCATAGAAAGATTGAGGTTATAAGTAGTCATGACGTCTCATGTCCCATATCAATCTGCCCATACTTCAAGACCTCCATCAGTTGCCCTCCTCCTGATATCCCTACCATAGGAGATGCTAATTACCATAGATAAAGGCTTTTCAGGGATTCTGCCTCAGTTCTGGTATCTCCAGAAACATTCAGTTGACACATACTTCAGTGGGTTTTCTTCTGTGCTTTTTATACAAGATAGGTTTTCCACATGATTTGTTTGTTTCTCCTTTTATTACTTTTAGTGCTTGTTTTAGTGTTATCTTACTGTCTGTTGTGAGCCACCTTTGGCTCTTAGGCTAAAAGTTGTCACAGAAATTCTTATACAAATAAATCAGTAAAATGTCTCCATGAATTCATATGCATGATACAGACCCTGCTAGCTTTTACTTTTTGTATATCTGTGGCCTTTTGTATATTTCTTTTAGAAATCAACTTTATTTCTTTTATGTGGCAGAAAGTTTACTTGAATGTCCATCTGTTCTCTTTTAACTGTGGAGCAAAGTGTAGTGAAGTTCTTGATATTTAGTCTTGGGTACCCACTAAACAGAAAAGAATAGTGATTTTAGAAATAACGCATTGTTGATGTGGTACGATTCTTATGATAAATTAACTCGTCTATGTATTCCTTAACTCTACTATACATTATTCAGCATGCTCATTATGTGCACTATTTTGACCAATTGTGTATTTATGACCATGAGTAACCCTCCTGAATGGACGAAGAATGTAGAGTAAGTCAAACTTAATTTCCATTCAATAATTATTTAGGACATGTCTACCTGTTTGTCTCTTGCATTAGAAACCCTGTGGGGGTCACCATCAGTCAGCTGTGACTTGACAGCACTTTACACATGCCCATGTGTCTCCAAAGTCATCCAGGAGCCAAATACAGGTGACAACCTGTGTGACTGATTCTCATGACTAGAGCTTTTCATGCATTGTGCACTGGCAAATGTGGGTGATAACATGTTTAGAAACACCAGATTATCCCCACTTGATGTTTACACTTACAAAGTGTACACTGAAAACATCTTGAGATAAACCTAAATTATAGGACCGTCTCCCATGAAATGCTCTTTGGCCTCCCTCACTACAGGGGTTCAGATGGCAATCCTTAGCAAAACACAACCTTCTAAATCAATTGAAGTCAGTGTGCTTAGCAGGGTGTGATTCTCCTTAGGACTATACTGCTACATCCTGCTGAAATGGCAGGATTTGTTGCCTATCCTCATACATTACCTCTGTTATTTTATTGCTGACGGTGCTGTAAATGCATCGATGCTTTAATATGCTATTATATGTTTTGATTTTATATTGTTGTTAAGGTATTTTGCAGTTCCTTTTCAATGGAAAAGCTAGAAACAAGCATTTGAAATAATATAAATATATATATTTTTTAAAAACCACCGAATTGGTCCTAGTGGCAGCACTTTTATTCTGTATTGCCTGTGCTTAGCAAACTGGTCCCCCTAATTCTGAGAGCTCCATTGTTTCTTTAGAGTGGAATTTGAAAGTTCAGAATGTCTCCCTTTCTGCTTCTCCTTAGCCCTGTACCACGTATGGTGCTGGAATCTAATTTCTAATGTCATATCCAGTAGAATGCCAGCTTTTGATATTTTTATCAGGTCTTTTCAAGTGAATGTGCAAATGAGAGTTGGGGTACATGTTACCTCCATAGGGAGAATTCTGAATTTGGAATGCACATTGTTGGGAATTCTGGAGGCTCCCCTGCCCACAGAAAGAGAATACTGGATGGGACCATAGACAAACATGGGCCATTTATGCTTGGTAATTAGCAGCGCGTTCCAGGCTGAATTGCCCCGCATATTTTTTTGAGTTTTTTTATGCTGAATCGGAAGTGACTGCGAAGCCGGCACATACCTGCCTCGCATTTCTTAAGAGCCCCTTTAATGTGACCTTTTGTGTTTGCTTCGCCCCCACCGCGAAGAATCCCCTCAAGGAACCATGCAAAATCAAAGCCGCACGTTAGCTATGCACACGGTGGTTGCTAATGGCTATGCAAACAGGAATGAAGGAGCAGGCGAGTGGGATGTGGGATTTCTCCTTTTGCATCGGGGCCGTGAATAGGCATTTTAAAGGTTGGATTTTAAAAAAGAGCTTTGAGCGAGCATCTAAATTGACCCACGGAGTGAAGAGGAACAGCTAGCTGGCTTTTGGTGCTTTTTTTGCTTGTTATTTACCTCTTCTTATCTCACCCCTTATTGGTTAATTTCCCTTAGGTGTTGGTAAGAGGGGAGAGCAAGGAAATTGGCCACTAAAGAGAGAAGTTATGGTAGAGCAAAAAGAATCAGCAAAAAGAATCAGCTACTGCTTGCCTCTGACTTTGATTTCGATCCCCTCCGGTTATTCTCTGTCTGGTGACAGAACCTTCAGAATTGTTAGCTATCAGAACTGGATTGTGCTGATATGGTGAGCGTAAAACTACATGGGTTGGTTCTGAAACACATTTCATTTTTGTATAGGGTTGCCAACCTCCAGGTAATAGCTGGAGATCTCCTGCTATTACAGCTGATCTCCAGCCAACAGAGATTAGTTCACCTGGAGAAAATGGGCGCGTTGGCAATTGGACTCTATGACATTGAAGTCCTTCCCCAAACCCCACCCTCCTCAGGCTCCGCCCCGAAAACCTCCCGCCGGTGGCAAAGAGGGACCTGGCAACCCTATTTTTGTACTTCCAGCTTAGGAGAGCTCATTCCTCTTCCCCTGGAAAAAATCGTTTTTATAATTTTATTTTAGACCATTGAACTTCTCCTTTTAATAACATCCTGTTATTTGGAATATTATATTAAAATCATTCCTGTTTTGTTTCTTTTTACTCTTACGCTAATATTTTCCACAGATACACATTCACTGGAATTTATACTTTTGAATCCCTAATAAAAATTCTTGCAAGGGGCTTCTGTTTAGAAGGTTTCACTTTCCTTCGAGACCCCTGGAACTGGCTTGACTTCACTGTCATTACATTTGCGTAAGTATTTTTCTCAATATTTAATGGGGTTGGGTTAGTCACTCATACAAATGGTAATTTTTATTTGACGGAGGAAGGATTTCCTGTTGTAATAAATTCCCGTTTTGATTTTATTTTTTAGTCTTCCTGTGCTGCAGAGCAGAATGGTTTGTCTGCCACTAGGATTGCAACTAATATAGTTTATTCTTTTGTCAGCTGATGTCAGTATCTTATCTTCTTTCTGTTCACCAGAATGGAAGCCCACCTCAAAAAATTCCCAAATGATTTGTTTAAAAAGAAAATGCAGTGGGTTGTATCCTGCCAAAGGCTTAATTGAATGGTAGGATGCAGGACATGGGGAAGGCACTGGCAAACCACTCCATAAACAAAGTCTGCCTAGTAAACATCGGGATGTGATGTCACCCCATGGGTCAGGAATGACCCGGTGCTTGCACAGGGGACCTTTACCTTTAGGATACAGGACAAGGTGATTTGCTTCAGCGATATTTAATTTTTAGTTGTCAGTCAGGAAAAGGGTATTATCAAACACAAGGCAAAAGAAGATGGACGAGGTCTTGATGAAAGACCCTGAGTAGGGTTGCCAACCTCCAGGTACTAGATGGAGATCTCCTGCTATTACAACTGATCTCCAGCCGATAGAGATAAGTTCTCCTGGAGAAAATGGCCCCTTTGGCAATTGGACTCTATGGCATTGAAGTCCCTCCCCTCCCCAAACCCCGCCCTCCTCAGCCTCTGTCCCTGGCAACCTTAGGAAAAGGGTTTTATCGAGCACAAGGCAAAAGAGGATGGATGAGGTCTTGATGAAAGACCCCGAGTAGTTGGCGTAAGCTCTGCCTCAATTCTGAATAACTGTGATTTAATTCTACAGGTATATAACAGAATTTGTAAACCTAGGCAATGTTTCAGCTCTTCGAACTTTCAGAGTATTGAGAGCTTTGAAAACTATTTCTGTAATCCCAGGTAAGAACTGAGCGTTATGAAGCGCCAGGTCCCTTTGTATCTCCAACTGTTCTTTGCGTGCTGTCATTGTGTTTGTGTGTGGACTCCCCTATTACAGATATGTGACAGAGTTTGTGGACCTGGGTAATGTCTCAGCGTTGAGAACATTCAGAGTTCTCCGGGCATTGAAAACAATATCAGTCATTCCAGGTGAGAGCTAGGTTAAACACGGAGGCTGACTTTTGAAACTCCATTGAAGGCGAAACCCCTTTTTTTTTTTTTGAGCATAAGCCTCGTTACTTGCTGCACAGTGCAAAACCAAAAATAAAAAGCTGGAATCAAACACCTTTTGTTTTGGTGAAACGTGATTCTTTGCTTTTTAAATATTTCAGCTTGATTTTTTTTCTTCTCCAAATCAGCCTTTGAGTTTAACGGATTTTTTGCATGAGACATTGGCAGTAAGTGGCTATATGATTTGCATCTTATGACATCGAGCTTTCCACTGTTAAAGATCAATATACCGAGGCTTTCATACTGATGCAAATTTTACCATTTGTTGCAGGCACTTAAGACTAAAACCGGCCGCAATCTGTTTTCTTTTTTAATTTTTAAATTACGCGTAGAGATATGCAAACATGAAGGACAGCATGGGCCATGCATGGGTATTTTTTTTCTAAAAGATGTCCTTCTTCTCCAAACCATTCCCGGTTTCATGCAGTGAGACTGAATACACCTTTAATAAAATATTAAAAAACAAACACAGTCATCTTGTTCCTCTATGGAATATTTTTTAAATACTGATTCTGCAATGATGGTTTGGGCAAGAGACACCCGCAAAAGAAAGCGATATCCTTTTTTTCTGTGTAGAGCTGAGATAGAGCATGGATAGCCGAGTCATGTTTGGGCATAGGCAAAACGTTTCTGTAGTTTTCTATAAATATATGTTATGTTTTATTTCCATACACAGTTTTGAACTGGTATAAGCTTAACAGCTTCTCATTCATGTTCACAGGCTTTTCATGAAACCGTAGTTTGTCACCATCCTAAGACTCATTCCATGGTCATTCTGCATGAAATGTTACCTAAATCAAGTACATTCGCAGGGATGTCCTCTACGTTGAGGGTATGACATTGTAATGAGTCTCCCTTTTTTCCCTTTACAGGCCTGAAAACTATTGTGGGAGCCCTCATTCAGTCTGTGAAGAAGCTCTCGGACGTAATGATCCTGACTGTGTTTTGTCTGAGTGTATTTGCGCTCATAGGGCTCCAGCTTTTCATGGGGAACTTGAGGCATAAATGTCTGATCTGGCCACCAGACAATTCTACTTTTCATATAAACATTACTTCCTACTTCAATAGCTCAGCGGGAGAAAATGGTACCTTTATTAACACAACCATCACCACATTTAACTGGAATGAGTACGTCGATGATGACAGTAAGGATTGGTGATATTTTTTAATATTTAACACTTAATTTTACTGATCACAAGCAGACAATGGTCAGTGTTCTCCAAAATTATATAACGAACCTAGACTAGTCTTCACTCCTGAATAGACACCATTGATATAATTTATTCTAGTGAACAAAAAGTTAACACCCCTTGATATGTTCTGTTCAGTAGGGCTAGCTTGGAATAAGCTGTTTGATCATGACAATGAGAAGAATGCATGTCTAACTTAAACCAAAGGAATATTTTGGGGGAGGGATAGTGTTACATTGCCCTGATCTGGATAGCCCAGGCTAGCCTGATCACGCCAGATCTCAAAAGCTAAGCAAGGTTGAAGGGGAGGGGCTGTGGCTCAGTGGTAGAGCATCTGCTTGGCATGCAGAAGGTCCCAGGTTCAATCCCCGGCAGCTCCAGTTAAAGGGACTAGGCAAGTAGGTGTTGTGAAAGACCTCTGCGTGAGACCCTGGAGAGCTGCTGCCGGTCTGAGTAGAAAATACTGACTTTTATGGACCAAGTATTGGATGGATTCAGTATAAGGCAGCTTCATGTTCTCCAAAATTATATAACACGTGTGTTCATGTGACTCTGGCAAGTATTTGGATGGGAGACCTGTAAGGAATACCATGATCATGACATGGAAGCAGGCAATAGCAAACCACCCCTGAACATCTCTTGCCTTGAAAACCCCAGGGGTTGCCATAAGCCAGATGTGACTTGATGGCAAAGAAAGTGTTACACTATGGTCTTATGTCAAGTTAACTTATAGCTAATAAACTGCCCCTGGAATGCTAATTTCTCCCATGTTCCTCTCCTCTCCTCCAGTTCCTTTTAAATCTTGGAAAGATTAACCATGTAGGCTGGAGAGCTGCAGTAAGGAGGGGAGAAGATCATGGATCCTTTGCAAAGGGGGAAAGGAATGTGGGAGAAATTCCTGTGTTTCTCATGGCTGTTCACTGGATATAATTGAATTACTTTCAACCACCCAGTTATCATTTTGATCACCTTTAGCTGTGCCCAGAAGAGAAGCTTCATATCTTTGTGCCATCATGGTTAAAAGAAAGCAGTTGACCAAGTGAATTTAAAGGTCTAGCCATTTCAATATATGTAGCTGAGTCTAGTGGCTCCTAACAGGCAGAAAAGGGGAGATACGGTTAAGGTGTGCAGCGTCTTGCTCGTAAGAGGAATGCACCATCTATGCATCATCTCAACCCAGCGTCTAATTGTTGGCTGTAATTTGTTGGAATGTGGTTTCAAGAAGTATCAGGATTATCCTATTGGTTTTGTGATATAGTCACTGTGGCTCAGTGGTAGAGCATCTGATCGGCATGCAGAACGTCCCAGGTTCAATCTTGGGCATCTCCAGTTAAAGGGACTAGGCGAGTAGGTGATGTGAAAGTCCTCTGCCTGAGACCCTGGAGAGTCGTTGCCCGTCTGAGTAGACCATACTGATTGTGATGGACCAAGGATCTGATTCAGTATAAGGCAGTTGAATTGTTTATTTTGGTACTTTTTATAGCATAACCTTGCTTCAGATGTGGCACTGTATGCCCATCCTGGTTTAATATTTACCTAACCAAAGTATATTATAATGTAACTGAATGATGGGTACTGTACAGTGGGTTGGATCCAGGCAACTTTTCCACTTGTGAAAGAGGAAAGATGGAATTTCCTTTGACCACTCAAAAAAGGCTATGCTGAGGATCATAAGACCAGCATGAACAAAAGCCATGTGAAAGATGATTAAGTTAAAAAAAAGTTTGCTGGATCCAACCAAGTATCTAAACCTGCAATTAGAATTTGCATTCGCATTAGGCGAATGCTCAATCCAGCCAAAGCAGTCATAGCAAAGTCTCACTGAAATCAGTGGGATTTAACTTTGGTGCAACTAACCCTGCAGTCCCAAGGACACTTTCTTGGGAGTAAGCCGAACTGAGCAGATTTAGGAATGCTCTCCAAGTCTAGTTCTGTTGTTTTCAATGATACTCAGGTACATCTGACCTATGGTAGGTTATTCTCAGAAAGAAGCTCTTAGGCACATTCCTGCTGCTTTGATTCTGGCATTGCACAAATAACAAACTCTTTTGTAATCTACACCTCAATCCCGTTAGGCATGTTGGATTGGAAGTATGTTCCATTGTGTTCAGTGCCTGTTTTGAGGTAAAGGGATTTAATTGCCAATCTGCTACTTCCTGTGTTGCTTGTAGTAGTGGTAGAACTCTTGCCTAATTTTCAAAAATTGAGCATCAACAATACTTCAAAAAAAATCTTGATGAACTATCTTGATTACATAGGCCTTGCATTACTATTGCTGTAGTAAAGCTTCCCAACCTTTAAGAAATTTAAGTCAGGACTTTTTTTTTTTTTTTTCCTCTGATGCTTAATTGTGGCTATAAATTGCATTGTGTATCTTATTTTTTTAAGGATGTCCTTCATTTAAGCACAGATAAATTCCATGTTAGTCTTTGAAGTGAAAACAAAAACCGGGTTATGCATACCTGTAACTCATCATTGTGGCTTCAGCGTTGTCCCACATGTGGGACTGCAAAGGAGCCACAAAGATGAACAGTAAATCATGTGGCACCCCAAAAGCTAACTGATTTATTGCGGCATAAATTGTTATGGACTATAGCCTCTGATTAAATGGGCTGTACTCTGCAGAAGCGCATGCCCTGATAACCTTTCCAATCCTAAGCAGTTATACCTTTCTAAGCACATTTGACTCCAATGGACTTAGAAGGTTGTTACTCTGCCTCAAATTGCACTGTAAATCTGTTAGCCTTTGAGGTACCACAAGATGCTTTTGTTCAAGTCATTAATTTCAAAGCAATTCAATGTTTTTCACTTCTTTTTCTAAAACAGGTCACTTTTACTTCTTGGAAGGACAAAACGATGCTTTGCTCTGTGGCAACAGCTCAGATGCAGGGTAAGCAAGTGGCCCCATTCCAGCAAATGGCCAGCGTGGTGTAGTGGTTAAGAGCGGTGGTTTGGAGAGGTGGACTCTGATCTGGAGAACCGGGTTCGATTCCCCACTCCTCCACATGAGCGGCGGAGGCTAATCTGGTGAACTGGGTTGGTTTCCCCATTCCTACACACGAAGCCAGCTGGGTGACCTTGAGCTAGTCACAGCTCTCTTAGAGCTCTCTCATCCCCACCTACCTCACAGGATGTCTGTTGTGGAGAGGGGAAGGGAAGGTGATTGTCAGCCGGTTTTATTCTTCCTTAAGTGGGAGAGAAAGTCAGCATATAAAAACCAACTCTTCTTCTTCTTCTTTTCTAATCTTGTAATAGAGTGCAGCAGCTACAGTTAAAACAAGAATAGTTAATTTTTGCTTTCATATACATCACTTTTCAAATTTCTATCCATTTTTGAGCAGAAACTGATTGATATCTACAACAGTTTGAGAAATTAAGAAAATAGGTGTGGGGGCTATATGTAATATATATTCCCCTGGAGAACATGTGTGACAGTAATATCTCCCCCTGCCCACAATCTCACATTGCTTTTTTTCATTTTCAAGTTTAGGAGGCATTCCTAAGGCCATTTACACACAGGAGGTTGTGCTTCAGATTTGCCCATCTAGATGCACATTTTCCCTATCCGAATTCTCAGAACTCTGCATGGGGGCTTATTGTTGAGTTTTAAGAATTCGGATGGGGAAAATGGGCATCTAGATAGGGGCAAATCCAAGGCAAAACCTCCCGTGTGTAAATGGCCATAGTCTAAAGGTGGGTTCCCCCCCCCCCTTGCTTTCAGTTAGCATTGTTTCCCGGTGTGTTAAAGATCTGGTCAGGGCAATGGCTACTTTTTCTCCATTAATGCTGGAAAGATAAGACATCAGCCCTGTAGACCTTTGCAATTACTTCTCTTGAATTTTTTCACAGAGTTACTGAGAATCACGTTCATTCTACTGAATATTTATAAACCCATTGACTTTGATCCAGACAAGGAATTTCCACAAGTGCAAGGACTTCCACTCATGCAGTGCCATCCCTCCCCCAGCCCAAAATACCCCCTGAAATCTTGTTTTTGGAGGAGAGGGGACCTCTCAGGAATAAGATGGGGGGGCATTTCTGATTGCCCTGGGAGGAGAGAGGCAGGAAAATTGTGCTGTGTGGGTGGAAATCCTTGCAGCTGAAGAAATGTTAGTCTTTATCCAACCCATTTACTCAAACTCCAGCTTGTAGTAAAACACAGTTTGATTTGGAAAGTTTAAAAAATGGATTGTTTTCTTCTGTCCATAGCCAATGCCCAGAAGGATATATGTGTGTAAAAGCTGGTAGAAACCCCAACTATGGCTACACGAGCTTTGATACCTTCAGCTGGGCCTTCTTGTCTCTCTTTCGGCTGATGACTCAGGACTACTGGGAAAATCTCTATCAGTTGGTAAGGTTCTGTCATGAGGTTCTGTGTCTTTCTGTATCAAGTTGCTCCGAGCCCTACAAGATGTTAATGGCAGCTTCATAATCTGGAATGTTATTTATTTATTTTATTTATTAAAAATCTTTTAAAATAAAATTTCTACCCAGTCAGGGTCCCCAAGGTGGCACACATAAAAGCATTGAAACATTTGGAGCGATTAAAAACAACCTTTACAATTATAAAATAATTTGATAAAAACACATCAAGCAAACAACACCAGAATTAGGGAGCAGACTGTAGAACAGGGGTGGGGAACCTTTTTTCCACCAAGGGCCATTTGGATATTTATAACATCATTCGCGGGCCATACAAAATTATCAACTTTAAAATTAGCCAACCAAGCTCCAAGCAGGCAGCTGCCCCACATGACCCCCCCACACACAGGCAGGCATCCAACCGGTGGCGCACTGGCCCACCTGGTGGCACAGAATGGTCTGTTGCACCAGCCGGGCGTAGCCGTCCAGCCGCACGCTGGAGTTGCTCCTGCTCCGCATGGTCAGGGCCGGATTCTACAGCCTGCTCCTGCTACCTCCGCCTCCAGGGATGAAATGAGGACACACTGGCTAAGAACTCCCCCCACACCGCACATTCTGGTCCTGCCCTCTTTAATCCCTCCATTGTCGCCACTTCCGCCCCCAGCCCTCTTGTAGTACAGAGGGAATACATTTCTCCATGGCCCAGGTGGGAAAGGGTTAACACAGCTTCTTGGGCACTCCTAGCAGCTCCATAGCTAACGACTCTTCTGCAAGGGGGAAAAAAGGTTCCTTTTCTTAGCAAAACAAACATCTTCCTTGAATAGAGGCTATTCCTGTCCGCAGGAGGGGGCGGATCACCAGTCTTAGATCCTTCTGAGCTAGAGATCTGCCAAGACCCATGAAAGGCCAGACCAAATGACCTCACGGGCCTTAAACACCCCCCCGGGCCTGACGTTCCCCACCCCTGCTGTAGAAGCTGAAAGGTATCCCACACAACTGGACAAATTGGCACCCTGGGAGCATATGATCCTGTTGCTGCTAATATAGAGTCCGAGTTGGAATGGATGCAAGAAATCTTATACATAAAGCACTTAGCAATATGTTCACACCTTCTCCTATTGGTCAGAAGCCAATAGGCTCGTGATCAACTGGAATGAGTTCTCCAGGTCTACACTGTGCAAATGCAGTTATGATGGAGGAATATTGCTTATTGCTTCTTTGCCACCATCACTGCCATGGAGTAGGCTTTCAAACAAGCTATAGCCCGTGCCTTGTCAGATTTGTCCTCTTTCTTCACTGTCACTCTAGTCTTTTCATTGTCCACAGCCCCTCAATAAACCAAGGGGCTGCCTGGGCTCTTGGACCTGAGAGAGGGCATCTAGGTGTGATAGTGTCAGTTTCCCGGGTCTTTTCCCATTCCAGAGGTCAACTAGGTCAACCACTAATTTCCCATTCCAGAAGTCAACCAGGGCATTGACAGAAGTGCTGACCACATCAGCAGAAAAATCCCCTAAATGCTGTCTGAAAACCTATTGGATCCATCAGGTGACAGGGAAGATCCTCTTAATGGATTCCCCACTGTTGGGGTAGAAATTACTATCAAGTGGCAGCCAATGTATGGTGATCTCATAGGGTTTTTAAGGCAAAAGACATTCAGAGGTGCTTTACCATTGGCTGCCTCTGTGTGGCGGCCCTGGATTTCCCTTGGTGGTCTCCCATCCAAGTACTAACCAGGGCCAACCCTGCTTAGCTTCCAGGATTTACTGAGATCAGGCTAGCCTGGGTCATTCAAAAACATGAGATGGATAGACCAAGGAAGCCATAGCCCTCATTTTGCAAGACCTGAGCAAGGCTGTTAGCAATAGGTCATTTTGGAGATTGTTAATTCATAGGGATTCCATAAGTCAAAAGTGACTTGGCAGCACTTAACACACACACAGTGCTGAGGAGTTTTGGTACCCCTGTAAGTCTAAACCCTTTCAAGTAGTGGTCCACAACAAGGGGACCATCTTCAGTCCCTCCATCTTTGGATTACCTTTTTCCTGCCCAGAGCAAAACATTAGATCAAGAGTGTGACCTGCAGAGTGTGTGGGGCCTGTTATTACCTGAGACAGGCCCATGGTTGTCATATAGATCATGAAATCCTGAGCCACTCTCGACAAGGCAGTCTTGCCGTGGATGTTGAAGTTCCCCGAGAGAACCATCTTAGGAGTCCTCAACACCATGTCAGAGAACAGTTCCACAAGTTCAGGCAGGGAGACAGTAGGGTGGTCTTCTAGTGTTTAATATTAAAACTTCTCTGGCCTTTCTCATCATCATCCATCATGGGGTATAGATTAACAGGAATGAAGAAGAAGAAACAACAATTAATCAATGGAGAAGCTGACTGAAGCAGTGCAGGAGACTGGGTGATCCATGCTAAATGTAGGGAATTGAGGTGGCTGACATAATTAATTCCAAATGGCAAAAATATGAGATCCATACAAAACAGCTAACCGTTGAAATACTAGGAAACTTTGCTCAAATATTCAATCTTTTTCAGTCCCATGGATTTTTGCTTTGTGTAGCCTTTCATATCTTCAGGACGTGGGCTTGTTGGAGAAGATGATCCCTTTGCTTCCATCCCCAGCACAGGTCCTGCAGCTCAGGGAGGCTCCTTCCAGCAGTGACTGTTTTGAAGTTGGAATCACCTGCCAACTACAAACCTCAGCAGCAGGGCTACCAACCCTGGGTTGAGAAGTTCCTGGAGGAACTCCAGAAGAACAGGTCTCTATAGTTTGGAGATCATTATTTTTCCCCAACCTGGAGGTTACCAACCTTGCTCAGTGGGCAACGACCTTGGCCACTTCCTTGGAACATGGAATGGATGCCACATTGGGGAATGGAGCTCAAAAAAGCCACCTGTGGCTGCAGAGTCACTGAATGAGTATCACTGTTTTATAGGAATATTATGAAATTGTTTATTCTTAATTTTTCTTTAACAGACCTTGAGAGCTGCTGGCAAAACATACATGATCTTTTTTGTTCTGGTGATCTTCCTGGGCTCTTTCTATCTGATCAACTTGATCCTGGCTGTTGTTGCCATGGCCTATGAAGAACAGAATCAAGCCACCATGGAAGAAGCAGAGCAGAAAGAAGCAGAGTTCCAGCAGATGCTTGAGCAGCTGAAAAAACAACAAGAAGACGCTCAGGTAACTTTCTGGTGGGATGTAACTTCTAAGTTTTTTAAGTGGCATGTAAGGTGAGCATTCTGCTGGACCAAATGATGGTGGTTTCCGGTAGTTAACATCAACTGAAGGTAATCCTAAAACACTGCAAGATAATGGTTGAATTGTGGGTGCATATGCATACCCTTGAGATCCATCTCTCTAGTGAATGGCTTTTTTTATTTATCAGCGTACGGGGAACGGAGTTTGGAGACAACTCGTCTGCGCCTTCTCCCCGTCGTTCCCATACGCAAATTCTTGGGAATGCGCGGTCAGTAGACCATTCCTCTGAGGTTCTGGCCCTTGGCTTCTTCCTCAGTGTGGCACATCTCCTGGTTTCCTATCCATGACTCTCTTGATCTGCTGTGCGGCTTATGGCTTTGACCCTTCTGGGTATGGAGTAGGGGTCAATAGGGGGGTTAGGGAGAGGTAGTTGTGAATTTCCTGCATTGTGCAGGGTGTTGGACTAGATGACCCTGGTGGTCCCTTCCACCTATGATTCTGTGGGGTAATAACTCTGTGTTCCTCTTCCTGGCACATGACTTCCTGTGGTTCCATGGTGGGACTAATATGTGGAAAGGTAGAAGACTTTATCTTGTGGATAGAACTGTGTCATGAGTTCTGCTTTTTCCATCCATCAGTAACAAAATGATTTAAAATGTGCCTTCCCCTAGGAAATACATTAGTAGGAGTAATCAGATATTGAGTGTGTTTTCTATACAGTACTAAAGCAGTAATTTAATTTGGATCTATGTGTTTGTTTTTGCCCATGCGCTCTTTTTTGTTGTTGTTAAAGACCACTTTAGGGACTAAGAGCAAGTTCTGGCTCTCTTTTTCCTGTTTCATGTCTGAGCAAAGAATTTATTTCCCTCATTTCCCTAGAGGTTTCACTAGGCTACATTTAATAATTTATGCAGCTTAAAAAATAGTGATGCTGTCAATAGGGCTGTCTTGCATGGTGAGGGATAATGTGTGTATGTGTGTGTAAAGTGCCGTCAAGTCGCAGCCAACTTATGGTGACTCCTTTTGGGGTTTTTATGGCAAGAGACTAACAGAGGTGGTTTGCCAGTGCCTTCCTCTGCACAGCAACCCTGGCATTCCTTGGTGGACTCCCATCCAAATACGTCACACCAATTTAGTGTTCCTTTCTTCATCTGTAGTGAGTTGTTTGCCAAAGAAGCAGATCTCTGTAGTGACTTGAGCCTGTTGCATATAGTCTGCCACCTTCTCTTTGTTTCTCACTAGTAAAGAAGGGGGGGAGAGTACTCAAATGAGAATTGTGCACGATAAGGATGAATTGGTAAATTTGGTGGTGAGGTACTGAGATAGTTCTTCAGATCTGAAACCTGCAAAATTGTTCTGTGAGATCACTTTTCTCTCTCTGCTGAGTTTTGGAATGCAGGATTAGTATAGTGAGCATCCAACTCATCTGCTTAGGAAAAAAACCCAATAATAGCATTAACAGATTAGCACTGTACATCTTAAATCTATTTAACTTTATTACTCAACAGGCAGCTGCTTTAGCTGCAGCGGCAGGCGAATCTCGAGAGTTCAGCGAACCTGGTGGCGTAGGAGGGTTCTCGGAGAGTTCTTCTGCAACATCAAAGCTGAGCTCGAAGAGTGCTAAAGAGAGGAGGAACAGGCGGAAAAAGAGAAAACAGAGAGAACAATCTGAAGCAGACGAAAAGGATGAAGACGACTTCCACAAATCTGAATCAGAGGATAGCATTAGAAGGAAAGGCTTTCGATTCTCCATTGAAGGGAACAGACTGACGTATGAAAAACGGTTTTCTTCCCCGCACCAGGTACAAAGAGTATTTCCTGGTCTGTGTGCAATGAGTGATATAGGGCCAGTTGTAAAGCTGTGTGTTCAGAAGTAGATATAGGAGTACTTCAGGTACTGAAGTAAGCACAAAATGTATGAATGGGAGTGTTTGTATATGTTTGTTCGTTATTTTTGTTTTGAAAATATCTTTAAAAAAGAAGTAGATATAGGAGTGTTTGATCAAGCGCGTCCACTGACCCTGACACAGGCTCTGATTGTTCACGCAGTGTGATTGAACAAAAGCAGACCCGACAGTTTCTGCAAAACACATATTTGCTCCGTTAGCAAAGTTCTCACTGTTAACATCTTTGAGAAACATAATGATGAATCATTGGATGTAAGCCCAGAAACAAACTTTATAATATGAAGAACGAAAGTTAACTCAGAAGCATTTACTTCATGGATTCAGAGGAGACAAATTAAATGGTTTTGATAGAGTCATGTGAATTCTGTCTAAGATAGCCAAACCCAAAATACCCCACATCTCTCAGATGTGGGTTGCATGAGACTATCTAATATTTCTGAAAGCACTTTGGTGAGAATCTGAAAAATTGTATTTAACCTTTTAAATTTTAAATAGATAAGAGATTGTATGTCTGTCTTTCTGTTTCTGATTTCATTGACCTATGCAAGTCTTTTTGTGCCATTATGATTCTTTCATATCTAATCATTTCAAGATTGATTAGATTGATTTTAAATTTAAAAAATCTTAAACGATCTAACATGAATGATCTTTGGCTGGGATACAGGTTTTTCACTTGACACCTGGAATAAATAAACTTCTGACTTCTCAGAGGGCTAATAACCTATTGAGAATAATCATCTCAATATAGCACTTCAGCTTATTAGTTAATGCACTGCTCTGAAACAGATAGAGTTTCCACGTGTCTATTTTAAAGTAAAGGCTTCCCCATGGATGGGATAATACTCTATCACAACCCCCTCCATGTTCTGATACCACTAAATATTGGTACCAGCTTTGACTCCGTGTGTGATTCAGTTATAACTGCGATCACGTAAAATTACTACTATGAATAAATGATTCATGGAATATATCTCTGTGAGACCAAGAGGTTAAGCATATAATAAGAAAGAATGAGTCAGGATAATGGATCTATATAATCAGATGACTGAAAATTATTGAGTAGTTGATGAACAATATCTGGGGTAGAACAGTTCACTCTGGAGAGTTATTGCTGGATCAATACTACTTTTAAATTTGTTTTGGAACAGTACCAAGGCCAGATCAAAATGTTAGACAACCATTAGCGGTGGTTTAACCATTTCTTTAACAAGGATTGACTTGATATATGATATATAAAATTTATTTCTCACTAAAAATATTAATGTTCAAAAGATATCTAGATGATCAGTAATGCCGTGTATGAACAAAGTCCCTAATCTATGGGCACAGTAGTGTGCTTCCTGTGTGTCTGTGTGCTCATCTGTTTGCCCAACACAAAGTGCTAGTAAAGCTCTGGTCAGTACTGTTCATAGCGTTCCTCATTCTATGGTCTTTTATTCATGGCTGTTTCACTCGCCATCAACTCTCTGATGACTTTGCGTCTTCGTTTTGATCATGCCATTTCCAACCGTAAGAGGTCACCTGGCTTTCCCCCCTGCATTTCACCACATTTTTGCCAGCGTTTTCAAGACCTGTTTTATCTCAAATTTGAAAAGCGGGCAAAATGCAGGGAAACATGGGGGAGAGCCAGGCAACCTTTGACGGTCGGAAACGGCATGCATAATCAAAACAAAGATCGGAAGTTGTCAGAGGGATGATGGCGAGTGAAACAGCCATGCATAAAAGACTTATATTGAAAACTGTATACCTGTGCCTGCACTTTAAATATGAATATCACTAACACAACACTGTTCTGCACATCATGTCCCCTTGTGCAAGTTTATGGACTTTGAAAGCTCAACAGGGAGAGTAAGTAAATGCAGCGTGGTATAGTGGTTAGGAGTGGTTAAGAGTGGTGGTTTGGAGCAGTGGACTCTAATCTGGAGAACCGAGTTTGATTCCCCACTCCTACACATGAGTGGTGGATGCTAATCTGGTGAACTGGATGACCTTGGGCTAGTCACAGCTCTCTTAGAGCTCTCTCAGCCCCACCTACCCCACAGGTAGGGAGGGGAAGGGGAAGTGATTGTAAGCCGGTTTGATTCTTCCTTAAGTAGTAGAGAAAGTTGGCATATAAAAACCAACTCTTATTATTATTATTATTATTCCCTTTTCCACTTGGATGAATGTGTAGCTCCAAGGGTTAAATGGGTCAGATAACAGCGACATCAACACAAAATGAAGTGCCAAACTAAGTGGGACAAGAAGAGTAGGATGGGGGAGAGTTCTCAGTAGCTCATGTCCACATTTCTGCAAAAAGATAGTCATTACCAAGTCTCATTTGCCAGTTACCTAGCAGAAAAAGAAACAGTTGCCTGAGCATGCAAGCCAGTGCTAAGATGGAGAGAGCTGCGGTTAGCTGGTTTTATTAATTTATGAGCCATCTCATAAAATATGCAGCAGTATGAGGAAGAGGGAGAGCCTTTTACTGTAATTAAATAGAACTCTTTAATGCATATTTATTTAATATTGTCTTGTGTTAATATTTATGTAGATCACCCACGCGCTCACGGAAAAGTCCCTAAAAGCATCTTCCTTTCCTGTGTGATTTAAGGAGCTATGGGAAATCTTACAATTTCATTGTTTCACCTTTACTTGAAGCTGTTTTTTGTTTATTGCACCATTGATGCAGTGCAATTCTAAGCAGAAGTCAATGGCTTTAGAAAGCTATGACAGCTTAGGACTGTATAGGTAGGACATTAATTTCTCTCTCTCTCAAAGATGTTTCCATGAACATTTCTGCTCTTTATTGTCTTCTCTCATTTCCTTGCAGTCATTGCTGAGCATTCGAGGATCCCTGTTTTCCCCACGGCGCAGCAGCAGAACCAGTCTGTTCAGCTTCAGAGGCCGAGCAAAAGATATAGGATCTGAGAATGACTTTGCTGACGATGAGCACAGCACGTTTGAAGACAACGAGAGCAGAAGAGACTCTTTGTTTGTCCCTCACAGGCACAGTGAGCGGCGCAATAGTACCATCAGTCAGGCCAGCCGATCGTCCCGGATAATACCTATACTTCCAGCCAATGGGAAGATGCACAGCACTGTGGATTGCAACGGGGTGGTGTCCTTAGTTGGTGGGCCTCCAGCTCTCATGTCACCCACAGGCCAACTTCTGCCTGAGGTAATTATGGATGAAGTTGACAGATTTAACAGTTAATTCGGAGAGGGGCTGTGGTTCAGTGGTAGAGTTTCTGCTTTGAATGCAGAAGATCCCAGATTGAATCTCCCAGCATCTTCAGTTAAAAAAGATCTTGTAGTTGGTGATGGTAAAGACCTCAGGCCCTGGAGAGCTCTTCCAGTCAGAGTAGAAAATACTGACCTCAATAAACGAATGGTAGCTTTATTGGTTCATCTGTACTGTTTCACCTAAACCAGCCCTTTCACGCCATAGCTGCTACTGTTTCTGAGAAATGAAGCTCTTATGAATACCCAGCAGGTCAACCTATATATGTTGATGCCCAAACTGATGTTGAAACAGGAGCTTCAAGGGTGGGGACATGGGGAGACTGTGTAGTCATGTGTGCTGCTATGTCACTTCTGGAGAAAAACACAGGACATGATGTAGGGTAGCTCTAGGGATCACCGGAAATTCTATGGTTTTCCCCAGAAGTGACATAGCAGCACACACAGTGCCAAAAAATTCTCCCTCCGCCACTGGAAGCAGCAACAGGAAACAATGGCTGCTGGAGGAAGGCCTCCTCCCGTAGCAAGAGGGCTGGCAGCCCCAGGATGAAATTATGCAAAACAAAAATGTGGAAAGAACTGTGAACATAAACTAACCATCTTAAGCTATTGGAGGAGGCCGTGCAGTGTGTCATAAATCACACCTGGGAGAGGACCCCCAAAATACTTTGCTTTACTTTTTCAAGAAGCTTTCCATATTGTCACTTCGCTTCCTATTTAACAATGCTAGAACAATTGGGGGGGGGGAATCAAGCAATATTACCCGAAGGACATTTTTTTATTCCCCTTTTACAGAAGCAAACTAAACAGCGGGCCACAGTCCATCCACTGAGTTCATAGGCATTGCAGGGATCTGAATTTATATCTTCTTGGCCCAATAAGCTATTACTTACATTTGTTTGTTTAATTATTTTACCTTGCTTTTCTTCCCAGTGGGGATACAAAGCAACTTGCAAAATGCAAACAGTATGATATAATTCACCAATTCATGGGCTAGTACTGGATCTGCTGACTCAGCTCACATGAAGCTGCCTTCTACTGAATCAGACCCTTGGTCCATCAAAGTCAGTATTGTCTACTCAGACTGGCAGCGGCTCTCCAGGGTCTCAATCAGGCAGAGGTCCTTCACATCACCTACTTGCCTAGTCCCTTTAACTGGAGATGCCGGGGATTGAACCTGGGACCTTGTGCATGCCAAGCAGATGCTCTACAAACTGAGCCACAGCCCCTCCCCCTCAGGTCCACGGGCAACAGGCCTAGAGTGAAATGTCAAGAGTCTCTGGCCACATCCAGATTAAACGTGACACACAGGAGGAGCAGAGGCTGAGTTCAGATTCTGATATATGGATTTATGGTTTATGGCTTCAGTAATTTTTTTTAAAGTTACCATTAGAAGCAACTATTTGTTCAGGATCACAGTGTTAATGGGCACAGGTCAGCCTAGAGATTTACCACCTAACCATCTTTACCCTGGGAACTACAACCATGTTTAATTTCATTGGGACTTGGGCTCAATTCTGAGATCAGAAACCAACTGGAGTTTGTTTGTGATAGTCACAGATCTAATTAGATGCTGACCTACAGTACTCTCCCTCCTTTCACATGGCAAACTTCAACTAACCCTAATTATAATGTTGATGTCTGAATGCAGACGCCTTAGGGTTGCCAGGTCGCTCTTTGCCATCGGCGGGAGGTTTTTGGGGTGGAGCCGGAGGAGGGCAGGGACTTCAATGCCATAGAGTCCAATTGCCAAAGCGGCCGTTTTATCCAAGTGAACTGATCTCTATCAGCTGGAGATCAGTTGTAACAGCAGGAGATCTCCAGCTACTACCTGGAGGTTGGCAGCCCTAAGGTGCCTTAATAAAATGAAGTTAGTTTCTTTCCTGGTAACTGGCAGTATAGAGTTACTGCAGTCTAACCCTATTGATTTCAGTGAATCTAGACTAGAATAACTGCATAGGATTACACTGTGGGATTCTTACTGCACAATCCTGGGGTAGCGGTGGTGGTAAAGAAGTGCCTGGGGACGGCGCCACCTCCTGACCAGCTTGCTGCTGAGTGCAACAAGCTGAAAATGCCTTTTTCAAGAAAACCCTGTGAAACTCTCCATTGAGCTCCACGGGGCTACGCCTGCCTTTTTACAGACGTAACTCAGCACCTGCAGAAAGGGCATTCCCAGGCCAAAAGGGCTTAGCTGACTCCCTAAAGTCAGCTCCACCCCTGGGAATGCCCCCTTTGATGCCAGCGTGAGCCCTTGTGCTGGGAAAACACTGCCGGTGAGGCTGTGCCGGCTCCCATGGCTCGCCGGAGTCGGTGTAAGTGGCCCCGCGCCGGCTTTAGTGCCACTTTAGCCATCACAAGTGGCACTAACACCAGCGTTGGGGTCACACCAGCTCCTATCCGCTTTCAGCCTTCCCCTCCTGTGAGGATTGCTCTGCCCATCAGGGTTAAGAATCAGTGTGCCGTATGAGGGGAGAAGGAAGGAAGCGCACAAACCTTGCAACTAACCAGATTCACATAAATACATGTAGCTGTCTTATACTGAACAAGAACATTGGTCCATCAAGGACAGTATTGTCTACTAAGAACAGCATCAGCTTTCCAGAGTCGCATAATTACAACCTGATCTTCTAAACTGGAGATGCCGGGGATTGAACTAAGAACCGTCTGCATGCCACACAAATGCTTTGCCACTGACCCATGGCCCCTCCCACATCCATCACAAGCAAACTCTGGTCTATGTTTGACCTCTGAATTGAGCCTTCCTTTACATTTAAAAGAGTGTTGCTGGAAGGAAACTCGAGCAAAGATCTTTTCCTTCAGTGTTTGTGGTGCTTGTTGATCATTTTTGTGGCGTTCAGAGTGTGTTCATTTTAAATTTCACCAGTCATTCATTTGCAGGGCACCACTACAGAAACGGAGTTAAGGAAAAGGCGCTCAAGTTCTTACCACATGTCTATGGATTTTTTGTCTGATTCTGCTGCAAGACAACGGGCAATGAGTATAGCTAGTATACTTACTAACACAATGGAAGGTAAGCAAGCATAAACAAACTTTCCATAAATTGGCAGGCAAGAACTGGAAAACCATTATAAAAAACTATAAAATGGCTTGGATCCCACACTAAATCTCTGATGAGAGAAGAGATTTATGTCAGAGGAGCATTAATTTTTCACCTCCTCCCTCCAGCTGCATTCCAAAATGGTCCCCAGAGCACTGCTCTAAGGAGACAGGGAACCCCCTGGAACAGCATAAAGGAGGAGTTGGAGGGGCAGCGAGAGGGGGGGGAGTGAACCCTCCCCTGTTCCATTATTGAAAAATTTCAATGGGATCCAACCTACTTAATTTATGATCTGTCTGGCTTCTGGTGATGTTCTTTGCTTGCACAACAGTTCTAGGGAGAAAAGTTCAGGGTTTTATTCCTCTAATAGTGACCTGGATAGCCTAGGCTAGCCTGATCTTGTCAGATCTCAGAAGCTAAGCAAGGTCGACCCTGGCAAATATTTGGATGGGAGACTTGCAAGGAATATCAGGGTCATGACGCTGAGGCAAGCAATGGCAAAACCAGCTCTGAGCGTTAAGTTGCCTTGGAAACACCACCGGGGTCGCCAAAAGTCAGATGTGACTTGACGGCAAAAAGAAGAAGTAAAAACCTAAATATGTTATTTAATGGGCCTTTGGTCTGATCCAGCACGGCTCCTCTTGTTTTTTCACTGCAGTCCACTGAGCCTAGGGTTGCCAGGTGGGAGATTGCCTGCCATTCCACCCAATTGGTCCAGGGGTTTGAGTGCTAAAGCGGCCGCGGCAGTGCGGCACTTCCGGAAGTAAACCTGGAAGTGACATTACTCCCACCCCAGCCCCAAAATCTCCCGCCTACCGAGAGGGGGGACCTGGCAACCCTAATTGAGCCCCTTTCCAATTTTGTTCCTGGGGTCAGTGGCCCCATAGCAACAGCATAAGGTATGAAGCCAGAGACTGTAATTGTAGGGGGGGATTTGGTGGAAATTGCCACCCCCTTTTTCGCAAGCAGAAATCCTATTCTTGGATACCGACCCGATATTGGAAATTTCCCAATTTAACTGCTTCCCTCTCTTTTTCTGTATCCCTAAAAAACTCAATAAAATATTATTGATGGAGGAACTGCATGGTTGGATACATGCCACTATAGACTAAGGAAGTAACAGGTAGATTTTGTTGCACTCCAAAGGAAATCATGACTATTTAAGAAGTCTCTCTTTCTCTCTCTTTCAGGACTTAGTTGGCAATAGAATCTATTGGCTGTAGGGCAGCAAACCCTCCAATGGACACAAGAATTCTCTTTGTGTGCGCACCTGGGGAGGGAATTTCATTCTCTCCCATTTAGCAGCCCTCTTGCTTCTCTATCCCCACAGAGCTGCCATGCTTTTGGGGGGAAATGTAAAACGTAGTGGAGGGATTATTAATCTACAACACAAACTGTCCATACGCATGCATGAATCTTGTGCCTGTGGGATTCTGAGTCATGGGTGTTCACGCTTGTGCCCTAAGAGCAAAAGTACTCTTCGGCTTTATTATCTGTGGTTCAGCTGGTACATTACCCTTTCGCACTTGGAGAATTCCAATGCCTGAATACCATATGGTTTGCAGGTCCCTGACAAAAGCCGTGGACTCAAAACTGGATTCTGCAGCGTGGCCACATGCTGCTTTGGCCGGAGAGGTTGCATTTTAGACAAACCTGTGTCACTATGGTTGAGAATAAAATAACCATAATTCAGATCCTGCAACTTTAAAAAGGCCAAATATTTGTCCACTATGTGGTGTGAACACACATCAGAATTCCATGGCATACCGCTTTCCAGCATATGGTCTAGTTTTGATTTTCTTCTAAAATGTAGTTGTGTTTACTGAATTTGCGGGCGGAAAAGATGCTTACGCTGTTTCATAATTTTATCATCTAATCTGCTTAGATTGGGCTCAAGGATGTCTAGCATATTAACAAATTGTATAACATGCACCATAAAGGGGACGCCTACTGTTGGACATAATTATTAAATGCATTAATCGCACTGCTTTTTACATGTGTCCATATGCATTTTTTCTTGTCTAGAACTTGAGGAATCCAGACAGAAATGTCCTCCGTGCTGGTACAAATTTGCTAATATGTGCTTGATATGGGATTGCTGGCCTCCATGGCTAAAAATAAAGCATGTTGTTAACTTGATTGTGATGGACCCGTTTGTCGACCTGGCTATCACCATCTGCATCGTCTTGAACACCTTGTTTATGGCCATGGAACATTATCCAATGACACCTCAGTTTAATAATGTGTTGTCCGTTGGAAACTTGGTAAGTCCCTCACAGTATCTTAAACCACTGAGATCACATGGCTGTATTCATTGAAAGAATGGCTGAACTGCTTTATCGTCATGGCTCTCTGTGCATCAGGTTTCCCTAAAGAACCAGAAGCAGTTTATGATTGGAGGTACTAATTCTCTCTGTGCCTCTCCAGTCTAGTTTTTGCCATGTGAGTGGCTTGGCTCTGGAGACCAGAGGCCAACTCCCATCTCCCAACAAGGGCTGCTGATGATACTGTTAGGACCACTACTACGTGACATGTCTCTCAGGGCCAAACTAGATGATACCATGTCCCCAAGTCCACCATGAGGACATGGCACCAAAATGCCACAGAGCCTGATCCTGCTGGAGACCGCAGTGCAGAGGGATGAGAAGAAGAGTAAGAATAAGAATTGGTTTTTATATGCCAACTTTCTCTACCACTTAAGGAAGACTCAAACCGGCTTACAATCACCTTCCCTCCCCACAACAGACACCCTGTGAGGTATGTGGAGCTGAGAGAGCTCTAACAGAGCTGTGAATTGCCCAAGGTCACCCAGCTGGCTTCGTGTGCAGGAGTGGGGAAACAAATACAGTTCACCAGATTAGCCTCCGCCACTCACTTGGTGCTCTGCGAAACCTCTCCTAGTGCTCCGTGAAGAGATTGGAAAGAAAAATACTACTGTCGTTTGATTTAGTATATAAGCGTTAGGTGAAAATTAGTGCTCTGTGACAAATTTCTCTCTGGAAAAAAACTCAAAAGGTTTGGCAACCGCTGATTTAAAAGATTCTGGTTTGGTCCCATAGTACATCTGTGCTAACAGAAGGCATGCCTATGAGCAAAATGGGACTTTGTTGCCCCCAATCTCCAGTTGTGTGTGTTGGGGGGGGGAAGGTATCCCTCTGTCTGTAGATATGCACAGGATAAACATTGGGATGCGGTTCATCATCTGCAGATACATTACTCTTATTTTGGTTGTGTCCAATAATCCAGTTGTTTTGGAAGGCTGTGGTTCACTTTATTAATGAAACGTTATATTGTAATATGCCCTTTGAACCCAAGATAATGTTGTTAGGCTATTTGAAAGGTTACATTGATTTTTTTTTAGATGTAGAGTTCATTTTGAGTTTATTTAATGCAGCAAAAACAGTTATAGCAGCCATTCGGAAGAAATCAGTATCACTCTTTTTTTGTGAATAAATCTAGAAAATGGCTTTATTGGTAAAACTGACACCTTACCAGAGAACTCAAAGGAATCACTTCCAGAATACTCATAAACAATATCCAATGTTTATTAATTATGTTTTGGAATGAGAAAAATAAGAGATAAAATCTATCCATTTACCTTCTATAATTTATTGTAATTTTTTTCTTTGTTGTGCTTTTGTGTTGTTGTTTAAGTTGTGTGTTGTTTTACAGTGTTGAGGAAGGGAGGAGGGAGGAATTGGCAAATATTGCCCCCTCCTTACGTTAGCGGAAATTTACCGCAGACCCAAGCCTCCATTTTCACATGGGATGGTTGGTTGCACGCGCAAACTTTTAGGATCTCTTTCGTTTAATTATAAAAACAAAACACGTGGAGTCCCAACTTTGACCGACATAAACACTGTTATTTGGCATTGATGACCAATTATGTTTTTCTCTGTAGGTGTTCACTGGAATCTTCACAGCAGAAATGTTTCTGAAGATCGTAGCCATGGATCCTTACTATTATTTCCAAGAAGGCTGGAATATTTTTGATGGCATTATCGTCAGCCTTAGTTTAATGGAACTGGGTCTTGCAAATGTGGAAGGGTTGTCAGTCCTAAGATCCTTCAGACTGGTAAAATAACTGACTAATCTGCAGAGCTTTTAATGTATATTTTGATCATGTTGTAATTATTTACATTCATGTAGCACCAAGACTGCTCATCGTGCTTTGCAGAGTTTGAGACTGGAACAAAGGAAGGTTGGAGGCACTGATAAACCAGGGACAAAAAGGCATTTGTTTCAATTACGCTACATTTCAGTAGGGGTGGAGGATCTACAGCTCATTCCTGAGCTCTGCAGCGGCCGGGGACGGAGTGGCCGAGGCGCCGCTGTGGCGCCTCCAAAAAGGATTTGCGGCCACTACAGGAAAAAAAAACTTTTTAAAAAACAAAATGCCGAAATGGGGGAAATAGCCCCATTGAAAACTGC
Organism: Euleptes europaea; assembly: GCF_029931775.1. Lineage (NCBI taxonomy): Eukaryota > Metazoa > Chordata > Lepidosauria > Squamata > Sphaerodactylidae > Euleptes > Euleptes europaea. The sequence goes on from NC_079326.1 coordinate 35,669,133, forward strand.
AATGCTGCGTCAACAAAAAGCTGGCACGGCTCCAGTTTCTGAATGGGCATTCCCGGGCTGAAAGGGGTTAGGAGGCAGCCTAGGGGCAGCCCCACTCACTGGAACACCTCCTAGGATGCCAGTGCAAACACTTGCATCGGTGGGATGCTGAGCTGGCATCCAAGGGCTGCGCTGCCCAAGCAATCCTGGGGGCTGCTGCAAGTGGCACTATGCCAGCGTTCTGACTCAGTATCAGACAGCCTCATGTACTTATGAATGAATCAGCCACCAGGTAACAGTGAAATAGTCTAATATACTCAGAAGTAAGTATCATCAAGTCCAAATTAAGCAAATATAGCATTACAGTTTAAAGCTGTTAAAAGTTCAAAACACAAACAGTGCTATTCTAAGCAAAGTTACATACTTTGAAACCCAATCCAACAGATGTAAGTCCACTTACAATGGCACTGCAAATGTCATATGTCTACTTTGGATAATAGTTTTTTGCCATTGAGTGAATGCAAAAAATGCTGATGTAAACCTCCTGTTTGCCATTGAAGCAACAACCTCTAAATAGATAAATAAATGGAGCTTTCCTCAGCCAACATTTGATAAAAGAGAGCTCTTTTATGATTAAAGTGTAGAGATAACAAACATTTATATTGATACGTGTTTTCTGTTCCAGTTGCGAGTTTTCAAGTTGGCTAAATCCTGGCCAACCCTAAATATGCTGATAAAGATCATCGGCAACTCAGTGGGAGCCCTGGGAAATCTGACCTTGGTCTTGGCCATCATTGTCTTCATCTTTGCTGTGGTTGGCATGCAGCTTTTCGGCAAGAGCTACAAAGAATGTGTCTGCAAGATCTCGAACGACTGTGAACTTCCCCGCTGGCACATGAACGACTTTTTCCACTCTTTCTTGATTGTCTTTCGTGTCCTTTGTGGGGAATGGATAGAAACTATGTGGGATTGTATGGAAGTTGCTGGACAAACAATGTGCCTTACGGTCTTCATGATGGTCATGGTGATTGGAAATCTAGTGGTATGTATCGAACAAATGCATATTTTGTAAAGAATGCATAAAATCTAATGTTTAAAAATGTTTTACTATTTTGCATATAATAAAAGACACTTAGGTAAAAAAAAAATACCCAGTATTGATGACAAACTTGTTTATATTACAAATCAAAGATAAATTAGAATTCTTGTATATATATATTTTTGTACCTGTGCTGCTTAACAGGATATACAGTTAGTACAGTGCATTGGTAAAGAGAATTGAACCTTTATAAGCCTGTTGAAGTCAAAGAACTTAGAAGGGTGTAACTCTGCTTAGGAGGGCATTGTTAAATACATTTTTGTTGATAATAGTCTGCAGATAACAGAGGGCAGTTCTACTAAGCTTCTGTGATTCTTGTGTATACCTCTGAAGTCCATGCAGTAACTTCTTGATTCCTCTGCGGTGTGGGAACTCTACACACAGGGCCATTTTCTAATGTATGTACCAAGTGCTTCCATTTTCAAGGAAGAAAAGTGAAAAATCCTGGGAGTATCCAGATTGTGGCCATAGAATTGATCCCCAGAAAAGTTGAGTAGTGGGCTTTTCAATCCTCAACAGCTACCTGAATATCAACTAGTTGGCGCAGAAGTGGGTTAATAGGAACATTGATTTGACTCAGTGTCAGCTCCTTAAAGTAGTCTGAATAGCCCAGCTTAGCCTCAGCTTTCCAGAGTTTGGAAACTAAGTGGGTTCAGCCATGGTTACTTCTTGGGAGACCACCAAAGAAGACTGGGGTTGCTATGCGGAGGAAGGTAGTGGCAAACTACCTCTGCCCACCTCTTGCCTGGAATGCCCCATGGATGGAGTTGCCATGAGTTGGTTGTGATTCGATGGCACATTTTATCTCTTCAACTCTTTAAATCCCAGATGGATTTTAGACCAGGAGGCAAAGCATATTCTGCTGAAACACCGAAGTAGGAATTATTCTTATTTACGTGACATATATCAATGTTTTGTTTTGCCTTAACAGGTTTTGAACCTGTTTCTAGCCTTGTTGCTGAGCTCCTTCAGTTCAGACAATCTCGCTGCTACAGACGATGACAATGAAATGAACAATTTGCAGATCGCTGTGGCAAGGATTCAAAAGGGCATTGATTTTGTGAAAAGAAAAGTGCACGAATGTGTCCAAAAGGCCTTTGTGAGGAAACAAAAAGCTTTAGATGAAATCAAACCACTTGAAGACCTCAATAACAAGAAAGACAGCTGCATTTCCAACCATACCATAGTGGATATTGGTAAAGATCTCAACTACCTTAAAGATGGCAATGGAACTACGAGTGGTATAGGCAGCAGTGTGGAAAAATACATCATTGATGAAAGTGATTATATGTCATTCATAAACAACCCAAGTGTAACCGTGACGGTACCCATTGCTGTTGGAGAATCAGATTTTGAAAATCTGAACACCGAGGAATTTAGCAGCGAGTCAGATTTGGAAGAAAGCAAGGAGGTAGGTTTGTTTTGATGCAGAATATTACGCTCTTTTGAAATATAGTCCTCTTTTTAAAGTTCTGGTGTTTAAAAAAATTCTTAAAATTTCATCGGGCACTTTCCTGTTTCCATAGGAAACAGTAAATATTTGACAGCTTTTGATATGTGTGTGTGTCAAATGCAACAATAGAAGATAATCCTTATTAAGATAAATTGGTCATTAAAATAATGTAGACTGTCCAAGATTATTAACTTTACATTCTTTAGGTTTCATTTTAGTAAATATATGTAATTATGAAATAATGATAGTTTTGTATTCTTGCAATTAATCATCCTTTATTCACAGCAGAGTTTTAGAGGGATAGTATTGTAAGATTCCTCACAATCTATAAACCAATTTATTTTCTCATTCTGTTGCATTCCCTATGAAGAAGTTTTCTGTTCAGTTCCTCAATTTTTCTTCAAGTAAGATGAGAATATTTTACAGTATTATATTTTAGATCATGAAGCCATTAATCAGAAATTAATGAACACTAATTTAAGATTGGTCCCCAAAAGCAGACTTTTGGATAATAAAGTACTATTTGAGTCAAGTGTGGTCAAAGGTCCACCCTACATCTCTGGGCTCTGTTCGAATTGCTGTTTTGTTTCCCATGCAAGATTTTGCATCTGACTAATGAAAGGTACAGACTTTTCCACAAAAGCTTCAAGGCTTGCTGTGGCCTATTTCCTGTCTAGGGAGGGAGGGCTGGGAGTGGAAACATGGGGTGGGGGTGACATTGCCAACATTGCTACGTTGCTTCCAGGTAAAACCCAGAAGGGACAAAGGGTGGCGCTAGGAATCTCCAGAAACAAAGAGTTTCTGATTATTCCTAGAGCCACCGTATATCACTTCCAGGTTTTACCCAGAAGTGACATAGCAATGTCAGTGATGTTGCTGGTTCCCCCCCACCCCAATGAACTATGGCGCAGCACATTGCTGTGCAGCTTGCATGTTCCCTGCCTAGGTTGCCAGCTCCAGGTTGAGAAATACCTGGAGATTTTAGGGGTGGAGCCTGTGAAAGGAGGGGTTTGGAGGGGGGAGGGACTTCAACGGGGTTATAATGCCATAGAGTCCACCTTCCAAAGCAGCCATTTTCTCCAGATGAACTGATCTCCGTCATCTGGAGATCAGCTGTAATAGCGGGAGCTCTCCAGCCACCATCTGGAGGTTGCCAACCATATCCCTGCCATACTTGCAGAGAGCAGGATTGCATACTAAAGCACTTCCTTAACCAGGACTGGAAGTAATATGAGCCAGTACTGTGTACCAGTAAGAACATGGCTGAAGTGTTATTCTGCTTCAAGCTCTTAGAGGTAGACCATACCAGTAAGACGTTTAAGTGACTTTTACTTATGACGTTCCATTTCCCCAGAGAAGTGCACAGGGCTTAAAGTGCCTGGCTTTTGTTGGTTGACATAATTAATAAGAAACTGTCCTTGTGACGTCCAAGCTTGCATTAGAAACTTCTCAAGAAATGATTGCGACAGACATCTTTTCTCAGATCCATATTCTCACTCTACACACTTGTGGCTGATTTCCATGGCAGTGTTAAGAATGTAGGCCGTTTCAATTAGAGGAGGGGGGTGGGGGCTACACTGACAGCATTATATGAGAACTATGGCTTTTAAAATATTAATGTAGAGAAATACATGTTTCAGAGAAGGGGTCTGAGTTCCAAAACCACCATGCCACTCATTTGACCCCTTTGTTGCTGCAACACAAACAACACTCATTTTACAACATGCAGAGGAGTGAGGCTGAAAGACCAATGACTTGCCCAAGAAACTGACCTTAAGTGATCGGTAGTATGAGTTTAAAATAGAAACAGGGATATTGTGCTACATTTCTTCAGTTCACTTTATCCATAATATATATAGGCTGCAAGTAGTCAAGAAAGTCCAAAACTGAAATCCTCTCTAGCAGTACCAAATGGAACACACAGACCCCTTAATTATTTATTATTATTTATTTATTATTTTCTATTTCTAACCCACCCTCTCCAGCCAAAGACAGAGTTGCGTGTGTTAAGTGCTGTCAAATAGTTGCTTCCAACTTATGGCTATGCTATGAATTAGCATAGGATCTCCAAAACATCCTATTGTTAACAGCCTTGCTCAGGTCTTGCAAACTGAGAGCCGTGGCTTCCTTGATTGAGTCAATCCATCTCATGTTGGGTCTTCCTCTTTTCCTGCTGCCTTCAACTTTTCCTAGCGTTATTGTCTTTTCCAGTGACTCTTGTCTTCTCATAATGTGACTAAAGTACAATAGCCTCAGTTTGATCATTTTAGCTTCTAGGGAGAGTTCAGACAGAGGTAGTCATTTAAACTGGGAACTTTCTCTATCTGACTATATGCCCACACACACACTAGCATATAGGCAGTATGGAAACTGAATGAGGACAATTTCATGAGGCTGTTGTTGCTAAGCTCATTGCCTGTTCCTCTGAGGACAAAGAGGGAGATGGTAGTTTGGTGAAGTCGGTGAACACACAATCCTAGATTTGGGAAGGAGGTTGGAAGAGATGGCCTTTTGGCCCCACTCATTTCTGTGAATAACAGGATATTACACTTGCTGTCTAAATTGTAATTTAAGTTCAAAGAATTATTATTTTTATTTTAAAAAGTAGGCATCTGAATTATTATTGTTAGGTTCTAATGTGTTCTGAGAATTAAGAAACTTATTAGGCATTGTATTTGTTAATTTTGATCTTGAATCTAACTGTATATCAAATTAATACTGATGAAATGTAGTAAAGCTGTATTCTAAATGTGTTTATGAGCTCAGTAGCTCTGTGCATGACACTGAAAATTATTGGAGCTTTATAGGCCAATCGAAAACTGAAATCAGAGCATTTTCTGCAGTCATCCCCAATTATTTTAGAATTGGCCTCCAAGATTATAACATTCTAACTTAGCTTAAAAGTGCATGTTTCTTCTAATAGCTTAAAAGTGCATGTTCTTCTGGAGAGTTAAACTGGCCAACTTAAATAAGACTACGAATAAAACTTTTTTAAAACACTTATTTTAGATACTGTGTCATAGCTGTAATTAAGTTTATACATGAGAATCCAAAGCCGAAAACTGAGGTGCTATATCGTAAACTTCATTTCCTACCATTCTTACTTCTCGCAGGATTAAAATCAAGCTGGATCATTCAAGAATGCAGCTCTGGTGCTGCTTTTTTCCCCACCAGACAGAGCAACATGCATCACCAATTTAATACAGGTTACCTAAACAAATTCTACCTCTGTATGATGACTTTCTCAATGGGCATTGACTGGCCTGCATGCTAATCAGCCATCTTCCTCCCACATCCATTGCAATATGATAGAAACCTCCATGGCTGCCACCTGCTGAGTCGGATGACTTGCGTCACAGCATGATCAGGCAGGACTGGCAACCCCAACGTTTGTGGGAATCAGACGCCAATTAACCTGTGTCCTTTACCATGCAGTTATACCAAAACTTAGAAGTACATGCGTGCTAACTTGAAACGTATTTGTTCATACAAAGCTAGGAAGCAAAACATGTCGAGAAAGCGACAGGATTGATTTCTGACTCAAACAGAAGTGCCTTTTATTGATTATTTTATTTTATTACATTTCTACCCCGCTCTCTCCAACCCAAAGGTTGGGCTCAGAGCGGCTGAGTGGATGGAGTGTGTGATTTTTCAGGGTATTTTTTTTTTAATTTAGGTAACCTGCTGTTGGTAAGCTTCAGTACAGATTTCGACATTCAGATTTACCACAAACACAAAACCTCCAAGATCCTATCTTGGCAACTTTTTATAGATGTCAACCGAAAAACCTAAACAGGAAAATTAACACACAAAGTAGTAATGCTGCCAACCTATTAGCGTACAAGTTGGAATGAATGTACCTGCTTAAATACCTGTTTATTACTAACAGCACATGAAATCCGCATCCATTACATTCAACGGTAAAACTCCTGTTGGCTTTAACAAATCAGACTCCATCCATTGTTATTTTCCCCCTGTTAAAATGCATTTCAGCTGCAGCACCCCCCAAAATGTACTAAATATTGTATGAATATAGCCTCATTTACCCTTTTCTCTGTTCACACTTTCTATGGATAGTTGCTTTTGCTAAACAAACATCCGGTTGGTTCAATGAGCACGAGATGGCAATGTCTGATACCCCAGCCTCCAGACATAAGTACAATGGCCTAGAAAACAAGTCCTTGGCAAATGGGGCAGTGCAGACAGAGACAGGAGAAAGCCCCCAGTAAGCACTTAATTCTCTGTACGTAGTAGAACCAAAGGATTGCTGTATTTGGCCACTGGAAAAGCTCTCGAAATGCTTTTCAGTGGGGTTTATACAACTTGAACTTCTTAATTGATTGGCAGTGTAATCCTCAGCAGAGAGCTGTACCCTTCTATTTCCGTTGAAGTCAGTGGGTTTAGAAGGGTATAACTCTGCGTATGGTTGCACTGTTGGTCTTTTACTTCTCAGGGAGATGGGAGGTTAAGAAAAGATACTTCACGGCCTCCACACTCACACCCAGAGGTAAGAGACTAACAGCCCATTCCTGAGCTGACAGCGTGCGGAGTCGACGGGAAAGAGGCGCAGCGGCACCTCTTCCTAAGCTGACTCACGCATGCTGTGGGGGAAAAAAATCATTTTCAAGGCTTTTTTGTTTTCAACGGGGCTACAAGCCGGTGGTGGCCAGGGCCGAAACGGGATAGGAAGTCGCCTAATCGGTGGCTCCTCCCCCTGCCCACCCCCGAAACGCCCCCTGTGCCAGCACGGCCTCTCTACGCCATGGCCTGCGCCACGGAGAGGCCACGCCGGCGGAGGGGTGAGGTGCAGTCCTGCGGCGCTCAGCCTCCGGTGGGACTGGCCTCCCCACCAGCGTAAGTGTGTGTAATCACGCGATTACATGCACTCATGCTGGCAGCAGGGTCACACTGCCTCCTAAGAGGTTCCCCCCGCTCAGGAATAGGCTGTAACAGTGCAATTACTGCCGATTCTTAAACATAACTCCCCAACTCAGGAATCCAGGAGCATTGCAGAAAATGTGTGCACTACTGTGCATGCAGGAATTTTATACAGACTCAGCATAAAAGCCAGAGGTGCATGTCATTCCATATGCAGGTCTACTTTCCTCAGTGCAACACCCTGCGGTAACCCCACTATAGCGCATCTGCACGCAGGGTTACTTTTTCTGCATGCAGGTTACTGTCACCAGATACTGATGTCTTTGCAAGGTTTGTACAGACAGATGGCTTATGAATTCTTAAAGGCATAATTTCTCCAAATTTAAGACTTTACAGGTGCGTCGAACAGTCGTTTTAAATGAGCTTGCCTGCTTTGTCCTCTCAGTCCCACGTTCTTTTACTAGATCCCCCAGTCTCTTTTCTTTCTTCTTCTTTTTTTGCATAATTCCCATATTCTGGTGGGTCACAGTATTTTATTCAGAAAATATTAAATGGAGATAGTTGGCATGCTCTCTCTTTGAATAGCATTTTTTTAAAAAAAAAATTCTTACATTTGAAAGCGGCTTGCAAGTGGTAGAAATGAATTATGAATGAGAGAATCACAAGCTAAGTTTTTTTTTAACAAAACGTATTCAGAACATCATTAATTAAGCTACTTTGCCACGTTCTAAGGAATCCCAGATGACCATGAACTCCCCTCTCCCTTCAATTTTACCTTCTATTAAAAGGCTAAATTTAAAATTGCTTCCCTCTTGTAACATTGCCGAATGAAAGCATGACATTGCGACTGGCAAATCTGGTGTGTGTAACATGAATAAGACTACTTCAAAACTATATGTGTACATGGGTACCCTTTCTTTTTTTTGATTTGTGAAGAACGGCAGGTATTCAGAACCAAGAGAACATTAAAATGTTACCAGATTGTACTATTCCTTCTGCTAGCCGTGCAGCCTCTGATGCACCTTACCTGCCCCCCAAATGGAACGTTAAGGTTTGTACTGTAACTGCACAGTAATAAATTAGCCATCTTTTAATAAAATGTGACATAATTTTTATAGCATACGGTTTGGGGAAGCTTCCTTTATCAGCATGTTTTCTGACGCTGTATATGGTTGGCATTTATTTAGATAATTTACATTCAGTGTCACAAAACACTTTTTGAAATGGGGGGAATTCAATATTTTAAATATTAAAAAGACTCATTGACACGGTAAGTGTGGGAAGGGGAGTAGAGAGGGAAGGATTTGCTACCTTGTTTGGCTTAAAACATGCATTGCTTCAAAAACAGCCATCCAGATACAATATACTGGGTAGTGCATTGTAAATGTTTTAGATCATTTCATGCTTAACACTACTAAATAACCATATTCTACAACATTATAAGCAAAGGGGGAGAAAATTGGAATCTAGAGTTGGATAAGACAGTGGAAATTCTTTGAACTGCTCACAACTGCTCTACTCTTTATGACAGCCATTTGGAGTGAAATATCTTGTACCTTGGGACTATTCTGTTCTTTGGCTAGCAAACTATGGAGCATGCCATCATGTAGGTTGCCTGTGGTTTGCCCATATCGAACGAAGAACTTCTGTGGCACAAGTATGGATCTCTGGCAGTCAGTTCGATTCACCTCCACCACGTAGATCAATTGCCACAAACAAGCTGAACTCTGCATGGCTCTGGTAGTCAGTAGGGCTGTATCACAATTCTTCCTTGATACATGAATGACTTGGAGCTCAGATCTAAATTTCTTCTGAAGCAGATAGATACTTCCAGTCTTAGATGTGCCAAAACAAAAATTGAAATTACAAAAAAATTAGGTTGGACGTCTTGCAGTAGAACAGGGATCAGAGCCCAACTATTTTTGATGGACCTGGGGCAGAACCTAGCACAATAATTGTTTATTCATCTGAAATGTACATTAAAAAAAAACATCAAGAATACATTAGTATGGGGGGGAGGTAGCCTTACCCATCTCTTTTGGCATTTAGGTCAGACCCCACATCCGCGAAAACATACAAAACGCTTAATTTTCTTGCTTAATTGGCAGTTCCAAGCCTAGCCCCGTAACTATGTGGAAAAATCTGCTGCAGGTACTTACAAACAATTCTAACACATTCTTACCAGTTTCCTATTACTCTGGTTAAGTGGAATTGATTTTTTATACTTAATCTCAAATTAATTTCTTTTGGTCTTTTGGGCTCTATCTGTAAAAAGAAAAAGAAGGCTACAAAAGTAATCCCAAGAAGGTCTATTCAGAAGAAACTCCCATTTTATTCAATAGGGCTCATTCCCAGGAATATGCTGCTAAGATTGCACTAATTTTAGAAGGTAGTTGTGTTGGTTTGCAGTAGAACAGCTAGATTCCAGTACAGCAGCATCTTAGAGACCAACAGGGTTTTTGGGGGTATGAGCTTTCGAGAGGCAAAGATCCCTTCATCACATAAAAGTGGGAATGGAGATCCATCAGTCCTTACATGACAACCTGAAGGTGGGAGGGGTGTTGCAAACAAGAGTCAAGATGTAGAGGTACAATGTAAAGTGTGATTAGCGTGATTAAAGCAGGAGGGAAATGCTTAGGGTCAGAAAATTAGCATCCGTACTGAGATAAGAATCGCTGGAATCTAGCCATTAACACTGTACCTCTAGAAAGGCCTACGATTTGCTGTGTCACATTGCTAGAGGGAAGGAGTTAATTAAAGGTTCAGCCAGGCAGACCATTGCACCTGTGATCAGACAGAGTTCATTTTTTGAAACCTGATGGATGGCCATGTGGTAATTACTGAATATATTCAAAAGCCAATTTGTCTGCAAATTTCCAAAGGAGTCCAAGCTCAGCTGTCACCAGAAGCTCAGCCATATGTAATACCACGTTTCTAGAACAGTGGTCTTCAATTCATGGATTGGGACCCTTAACAGGGACCACAGAGCAGTACCTGCTGAACCACAAACCCCTAGACAGCTGCCATTTTGGGCTTTTTTTTTTTTTTTTTTTGAAGCACCTGCTGCATAGAGAGCAACGGCATCATGCCTCCTGCCTCTTTTGGCAGATACGCTAAGAGGAGTGGCAGGTTGGCGAGGCAAGGTTACTCAAGGATGGAGTGGATTCCCTTTTAGCACAGGCAGGCTCCAACACACACAAGCACTCGTTTTATCTCTTCCCTTGTCTGGCCCCACTGGGCCTGGCGCCAATCAATTCTCCAATACTCCATGCACACTTTCTTCCTGTCACATGACTATGATGTCACTTGACTTTCTGTCATGTGCTTATGGCTCACTGGATCCTATGCTGCTGCCTGACAGTGAGAGGTCAGGGAAGGTTGAAGGCCACTAGCCTAGAAGGCTGTTTTCCATAACCCCTCAATCCTTTCCACCTGTAGCTTCCAATAGCTGGAGCCTCTCAAAAAAGAAAAAAAAAGTTACCTCTCTCTAACTTTTTCCCCATTTGGTGTACACTCTGCCTATCCAAAGTCTTGATTTTGCTGTTCCAGAGATTTACAGCCCAATCCTAACTGGGCGGGGGGGGGGGAGAGAAAGCGGATGGGAGCCAGCATGACCTCTGCACTGGCGTTAGTGCCACTTGCAGTGGCTAAAGTGGCACTAACGCTGGCACAAGGACACTCACGCTGGCTCTGGGGAGCCGCACAGCACAACCATGCTCGGGCTCTGTCACAGCCTCCATGGCAGCATTTTCACATGAACACATGAAGCTGCCTTATACTGAATCAGACCCTTGGTCCATCAAAGTCAGTATTGTCTACTTAGACTGGAAGCAGCTCTCCAGGATCTCAGGCAGAGGTCTTTCACATCACCTACTTGCCTAGTCCTTTTAACTGGAGATGCCGGGGATTGAACCTGGGACCTTCTGCATGCCAAGCAGAGGCTCTACCACTGAGCCACAGCCCCTCCCCTTTCCTGATGCTGGGGCTCATGCCAGTGTCAACGGGGTGTTCCCAGGGGCGCCCTTTCGGCTCAAGAACACCCCTTTTTGCAAGCGCCAAGTTGCTGGCGTAGCCCCATGGAACTCTATGGAGAGTGCCACAGGGTCTACCTCAAAATTAGTATTTTGGCTTGCTGCGCTTGGCAGCAAGCTGCTCTGGAGACTGTCGGTGATGCTGAGGGGGGCAGGCAGCCCCTGCAGCTGTTCAAGGCACAAAAGGGGACCAGGCCGCATGACACGAGAACATGAGCCTTTGTGAAAATTAAGGCAGCATTTTGAGTTGATGCATGGCCTTTCCAGGGCAAAGTAAAAAATTGCTCTGTGTGATTTGAAAGAGAGTCCTTCAATACACCCAGTGAGCTTTGTGTAAATCTGGTCCATTGCTTTGCCCTTCCAAACCCTTTACAACCCACCCATCCAACTGGGCACCATAATCTTGTTCATGGCTCATGCGCCTATTGAAATCTTCTTAGAAGGCTAAATTGCTGGCCTTTGGTATTCTATGTATTTCTATCGGAATTGCCTTATGACGTGGGCAAGGCTACAGAGGCTGCGCTGTAGTTTTAAGGAAACTGGGCACGGATATCACAAAGGTAGTAAGTTTGAATAAACCGTGCCTCAAAAAAGACCGAGGTGTTTTTAGTTTTTCAATTGCCTGGCCACTGTGCAGTGTCTAATTCAGGCTCTAATACGATTATTATTATTACAGCCCATTACAACAAACGTACCAATTTTTTACTGAGAAGAACCTTGAAAGGTTTAATTTACAATTCACTAAACGTATATACTTACCCAGCATGAATGAAGACTGTCTGTTTGTGTTTTCTGAAAATTATCTCTCAGACCTTTGCCTGAGCACTTTATTTGCATACGAAACTAGGAATTTTGTAACATGCTAATTTGATGAAGTGCAAATACTTTCACGGATCAAAAACAATTGTCAGATTTACTTCTGTTTATTATTTGGACCTGACGATTCAATACATACGTTACTAAACTTTTTTTTTCTTTTCTAAAAAAAGTGAACAAGCCCAAAAAATTATTTTTTAAAAAAGTGGTGAATTATTGTGGTGTGGTTTGCTTTTTCCCTCTGTTATTGCCTTAAAAACTGTTGCTATAAAACTGTTTGAGATGGAATGATGCAAGCAAAATTTAATATAGTTCAAAATGATGTTAAAAAGTAGGATTTTCTGGGTTTCGTTTCTTGTGGAAGGAGCAGTGTGTACCAGAGGAGTGTGCATCCCAATCCAGCGATAGTTTTCCAGCATAACCATCCCAGTTTATGCACAGAAGTTCCAAGTGAATATAAACAACTCCATTCATTGCAATAGGGGGAATCTGGACCAACACACATGTGTGGATTGGGTCCCCCTCTTGGAATGAATGACGCAGTCAGTGCGACACCAACAATTTCCACATTTGCTTAACTTTCCCCCAAATTAACCCAAAGGGGTTAATTGTATTAATGTTTTAGGAACCAAAAATGCTTGTTCCGAATTTCATTGTGCTGTGAACTGCCTATAGAGTCTCAGGGAACGTTCTAGATTCTACAAGCTTTTTTGTCCAAAATGTCACCTTACTAATTTTTCCTTTAAGGACTTTGAATATAGACTAGCTTAACCCCAAGTGAAGAGCCCCGTGGGGCAGAGTGGTAAGCTTCCCTGAATAATGATTTTTTAAAAGTTTTTCAGTGCCTCCAAAATTGTGCCACTGTGGAAATCCTGATGTACCAGAGAATGGGCATCATGACTGAGGTTGATTGTGCTTGATCCAAGGCAGATATAATAGACATAAGGCTGGATTATTCAGGAGAAAGTCCCAGCAATCCATACATTGGTATATGAGAACCTTTACCTGGAAGCCAGCCCCTTTGATTTCAGTGGAACATTTTTTTTATTCAGATAACACGCTTTTTAGAGGTCAGAAACAGTTTGATGAAGAAGAGGGCCACGCCAAAGACAGAACCGCCCCGCCCCCCAAGACCAATGGTGCAGTGGGAAGAAAAATTATTTCATTCAGTTATATAGTTTGAATAATCTGAGATATTTAAAAAATACATTTAAAATGGTAATCGTACAGTTTAAAAAACTGAATGGGAATGAAATTGTTTTCGCTGCCTAGAATCCTCATCAGAAATAATGCCTACGTTTGTTTTTTAAGTGTCAAATAAGCAGTGATGTTTTGTAATAGGGCACAAGTACGTGTGATTCACCATCTGCTTACATCATTCCCCATATAAAGAGAGCTTCTTAGCAATGCAGCCATTTGACTGATGTTATACACTACATGGTAATAACATTGTACCAGGCTAGAGAATGCTATGATCAATACTACTTTTATTCACTATGGTACTCATATCTGTCTACTGTTATTCATGCTGTGCTCCATTCATTCCTCTTAAAAGCAGCAGGAAAGAAGTACAAAGTTTGGATGGTGTCTTTTATTTTTGGTCACTGATACAATATTTTTCTCTCTCTTCCAAAATAAGCTTTTATTGTATTTCAACTGCTATGTCTTTTTAATATATATATATATATATATATATATATGCATATTTGTTACTTATTCAAGGAGGACATGTATGCGTACCATGCAAGAATAAAAAGTAGTTTGGAAATGCACAGTCAGCTGTGCGAATGCAATGGCAAAAGAGAATGCAAAATAATTGCTCTTGCTCCAGAACTAATACGCTGCTTCCTTTTTCTTTTCTTTTTTGAAACTATAGATATTTAAAAGTACCTCTACACTGATTAGTGTGTTTTCATGTCGATGGGGCAAAAAAAGGGTTCAGTAATGATTTTGCCAAAGTGTGCCTCTTCTATCTACATTAGACATGAAAATACTTTGTTCGGCTTATGGTTGGTTTGGCCATCATTGGTGGGGAAATGACGTGCAATTCATGGTGCTCTCGATATGACGTGATTTGAATAACTAGCCAGCCACGTTCCACGTAAATAAAAACGGGTTTCAGAATTTTCTGTTCTGTGTGTGGCCTAGTTTAGTAGCAAAATTCACTCGAAATTGTGGTCCCCTGTATGAATACGTTAATAGTATTTGCATTGTGGTTAAAGCCCAAGCGGCCTTGTTCTTGTGACCTCGTGTACAGAGAAGGAAATTGGCATGACACATATACATTAGCAGTTCAGCTCTTCATTTTGGAGCTCTTGAATGTATGTAGAGCATTTTGGAATGCATTCAATACATCCAACGCCGTAACAAAGAGAATGGCAATTGATAGCTTTGCATGGGGCTTTATTTGCAGAAACTAAATGCATCTAGTTCATCTGAAGGAAGCACAGTTGATGTTGGAGTTCCCCTAGTAGGAGAGCAGCCAGAGGCTGAACCAGAAGAATCTCTTGAACCAGAAGCCTGTTTTACAGAAGGTGAGTTGTAGAAGTGGGGTTGGGGTTTTTCGCTCATCTACGTATCTGTGTTTAACAAGATGCGAGTCTAGTAGCATCTTAAAGACCAACAAGATTTCCAGGATGTAAGCTTTTGGGAATCGAAGCTCCCTTCATCAGAGAGCTTTGACTCTCAAAAGCTTATGTGTGTGTAAAATGGTGTCAAGTCACAGCTGACTTGTACGACCCCGTAGGGTTTTCAAGGCAAGAGATGTTCAGAGGTGGTTTGCCATTGCCTGCCTCCATGTAGTCTGAGAGAGTTCTGAGAGAACTGTGACTGGCCCAAGGTCACCTAGTAGACGTTGTGTGCTGGAGTAGGGAATCGAACCTGGTTCTCCAGATTAGAGTCCGCTGCTCTTAACCACTACACCACTCTGGCTCTCTACACATCTGACTTATGGAGACCCCTGGTGGGGTTCTGAATGCAAGAGACATTCAGAGGTGGCTTGCTATTGCCTACCTCTGTGTCCCGACCCTGGTATTCCTTGGAGGTCTCCCATCCAAATACTTGCCAGGGTCGACCCTGCTTAGCTTCTGAGATCTGAAGAGATCAGTCTAGCCTGGAGCTATCAAAAGCTTACACCCTGGAAATCTTGTAAGTTTTTAAAGTGCTACTAGACTTGAACCTTGCTTTTATACTGCAGACCAACATGGCTACCCTCCTGAAACTGATTTTAACTGTAGCATATGAACACACTAACACATGAAGCTGCCTTATACTGAATCAGACCCTTGGTCCATCAAAGTCAGTATTGTCTACTCAGACTGGCAGCCGTTCTCCGGGGTCTCAGACAGAGGTCTTTCACATCACCTACTTGCCTAGTCCCTTTAACTGGAGATGCCAGGGATTGAACCAGGGACCTTCTGCATGCCAAGCAGATGCTCTGCCACTGAGCCACAGCCCCTCCCCATATAAGCAGTGATTCTCTAGGCTACTTTAAATGGAACAGTTGGTGTTGTGGAAATGCTTTTAGAGTAATTCTAATGAAGACGTATGGTTGGATCCCAGAGATCCGTTCCATTAATAGTGGTGTTTTCTTCCAGGGCAAGGAACCTTCCCCTGATTTAAGAGGATCTTCTAGCAGTAGAAAAACTTTCTACATCAAGGGAAGGCCTCTCACATTAGGGGAAAGTGCCAGCATTAGCAGAACAGATCTGGAGATTCCAGTTCATATATATTTTCAGTACTGTAGCAGAATTTGCAGCCTATGTTGGTTTTTATTTCTCATTCATTGCACAAGCTAGAATGGCCAGAAATCTAGCAAGATTTTCACTGGGGGAAAAACCCCAAGTTTATTGCCCCAAATTGGAATATCCAGAATGCAGTTGAACTTTGTTTATTTTCAGACTCATGTCTCAGCAACATTCCTGTAGAGGTGATTATTTTGTGGAAAGAACTGGCCCTCAGTCCCCCACATCTCCATACGGCCACACTATTCCTAATGAGACAGAATGATGAATGGAAAATTTCATTCAAAGTGGCATTCATGCAGCTCAATCAAGGAGAACTTTAAAATAATATAAACGCACCAGGACCTGGACCAAATTGGATCCATTTGGAGCACATTCCATGTTTATAGACTAAGTTGATATGAGATGAGATTGCCAACCTCCAGGTACTAGCTTGAGCTCTCCTGCTATTACAGCTAATCTCCAGCCGATAGAGATCAGTTCACCTGGAGAAAATGGCCGCTTTGGCAATCGGACTCTATGGTATTGAAGTCCCTCCCCTCCCCAAACCCTTCCCTCCTCAGGCTCTGCCCCCAAAACCTTCCGCCGGTGGCAAAGAGGAACCTGGCAACCCTTGATGAGATGGAGTGCTACGCATGGCTGAATTGGCATATCTTCCCCCCCATAAAGAACTGTGCTGCCTAATTGCATAGATATTGATACCCCACTTTTCTCTCCAGTGGAGCCCCAAAACAACTTTCAATATCATTCTTTCCACCTGCATTTTGTCCTCACCTTGCAAGGTAGATTAGGCTGAGAGAGTGAGAGACTGCCGGGCTCCAGGTAACCCACCATATTTCTGTGGCATAGTGGAGAGTCAAACCTGAGTCCCCCAGACCCTAGTCCTAACCATTACACCACACTGGCTCTTCATTGTGTTTTTACAGGGCAAACTATTTTTAAAACATCTTACCCTAGATGTTTTTGTTTTGTTTTGTCTGGCGTTCCCTCTGTGATCCCTCCTCCCTACCCAATATTTTAATTGTTGTTTTTATGTCTTTAGTGTGTATTTTGTTCTAGTTTTAATTGTTTTAATTATGGTGTTTTCGGTTGGCTTTAATGGTTTTAAAATATGATTTTATTGTGTATGTTTAATTTGTTAGTGAGCCCCATGGCGCAGAGTGGTATGCTGCAGTACTGCAGTCCAAGCTCTGCTCATGACCCGAGTTCGATCCCAACGGAAGTTAGTTTCAGGTAGCCAGGTCAAGGTTGACTCAGCCTTCCAGCCTTCCGAGGTCGGTCAAATGAGTACTCAGCTTGCTGGGGGTAAAGGGAAGATGACTGGGGAAGGCCCTGGCAAACCACCCTGTAAACAAAGTCTGCCTAGTAAACGTCGGGATGTGACATCACCCCATGGGTCAGGAATGACTCAGTGTTTGCACAGGGGACCTTTACCTTTACCTTTTTTAATTTGTTAGCCATGTTGGTGGCCCTGGTAAGGAGTAGCATGTACAAGGTGGCTTTTGTATTTCATTATGTAAAAAAAAAATATAGGGGTCATCTTATACATGGGGGCGTCTTATACACAGTATGTCCCTGCACTCCCAATACTGGATTAATAAAGTGTTATATCATGCTTAGGTGGACTTTTGTATTTCATTATGTAAAATAAATAAAATAAACAAATGATAGAATAAGTCGTTCATAAACTGTTGCTTCAGAGTAACTTGTTACCCTACTCTTACCTATTGCATCCTTGTTTTGCCAGGCTGTGTGCGGAAGTTCAAGTGCTGCCAAGTCAGCACCGAAGACGGGAAAGGGAAATTATGGTGGAGCCTCCGGAAGACCTGCTACAAAATAGTAGAACATAATTGGTTTGAGACTTTTATTGTCTTCATGATTCTTCTCAGCAGCGGTGCTCTGGTAAATTGAAGCATGGAACAACGATTAGTATTAAAATGTGTTGCTTATCATTGGGAGTTAGCATAGGAAGCAATCCAGCACATGCAATTACCAAGCTTGAAAATGCATACATTTTCAATGCATCCAAGCTGCCTCATTTTTTGCCATCACTGGTCCCAGAGTCATACAAAGGTATTTAAAGATTTCCACCTAACTTCTGCCAAACAATACTCCATTTAATTTCCTACAGAATGAGGTCAGTTGTTCTGTGTTGTTTTAAACTCCACCGCAACTACTGTTCAGAATTTTTCTTTAAACTTTTTGGGGTTAGGTAGACCCCAGGTAAGGCCAAGTTGGAGAATCAAACACTGAGGGCATGTGTGCAGTTTCAAAATGGGGCAGATAATTCCCTCTGAGGCTATTTTGGCTCAGGAAAACAACACATCAGGGAAACAGGAGCCCCTCCTCGCCCTGTGCCACAGTCCCCAGCTGAATAAGCCCCCTGCAGACTTTTAAAATGCCTTCCCCTGCAGCTGCTGTGTGGCTGTTGGGAAAGCAAGTTGGGTCTGGATTCCATTAGAAATAATAACACATCATTTGGCCCTGACTGTCCAAGTATTTAGAAACCAAACAGCCCCAAATAGTGTGAGCTTTCTCCTTAGCATAATATGTTGAATAATTAAGATGAGGAAGAGTTCACTGATCAGTACTTTGTGTGTGTGTCACAGTTCCAGGATGTTCTGTAGTAGAAATACAAAATACAGGAGTAGCATATCTGTGGGCAATGGGACCCCTCAGAGAAATTATCAAGAGTCATTATATACCATACTATACTATACTATACTATACTATACTATACTGTACTGTACTGTACTGTACTGTACTGTACTGTACTGTACTATACTATACTATACTACACACATTTTAATCTGTAAAATAATATGAGATCATATCCAAATATATTTCATTGTATTTGTTACTGTGACTTAGTTGGGATCTATCTACCATATTTTTCCGTGTATAAGACGACCCATTTTTCTAAAAAATTTAAGTAGAAAAATATACATGGAATACAGGGTGGGATGAGCCGTGTAGCCCTGGCCCACCTCCACTCTTTCCCCCGACTGCCAGCTGACAGGCTGGGGAAAGAGCAGAGGGAAGAGCCTGGTCGCCCTGGCTGGCTGGCGATGGGCCTTCCCAGGGTCCCCGCTCTCTTCCCCGCGTGTCAGCTGATGGGCGGAGTAGAGAGCGGGCCAGGAAAGAGACTGGTGGCCCTGGCCGGCCTGCAACCAGCCTTCCCAGGGTCCCCACTCTCTTCCCTGCCGTATTTTCCCCTACACCCCCATGTATAAGACGACCCCTGATTTCTTAATTTTAGGTTAAAAAATATAGGGGTCATCTTATACATGGGGGCGTCTTATACACAGTATGTCCCTGCACTCCCAATACTGGATTAATAAAGTGTTATATCATGCTTAGGTGGACTTTATATGGAATGAACTGGAATAAAAAAGGTACTGTAGGAATGAGAGTTTGTATCACATTGATCATTGAAACTGAAAATGCCTTATGTGTATCATAAAATTCTTGAAATATGGAACTGAGAAAAAATTAAGATCAAGCGGATCTTCAGTAGTGAAAGTGGATTTTCCACACCACAATAACCTTATCAGTTCTTACTATCAAGAACACGTGTGCAGTTTTTGATGAGGCTTATCTTTGTTAGGGTATCATAGGGGTCAAAACTATACTGTCCAGTCTCCATATCAGTTAAGGCTTATTATAGAAAGAAAGGGAGTGGCATTAGGGAAAATTAAAATTTCTCATTCTAGAAAGGGAAATGCAAATATTTCTAACAGGAAAGTAACAGTGAAACCCTATCTGGGTACTATATGTATTTATAGTTTGAGACCAACATGATTTAAGAGCCGCCTAATCTCATATCAGGGCAGCCCTGGTTAGTATTTGGATGGGAGATCACGAAGGAATACCAGGGTTGCTGTGCAGAGGAAGGTACTGGCAAACCACCTCTGCTAGTCTCTTGTCTTGAAAACCCCAAAAGGGGTCGCCATAAATCGGCTGCGACTTGAAGGCACTTTACACACACACACAATCTCATATCAACGTACCCAACCTCTATGGTCTTCCTCTTAGGTCCTGCTATGGGTGCCCCTGCTTTCTGAAGCTAAACAAATGGCAACTTGGTCGGTAGCCAGATTTCTCATAATTTAATTAAGTATGCTGCACTAAACGGACCTTTGCATACAGTGTGCTCTCTCTGATGATGTGACAATTGTGTTGATATTTTAGGCTATTTTGCCTTCTGCCTGGCAAATTTTAAGTAGAATCGCTTTGTTTATGCCAGTAAAGGTATTGAATTTGAATTTGAAAAATTTGACAAATGGCA
Source organism: Euleptes europaea (assembly GCF_029931775.1). Taxonomy (NCBI): domain Eukaryota; kingdom Metazoa; phylum Chordata; class Lepidosauria; order Squamata; family Sphaerodactylidae; genus Euleptes; species Euleptes europaea. The sequence goes on from NC_079326.1 coordinate 35,689,420, forward strand.
ACTTGAGGGATGGCATTCTTACTCATGGTACCAAACTTATGGAACTCCCTCCCCAGAGATTGCACTTTTCTATCACAGTTTTATACCAGCGGGTGAATACTTTTTTGTGTGTCTGGCATTGCCTCAATGACCCTTCCTGCATTATTTTTAATTTGCTGTATTTTGTTTTATATATACATTCTTAGTTATGTTTTTAATTGGTTGTATGATGCATTTTTATTATGCTGTTTCAATCTTTAGCCACCTTGGTGGCCCAGATTGGGCAGGAAAGCTGGATATAAATGTTGTAAATAAGTAAATGAATAACATAAAACTTTATTTACAGGCCTTTGAAGACATTTATATTGAACAGCGCAAGACTATCAAGACCATGCTGGAGTACGCTGACAAGGTCTTCACATACATCTTCATCCTAGAAATGCTTCTGAAATGGGTGGCTTATGGTTTTCAAGTATATTTCACAAATGCCTGGTGCTGGCTGGATTTCCTTATTGTTGATGTATGTATTCTGCCTTTAATATATACGTATGAGATATGTGCATAAAATTATTACTGTTTCTTTCCCAAAAATGATGGAATGAATTTTTAACTGTTGCTTTCAAGAAAGGAAGTGCTTGAGCAAAATCAAGGAGTAACTTGGTCCAAAGCTCCGTAATGGGATGCTTCAATGTGAATAGAAGTGCAATATTTAACTGCTTGTATAAACCGCAGATCTAGAGAATACATGGTAGACTTCAGAAGTGCAGTGATTTAGCTTGGACAATGGTTTTGTATTGGGGTTTCCATTGTGGCGGTGGAATAACTACCTCAAGCATGCTTTGGAGAGGGTAGTATATAAATATATTTATTTAAGTACTACAGAGAGGAGCCCCATGGCGCAGAGTGGTAAGCTGCAGTACTGCAGTCCAAGCTGTGCTCACGACCTGAGTTCGATCCCAACAGAAGTTGGTTTCAGGTAGCCGGCTCAAGGTTGACTCAGCCTTCCATCCTTTCGAGGTCACTAAAATTAGTACCCAGCTTGCTGGGGGTAAAAGGAAAATGACAAGGGAAGGCACTGGCAAACCCTGTAAACAAAGTCTGCCTAGTAAACGTCAGGATGTGATGTCACCCCATGGGTCAGGAATGACCCGGTGCTTGCACAGGGGACCTTTACCTTAAGTACTAAAGAAACTGGTGTCAGTTGGCCGTACCAGTTTAAACTGTGTGAACTAAGAAAATAATCAGGGAAGATGAAATTTGCATTTAGCTGGAAAAGAAATTTCTAAGGATAGCACAGCCCTAGATGGGGCGGGGGGCGGTCTGATGTTTTTGGCAAAATTTTGAAATCTGAAGCATCCAAAGCTTTCTTGAACTGGAGGAGATGTCTCCTGTGCTCCTCAACCTCCAGTAAGTAATGCAAAGCGGGGACAGCAAATAAGGGCTTTCAACAGGAGGAGGCCACAGGCCTTGTACCAAGTCTGGCAAAGCCCTCTAAAGGGGTGGAAGCTGAGGATGCAGACTAGATCTTGCTCTCAAGCAAGAAGGGAGGGGTGCCAGGGAAGAGAAGGAAGATGGGAATGACCAAACCCTAGTTCCCCCTTTGTTTGGGGCCTGAGGGAGGGTACAGAGTGACACTCAAAAGCTGAAGCCTGCTGAGCTGGAGTGGCTACCCCCAGAGTATCCCTTGCCCCTACTAAAGATAAGGCACTGTTTTTTTAAAACCCTGAATGGGTAATATTGCTTCGTTGTAGATAGCTGACATGAACTCATTATCTAAGTTCTATTCATGGGCATAGGGTAATTGCTAAAGTTAGTAATGCACTAGAAACTTTTCTCTTGCAATATGTCTCAAAGGGGGGGCATATTGTTCCTTAGGAGGTGCCTGGGTCCACTCCCATTTGACTGGGGTGCCACTGATGAGAGAGGATTTTGAGTTGGCATTCAGCACATGGGAACAAGCATACTGGTTAGAAATATTAGGCTAACACCTGCCCCCTGGTTTCCAGTTTCGTTTGGGGAATTCATCAATCTCTTCTGGATTTGATGTTCCTGGGCTGGCCCAGCTCCCAGCAGCAAAAAAAGAAAAAAGAAAAAAATTGGGACAATATGTGGGTGGATCTGGCCATGATTGGTGGTGCATCCTAAACACTAGGTAGTACATAGTCATGTTCGCAAAGGATTGATGCTATGTCTGTGATGCTGTGCTTTTCAGATAATTTACTTGAGTTTTCTAGCTCCTCTTTTACAAAAATAATATATTTTCTATGACCTAACCTGGTATTATCAGGATATGCCCTTCAGTAGATATTTATTCTTTTGAAAGATTTCTCCAAATATACAAAAAAGTCTTTTTTGAGCAACAAGTGTAGTGGATCTTTTACAAGTATGCATACAACAAATGGATTTCTTGCCTTTCTTTATACAGGTCTCTTTAGTTAGCTTAACAGCGAATGCCTTGGGCTACTCGGAACTTGGTGCAATTAAATCGCTTAGGACTTTAAGAGCTTTGAGACCTCTAAGAGCCTTATCAAGATTTGAAGGAATGAGGGTAAGAAAAACAATTAAGAGCCTGAAACAATGCACGCATAAAACAAAGACAGCCGTATCATTTCCTGCCGATATATTAAGAATGCGAGTTGTATAGACCCCAGTTCGAATTGCATCTCATCCAATAATTTAATCAGTGGGTTTTGGTAACAAGCCATTTATTGGCTACACTTACAGCCTATTCCTGAGGTGTGCCAGCGGGCATGCCCAAAGCCCTTAGGAGGCCGATGAAGGCCTCCGCTGGCACAGGGACCCACACGTCGGTGCCCGGAAAAAAGTACAAAATACAATTAAAATGGAGATACTTAAAAATGGGGGGAAATGCAGAGGTACAAAGCTAATCAAGTAGAACGAAAGCAGTATATTATTAAAATCGGAATGCTCAATAATAGCAGAAGCTTGGTAAAATAAGTCTATCAGAAAGCACATACATTAAGTATATAGATAAAAACAGTACGCAGAATACATATTCCCAATTTGCTTGGCTACTGTATAGCCTTAAGCGATCTTTGCCTTATTTTCATTGCTAACCAAGCAAACCTGGCCATGCTAGCAGATAGGTTAACTATTGTGTCTGATAGGAGGAGCGCTAGATGTTGTTTTCTCAGAGATCTGGGACAGTTCACTAATAATGGAATCAATGGCATGTGATTTTGAGGGCACGGATGTTTAAAAGCACATGTATAATTAGTACAGTAAAAGTGCCCAGGGGCAATGGGGGTTGCCAGGTAACAGGATTATTTTCTGTTTTTTTCGTGCAAAAAACAACAACTCTGCTTTCTCTGTGTTAATATTGTAGATAATTGACGACCCAATGCTACTCACAAATCATTTGAATCTGCCTTTCTCCTCTTTCAAAGCACCTAATTATCTCTACTTTCTGGGTTATTAGCAGCACAACATTTTCTGTGCTTTTCTTTTTTTTAATTAAATTTTATTTTTAAAACATACAATACACACATATAACACAAAACTTTCATTCTTCATACTTATTCAGTGCTCTGTACTCATAGCAAGGCCCACAACATAAACCCAGTATAGCGGAGCTAAATCATATTGTTTTGTCGAATATTATCCTTGCGTCCTAACAAAGCTTTGAATTTTCAGCTAAACATAAAATATAGACTTAATATATTCAAAACCTACATTCTAAACACTACAAAACAATATCTGAAATTATATTATTTACTAATGCCCTTCACTAGAATCATAGAATCACAGAGTTGGAAGGGACCACCAGGGTCATCTAGTCCAACCCCCTGCACAATGCAGGAAATTCACAACTACCTTCCCCCCCATACCCCCAGTGACCCGTACTCCGTGCCCAGAAGATGGCCAAGATACCCTCCCTCTCATGATCTGCCTAAGGTCATAGAATCAACATTGCTGACATATGGCCATCTAGCCTCTGCTAGCCTCATGGTTGGTAGCCTCATGGCTAGCCTCATGGCTGATATATCTAAATTATAATGGCTCATATATCTAAATTATAATATCTAAATTATAATGTTACTATTTAGTTATATGGTCTAATAATGTACTTACATCACTACATACATAACCTCATGGCTGGTATATCTAAATTATAATGTTACTATTTAGTTATATGGTCTAATGTACTTACATCACTACATAACATTTAGTGTAACTGTCCATACATTCATTATTTTGCAACATAATCAAAATACAGCTTCCAGTTCTTCTGAAATTCTTCCACCAGTCTTCTGTTCACAAAATTTGTCAGCTTGGCCATCGATGTATCCTCTTCTAGTTGTTCCAGCCAACTTTCAATTGATGGCAATCTTTCTGATTTCTAGTTAAATGCAAGCATCACTCTCACAGCTGTTAGCATGTATCTGAACAGTTCCATTGAGTTTTTATCAATAGTCGATGGTAGAATTCCTAACAGCATAGTTTTTGCCTCTAGTGGAAAATTGATTTCTGTGCTTTTCTTGTTGGTCATGTATTGCTAGCCATATTGTGTGAGGCTGCACTGAGAGTGGAGGAGGTTGTCAGGCACCCTGGGTGGGCCCTCTCTTTTCTCTCGCCTCTAGGCTGAAAATATCAGGGGATTTGGGGGCTAGCTTGGCCAGCAAGCCACTCTCACAGCTCATCTTTGGCTGGGGAGGCTACAGCCCAGTTCCATCATGCTCCACAACATCCCTTGGATTGGTGGCATCCCTTGCTTCAAGCCACAGTGCCTATATAAGACCCCCTCCTTGCTCACTCTTGCTCACTCATGGTGAGCGTGAAGGTAGGCACATTTGTGTGGACGACACCAGATAAATTGGGGAACTCACTGCCCCAGGATGTGGTGATGGCTGCCAACTTGGAAGGCTTTAAGAGGGGAGTGGACATGTTCATGGAGGAGAGGAGTATTCATGGCTACTAGTTAAAATGGATGCTAGTCATGAGGCATACCTGTTCTCTCCAGGATCAGAGGAGCATGCCTATTATATTAGGTGCTGTGGAACACAGGCAGGATGGTGCTGCTGCAGTTGTCTTGTTTGGGGGCTTCCTAGAGGCACCTGGTTGGCCACTGTGTGAACAGACTGCTGGACTTGATGGGCCTTGGTCTGATCCAGCATGGCTTTTCTTATATAATTATAATTCAGAAAGGTGAAATCCAAACAGCTCCAACAGAATTTCTTGACAAAGAAGTGGGATACCCCCTTAAGCTTTCTCATATCCAAGCTAAATGTTCATATTCTCACTACTCTAGAACCTTTACCCATTTGACAATGGAGCTGGAGCGAGAAAATGAAGTTGCACCAGTGGGCAAGGAAAAGACAAAGGAGAGCAAAGTGCAAGAGAGTTTATTTTGCTCTTCTAGATCCCTACATGTTTCGCAGTTTGCTCCATCAGGGGATCTTCTATAGAGATTTCTCAGCTCCCACTTTGAACAACTGAATGATTGAATAAATTGTTCAAGGTGGGAGATGAGAAATCACTATGGAAGATCCTATGAGGAAAGGTTGAAGGAGCTGGGTATGTTTAGCCTGAAGAGGAGAAGACTGAGAGGGGATATGATAACCATGTTCAAGTACTTGAAGGGCTGTCATATAGAGGAGGGTGCCGAGTTGTTTTCGGTTGCTCAAGAAGGTCGGACCAGACCCAACGGGTTGAAATTAAATCAAAAGAGTTTCCGTCTAGATATTAGGAAGAATTTTCTAACAGTTAGAGCTGTTCCTCAGTGGAACAGGCTTCCTCGGGAGGTGGTAAGCTCTCCTTCCATGGAGGTTTTTAAGCAGGGGCTAGATGGCCATCTGTCAGCAATGCTGATTCTGTGACCTTAGGCAGATGATGAGAGGGAGGGCATCTTGGCCATCTTCTGGTCACTAGGGGTGTGGAAGGGGGAGGTAGTTGTGAATATCCTGCATTGTGCAGGGGGTTGGACTTGATGGCCCTGGTGGTCCCTTCCAACTCTATGATTCTATGATTCTATGATCCCCTGACGAAGCAAATTGCGAAACACGTTGTGATCTAGAAGAGCTAAATAAACTCTCCACCTTGCACCTTGCTCTCCTTTGTCTTTTCCTGCACAATGTAGCCTGAATCAAGCTTCTTCCTAATGATCTCCCCCCCACCCCAAAATGCAGTCCTCTACTTAATGATACATCAAGGGCAACATTCCATATGTATGCAATATTCTACATTACACATATGTGCCTGCATTCAGAATTGCCATGCCTTTTGCCTCCTCAAGTAGCAACTGTCCCTGGAGCCTTTATAATCCCCATTTCATCTTGGCAGATGATAACATGTCTCTGACACTCTTATATTTTGAGCTTTGTCAAAGGATTCATACTGTAAACGAGTGGAATCGCCACAGGACTCAGGAAAAGGGGAAATGTAGGTCAGCTGTAGAAGCACAGCAATTATGGAAGGAGTAAGGCATGACTGTTCATGTAACTGGAAGAGAAAGACAGGCACCCCCCAGGGTTTGGCAATGCCTATGCCTAGAAGTCAGTTATTTGTACTATCTACTAATGTTTTCATTAGCTGTCCGTTCACATATTATTTTAAACATACCACATGGCTACGATTAAAGTTGGGTAACCTGATTTTGAAAATGAGACACACACAAAACAACAACTATGCCATAGAAACAGTGCTACAATTTAATCCCTGTTGCATGCTTGACCAAATAATAATACTACACAATTCCCAGGAACCTGGTTTTTGAAGTACCACAGCTCTAGAAAAGACGGTGAGGTTTCATTCTTTAGCTGGTCTCACAGCTTCAGATCTCACCTCCCTGAATCTACAATATGAGGCAGATGAGTTATTTGAAAAGAGTTATTTTTGAATAGTGGAAAAGATACAAATGCTAAATCCCATGTTGGATGAAAATTCCATTCTGATTACTGCAGTGAACTGGGCAGGCTTACACACAGACACAGAAACACACACACACACACACACAGATAGAGGGTCTCACATGCACATTAGAACTTTGAACTCTGGGTTAGGCTCTGTCATTTCTTCTTTCTCATAACAATTAATCCTGGTATCGTTAAAAAGCACTTTGCTATTGCCGTCCTATTATAGTAAAATCCAGGCACCTAGGGAATCAAATTTCTGTTCCACAACATATTTTGAATTAAAGCTCTGACTTCTGTGTTTTATATCTGAGGAACTGAGTTTTAAAACAGAAGCTCATAGAGAAACAAACGCTCATTTTTAAGGTGCTATTGGGCTTTTGTGTTATTTTTCTGGCAGAGCACAATGCAGAGTTTGCAAGTTGTATTGGGAGTGGTGGGTCACAAGTTGCACAGACTCACTTTAAAATAAAATACTCAGCCAACTAGGCTTTTTAATCTGAATATGTCACATTATTGTGTAAGGGGTACCTACTGATAACTGCTATCTTGCTTATCTTTTGATTGTGTCCAGACTTATACAGAGCATCATTTCAAACTGTTTAATATCTATACAGGTTGAGTAACCCTTATCTGGACTGCTTGGTACCAGAAATGTTCCATAGTTTGGATCTTTCCGTAGTTTGGAATAGGAGGGCTAGTGGTAATCTCCTCCTCCCCAGATGGAAAGCTGGCCTGGCTTCCCTTTTTTTATCTCCCCTAGCTCCCACCCATTCTTATAGCCTCACCCTTTCCCATCTTCCTTCCTCCTTCCTGTCTCCTCTTTTCGCATAGCACCATGGCAGGAGAGGGGGGAGGCACTTTCTCCCTCTGGCTGGCCGTCTCTCTTTGCGTCTCCAGCAGGTAGGTAGGTTCCCATGGCTGGACTCCAGACAGGGCAGGTAGCATGGATCTGCCTGCATGTCGGCTCAAAACGTCCAGTTTTTGCATGAATCTGGTTTTTGGATGTCTGGTTAAGGGATACTCAACCTGTATTTATAAGCCTTAGAAGCCAGTGTGGTATAGTGGTTAAGAGTGGTGGTTTGGAGTGGTGGACTCTAATCTGGAGAACCGGGTTGATTGCCCACTCCTCCACATGAGCGGTGGACGATAATCTGGTGAACCGGGTTGGTTTCCCCACTCCTACACATAAGGCCAGCTGGGTAACCTTGGGCTAGTCGCATCTTTCTTAGAGCTCTCTCAGCCCCACCGACCTCACAGGGTGTCTGTTGTGGGAGGGGAAGGGAAAGTGATTGTAAGCCGGTTTGATTCTTCCTTAAGTGGGAGAGAAAGTAGGCATATAAAAACCAATTCTTCTTTTTTATTTCTTCTGAATGATAAAATATCTCATTTGTTTTGTATTTGCATGAAGTTCACACTTTTCCTCTGTGGTTTCCTTTACTCTGTAGGTTGTGGTGAACGCTCTCTTGGGAGCTATCCCATCTATCATGAATGTACTTCTTGTGTGTCTTATATTCTGGCTCATCTTCAGCATTATGGGAGTAAATCTGTTTGCCGGCAAGTTCTACCACTGTGTTAATACTTCCAATGGTGAAATGTTTGACATCAGCCAAGTTGACAATCGGACTCAATGTAAGGAACTTATAGAAAGAAATGAAACAGCTCGATGGAAAAATGTTAAAGTCAACTTTGATAACGTGGGTCTTGGTTATCTTTCTTTGCTTCAAGTAGTAAGTAACCATTCTATCCATATCTCATAAAGTTATAGCACACAATTGCTACCCTGTGCTTGCTTGCTTTTAACAGTGCTATCCTTCACTGTGTGTGTGTTAAGTGCCGTCAAGTCACTTCCGACTCATGGCGACCCTATAAGTCAATGTCCTCCAAAACGTCCTATTGTTAACAGCCTTGCTCAGGTCTTGCAAATTGAGGGCCGTGGCTTCCTTTATAGAGTCAATCCATCTCATGTTGGGTCTTACTCTTTTCCTGCTGCCTTCGACTTTTCCTAGCATGATTGTCTTTTCCAGTTACTTTTGTCTTCTCATAATGTGACCAAAATACGATAGCCTCAGTTTAGTCATTTTAGCTTCTAGGGTCAGTTCAGGCTTGATTTGATCTATAATCCACTGATTTGTTTTTTTTTGGTAGTCCACGGTATCCGTAACACTCTCCTCCAACACCACATTTCAAAGGAATCGACTTTCTTCCTATCAGCTTTCTTCATTATCCAGCTTTCACGCCCATACATATTAATAGGGAATATGATGGCATGAATTAACTTGATCTTGGTTGCCACTGATACATCCTTACGCATAAGAATCTTTTCTAGCGCATTCATGGCTGCCCTTCCCGGTTTCAATCTCCTTCTGATTTCTTGGCTGCAGTCTCCTTCACTAGAAAACTATAAAGATGAAGAAGACAGCTTTCCCAGAGCAAACTCATTTCAAAAATGCATACATTTGCAATAGTGTATGCATTAACTAAAATATTTATATTATGCTTTTCCTTGTGGCTCAAAGCAGCTTATAGTGGTAATTTAAAACATATAGCTAGGATATCTGTGAATTTCCTCCATGAACAATTGAACTGTGATACATCCATTAGCACACATCAACGCAAATCTTACCTATGAAGCCAAAATTAGCATTTGCAAAATTAACATTTGCTCATTTGTTAATATATGTTGGGAAATGGTATTATGTGGTCTACATATGAGAAAAATATTTATGAAACCTACATTGTATCTTTCATGAGTGGTTAAGTATTTTAAATTATGCTCGCTGGATTGCAAGTTTATACTACAGTGGTATTCTAGACAACAGAATGCTTGATACAGAACAAAAGGCTTTATGAGTAGGCACCTATGTACTAAATCAAATGCACTTCATTTAAATGCCTGTTTATGAGGATTCTGCTTTTCTGTTATCATGTATGCCAACTGAATGATCATATACAGATTTCAATACCTTTATTGGCATACCATCAAGCAGTGAATCAAATAAAACCAACCCTCTGAATGATCATATACTTGTTGATCTATTGGAAGCACTCAGGAAGGAGTTCAGTGAAGGCATTTTTAAATAATTGCCTTGCTATGTATTTTACTATTAAAGGGGGAAAGCATTTAAACTTATTAGGTTTGTCTTATCTGAGATCAAATAGCACAACTGTGAGCTCTGCTAACCCAAAGGTTTTTTTTTTTTTTAAGACCACAATATTTACACGAGCAGACATTAAGTATATCTTCTACTTGCAGGCCACTTTTAAAGGCTGGATGGATATCATGTATGCAGCTGTGGATTCACGAAATGTAAGCATGATGTTGTGGCACATTTATTTATTTTTGCTCTCAAATTTCACTTAGCTATTATTTTTGGCTATCATTTCTCAAGGCTGGTTTTTACATGTTCTTATTCTGAGCACATGAAGGGACCTTATACCAAGTCAGACCATTGGACTATCTAGCCCAGTACTGTGTAAAGGTAAAGGTCCCCTGTGCAAGCACCGGGTCATTGCTGACCCATGGGGTGATATCACATCCCGACGTTTCCTAGGAAGACTTTGTTTACGGGGTGGTTTGCCAGTGCCTTCCCCAGTCATCTTCCCTTTACCCCCAGCAAGCTGGGTACTCATTTGACTGACCTCGGAAGGATGGAAGGCTGAGTCAACCTTGAGCCGGCTACCTGAAACCGACTTCCATCGGGATCGAACTCAGGTCGTGAGCAGAGCTTTTGACTGCAGTACTGCAGCTTACCACTCTGCACCACGGGGCTCTTGATCACATCCCATACTATCTAACTGGAGATGCCCGGGATTGAACCTGGGACCTTCTGCTCACAAACAGATGCTCTACTCTTGAACCACAGTCCCTCTTTACTTCCAGGTCACTTAATTCCAATGCAAAATGTGAAGCTACTTGTTGGCTGAAGTACTACAGTCCAAGAAGGGTCCATACCATTTGTGATTTCTGCATGTTTGAATTAGCTCTTAAATCGTCTGAACTGTTTTCTCTGTTCTTACCTTATTAGATAGCTCACATACACCCTCATTGGCTGTTCTCCACTCACTATCTAGCTATGCAAAAATCTCAAAGACCCGCTAAGAATTATCAGATTCCATTATGTCATTATCACTGAGCAGCTCTGAGTAATAATTCAGTTTGTACGTCTGAACACTGGACACTTATCTTACCATAATAACAAATGGTAGGTATTTAACATGGGAAAGTACAAACATTAAATTACTCTCAAGTTAAAATCTAAATTAAAAAGCCCTAAAATCTTAGCTAGTCAATGCATTTATTATTAATCAATGAATGCAATAAAGAGAGGTTATTTCACTGGTTTTACCAATCAGTCTTACATGTGCCTCCAGAAAATAGAACAATATGCTGCTCTATTTAGGCCTTTTCACATAAGCCCAAAGGAAAACAGGATATCAGTCATTGGGGCCTGATACATACAATGATGCCAGTGGCAGTATAGGAGTAACACAAGTCATGTTTTTCCTTTGTTGGTTCTACACATGCTTCAAGAAATGTAAATCTGACTTCTGTTGTTGAAGATGATGGGTTTTATAAGTTGCCCCAAGATGCCTACACCTTGTACATGACCCCTGCTCGCACCATGCTGAGCAGAACCACGGTGCCCTCCTTGTTTATGGCTGCCAGGGATCATGTGAAGGAGCAATTGTCCCACACTCAGGTGATATCTGTGCACTTCACATTTGACATCTGGACTTTAATCGCAGCACGAGAGCTACTGAAATCTTACCACTCGCGCAGTGTGAAGGTAGGGTTGCCAGGTCCCCCCTCTCCTCTGGTGGGAGGTTTTGGGGGTGGGGATTGCATGCATGTAGCTGCAAGCATCACTATCCCGTCACTTCTGCTTTACTTCCAGAAGCACCACAGCACAACGGGATGATTTACCACACAACCGCCCATTTGAGTGGTAAATCGTCCCGTCATGCTACAGCTTTCTGGAAGTAAACTGGAAGTGACAGGATCACATTGCTTGTGGCCGCGATTCTTGCTGTCAGCCAGCAGATGGATTCCAAGCCACCTGGCAACCCTATGTGAAGGCTACCAATCTACTGCACCAGATTTTACCCAAGAACGGTTCAATTAATTAAACTGATATTAAACATTGGTCTTAAAATGCATATTCCACTTTATATTATTGATAATGTTTTACCCCAGTATTTGGTTTAACATTTGTGTTTACTTTGTAGGTAGAGGAGCAACCTAAATATGAAGATAACCTATATATGTACCTTTACTTTGTCATCTTTATCATCTTTGGCTCCTTCTTCACCTTGAACTTATTTATTGGTGTCATCATTGATAATTTTAATCAGCAAAAAAAGAAGATAAGTTAATTTTATCCCTCTGTTTTTCACACATTGTCAGGGGTTGTAGCGATGATGATTCAGCTGCTGTTACGTTTCCCTTAAGGGTTTAAAACTGATGAATTTCTTTGCTGAAAACAATAAAAGAATTTTCAGGAGTCAGGTTTTTATTTTCTAATTTCTGGCTGACAAAGTCACTATCCACTGTTCTTTGATATACACATGGAGCTATTGTGCTCTGGTGGTGTCTCAATAATTTCCATAGAAAAAGTAGATTTATATGTACAAACGAATGGACACACTAGCCTGTTTTGTAAAGTAAAAGGAACAGGGCCAAAACATTTAGGTGTTGCTTCCGTGCGTGTGTGTGTGTGTGTGTGTGTGTGTGTGTGTGTAAAGTGCCGTCAAGTCGCAGCCGACTTATGGCGACCCCTTGTGGGGTTTTCATGGCAAGAGACTAACAGAGGTGGTTTGCCAGTGCCTTCCTCTGTATAGCAACCCTGGACTTCCTTGGTGGTTTCCCATCCAAATACTAATCAGGGCTGGCCCTAGCACTTCTGAATTCGCACACTAATAAGGAAAAAAAACTAGATAAAGGAAATTATATACATACGCTTCTGAAAGCAATGACAGTATCCTGTCCCTCACTGAAAAATTAGCCTCCCCTATTCATCCAGTGCTGAAGTTCAAGCTTTCGGCCTCTTGGGAGAAGGCTGCCCATTCTGTGAGAATAATTATGAATATATTTGCTTAAAAAAAGAGGTATCTGGTTGTAACCAGTTTTGCTGTCCTCAATTTACTTTGGAGGTCAAGACATCTTTATGACAGAAGAACAGAAGAAATACTACAATGCAATGAAAAAACTAGGGTCCAAGAAACCACAGAAACCTATTCCTAGGCCAGCGGTAAGCCTCATTAGTTTTACTATGATTATTTACTATTTGTTCTGTTTTAAATTATGTCTTAGAGCAGGGGTCGGCAAACTCATTAGTCAAAAGAGCCAAATATCAACAGTACAACAATTGAGATTTCTTTTGAGAGCCAAATTTCTTAAACTTAAACTATATAGGTAGGTACACTGTTTATTAACTTAATAAACTTTAATTAAAGTTTTAAGTCTTAATTAAACTATAGGTACACTGAATAAAACTTGATATCATACTTAATAATGATCTTATTTATTGATAAAAATTAAATTGTAAGTCCCTGCCATTTCCCCCTCCCCGTCTGGAGTCCTCGTCTAGAGGCCTGGTCTACCGCCATAAAAGCCTATTGGTAGACCTGGCGGAGTCCCATTGGGAGGCCAGGTCTACCCATTGGCTTTCTTGTCAGTAGACCTGGCCTCCGGAGGCCCATAGAACCCAATTGGTGGACCTGGCCTCTGAAGGGTGACTTTCCCCTCCTCGGAGTCCAGGTCTACTGCCAAGAAAGCCAGTGGGTAGACATGGCCTCCCAATGGGACTTAGCCAGAGGCCAGGTCTACCAAAGGAAGTCCGCCCCGCCCAACAGCTGATAGGCGGGGGGGCAGGAACCGCTGAGCCGCCCACCCAGCAATCGCAAGGCTAGAGGGGAGGGGGAGGCTTTAGCCTCCCAACCATTGAGGGCAAGGGAAAGGGGGACCCAGCCATTCTCCACGGTGTGTGTGTGTGGGAAAGACAGTGCGGCCGCTTGCCCACTCTCTCTCTCTCTCTCTCTCAGGCGCGCCGGCTCCACAGACCGGCTGCCGGCGTGAGTGGGCACAAGAGCAGGGGCTCCGAACCAAGTTCGGAGAGCCGCACTCAACGGGCCAAAGAGCCGCATGCGGCTCTGGAGCCGCAGTTTTGAGACCCCTGTCTTAGAGTTAGTTCCATTGCAAATAAGTGGTGATTTTAATTCAGTCTTAATCGAACCAGCTGTTATATTGTAGGCAACTATCATAAGAAAGAACATTTAAAAGACACTTTCTTACACTGTTTCCTTTGGAGTACTGGAAATCATAAGCATACCTAGTATTACTAATTTGGAACACTATAGCCATAACATTTTAACCTGTTATCCTTCCAGCACTGCTCAGGTAATGGCTGTAACATCACATGGGAAATCCACTAATGCACTTATTTCCAATACCATGTTGCCCCACCTCCTAGAAGGGCTGATGGTGAAAGAAAAGGTAGTTATGTTGCTGACTCCTCTTATGTGGGCATATAAACTACAGAGTGGTGTGAGAAAAGCTACCTAGCAGCAGTTCCCACTGTTCTGAAGAATGAGCCTAATAGTATACCACACTTTGATTGCAACTTAAATTAGTTTACTGTGGAGTGAATTTACACATGTTCCGAATAATTCTATTTTAATAATCTGGATAAATCATGAAGTAACTGAATAATACATTCTTTCCTTCATCCACAGAACAAATTCCAAGGCATGGTTTTTGATTTTGTAACAAAGCAAGCTTTTGACATCAGCATCATGATTCTTATCTGCCTTAACATGGTCACCATGATGGTAGAAACAGATGACCAAACTGATGCAATGGAAAATATTTTATACCGAATTAACCTGATCTTCATAGTCCTTTTCACTGCAGAATGTGTCTTGAAACTGATTTCTCTCCGATATTATTATTTCACCATTGGCTGGAACATTTTTGATTTTGTGGTTGTCATTTTATCCATTGTAGGTAAGGACAAATCAATTCGGTAGAAGATTAAATGAAAAAAATAAACAATGAACATTTAATATTGTGTACTTTAAAATTAATTTATAGAAAGACTTTATTACTGTACACTGTTAATTAACAGATCACATGAGTTGTCCATTCTGTTCACCATTCCATACTTTTTTTGTGCATAAGGAGTGCTTCTGCATATTTAGAGAGAAATATTATATGTTACTCTCCTTCAGTGGATTTAAAAATCCTCACACTTACTAGAGGTATCATTGCTAAACTCTCATGGCTTAACCTGCTGTAAATATATAGTACATTAAGTGAAAGCTTGGAATCTAATTTTCTGTAGCATGTACAAATAGTCTATATTTTCAAGGGTTAAGTCTGGGGTCTACAATTTTTAATATACAATAGATGTAATTATCAAATTTCCTAATCTATTTTTAAAACTTTGTTTTTAGGTATGTTTCTAGCAGAGATTATTGAGAAATACTTTGTGTCTCCCACCTTGTTCCGAGTTATCCGACTTGCCAGGATAGGTCGAATCCTGCGGCTTATCAAGGGCGCTAAAGGGATCCGCACTCTGCTTTTTGCCTTGATGATGTCTCTACCTGCCTTGTTTAACATTGGTCTCTTGCTTTTCCTCGTCATGTTCATCTATGCTATATTCGGAATGTCCAATTTTGCCTACGTCAAGAGAGAAGTTGGGATTGATGACATGTTCAACTTTGAAACCTTTGGTAACAGCATGATCTGCCTTTTTCAAATTACCACCTCTGCTGGCTGGGATGGCTTGCTAGCACCCATTCTTAACAGTGGGGAACCAGACTGTGACCCTAACAAAGATCATCCAGGAAGCTCAGTCAAAGGAGACTGCGGCAATCCTTCTGTTGGGATTTTCTTCTTTGTCAGCTACATTATCATATCATTTCTAGTTGTAGTAAACATGTATATTGCTGTTATTCTGGAGAACTTCAGTGTTGCAACAGAAGAAAGTGCTGAGCCTTTGAGCGAAGATGACTTTGAAATGTTCTATGAGGTCTGGGAAAAGTTTGATCCAGATGCAACCCAATTCATAGAGTTTAGTAAACTCTCCAATTTTGCTGCTTCATTGGATCCTCCTCTTTTAATACCAAAACCAAACTATGTTCAGCTTATTGCAATGGACCTGCCTATGGTAAGTGGTGACAGAATTCACTGCCTTGACATCTTGTTTGCTTTCACAAAACGTGTTTTGGGCGAAAGTGAGGAAATGGATTTACTTAGAGTACAAATGGAAGATCGGTTTATGCAAGCCAATCCTTCAAAAGCCTCCTATGAACCAATCACAACCACGTTGAAACGAAAGCAAGAGGAAGTGTCTGCTGTCATTATTCAGCGAGCCTTCAGGCACTACCTCTTAAAACAAAAAATTAAAAAAGTGTCCTGCCTTTTTAAGAAAGATCGAATCAAAGCTGGAGATGACATGCTTATCAAAGAAGATATGATCATTGACAAACTCAATGAGAATTCTACTCCTGAAAAAAACGATATGACCCCCTCCACCACCTCTCCACCTTCCTATGATAGCGTTACAAAGCCAGACAAAGAAAAATATGAAAAAGACAAATCAGAAAAAGAAGATAAAGGTAAAGATATCAGGGACAGTAAAAAATGAGTAAAGTGAATGGTTCCATTTGTGAGAAATTGTTTACAGCCTGAGAAAGCAAAGTATTATTTCAAAAGGACTCCCTATAGGAGGTTTATGCCAAACTGACTGTTTTTACACTCAGACACACCCACATATAAATATATCTATAAATATATATACAAATGTTAGATATATACTTAAGGTCCGTGCCTATTAACAAGGCAGTGACCCCCTTGTCATCCAAACGCTACTCTGTAAATCAGGGCGGCAACCTTGAGAGGAGGTTACTGTTTTTATTACCAGCTGACACTGCTGAAGAGGGAAGAAAAATGGCTACCCAGACTGTAGGGACCAGTCAAAGAGGTGCAAACCTAGGATCGCTGTGTGTTTAACATGAAAACACTTGAGTACAATAATTGTATCCACTGTTTGCATTCCAACTGCCACATTTTTGCCATATTTTTACAAAAATCTGTGTTGGTGAGGTTGTCATTTTTTTAATTCACAGGTTGTTTACTATTATATGTGACTATTTTTGTAAATGGGTTTTATGTTCCGGGGTGGGCGGGTGCGGGGGTAGGGGGAGCATACGAGGAGCAGCTGTTCTCCTATCTGAATCTCTTGTAATGTACAGACAGAAGCGATTTGCATGAAGGCATGCCGCACTTATAGACCATGCATGGAAAACAATAAGACTTTGCACAAGAGTTTTAAATACTTCCATGTTTCAGGATGGCTCCAGATTCTGAGGTGCTTAAAAACAGTATACATCTTTTGTGTCTCATCCTGACAATTCTTAATGTGCCTGTAAGTCTCATAAAATCAACAGTTATTCAATAGAGGGTTGTGGGGTTTTTTGGTTTTTTTTTTTTTTAAAAAACAGACCATTTGGTTGTATCATTGATACAAAACAAAGTTTAAATTGTGAACGGGAGGAGGTACAGAGTTTTGGAAAGAAAATGTCAATCAATCAATTTTATTAATTCTTTAGTCACAGACCTTAACAATATTCAGATTAAAACCATACAAAACCACACTCACTATAACCCACAACACCCAAAATGTCTTGAATAAAAGATTTAAAATGTTACAATCCCATTTATACATATTATTACTGATTTAATGAATGAATTTATTTTTACAGCATTAGCCAGAACAATATTACTGATTTAAACATTATAGTTCCCCTAAAATATTTTTACTTTGGCAACTTTGCAGCCAAATTTTCGGCAAATTTCTTCCTTAACTTAGTCACTAACTTGATAATAAAAAAAGCCACGCTAAGCGTGATTTTAGAAATAACGTCTGCCATTAAAAATCTAATTCGAGAAAGAAAATGTGTTTGCTTAAAGTGTGCAACTGGCCAAAGGAAAGGGGTGGGGTGAGGGAGAAAAACCCGACATTCATACATTTGTTTGTTTTTTGCTTTCTCCCCGCAGTATTGTTTAGCCATCTTCTGCTCTCAGCAAGGTTGACATTGTGCATGTCAATGAGATAATGCTGTCTATGTAAATAGTTATTTTAACCCCGTGGTGCATGTTTGAGCAAAGGAATAATGACCTGTGCACAATATTTATTGCATCAAATATGTACCACAATTACTGTAGTTTCGCAAGCCTTGAACAGAAAAAAAATTATGATGTATTCTGTACCATTATAAGTAGTTCGGAGGCTATCACTGATGCATGTTGTTTATTCTTGCCTTCGCTGCTGTATTTTACTTGGATTTGTTCAGAAATCTAATATGGGAAGCCATATGTCAGTGGTAAAAGTGAAACAAATTGTTCAAACGGACTTCATTCCTCATTTCATCAAGCAATAGTATGCAGCTTTCGGGATTAAAAAACAAAAACAAAAAAGCTTCTTGCTTTGCTCCTACTTATTTTATTCTTCTCTTAACTTTCAAGTGAGTACTGTACAGTGTGTAGCCAAACTGTACACATTCATGTTGCCGACAGCTTAATCTGTTCAAAATACATGGTTAGAATTTTCTAAGGAACAAACAATTATAAATAGTGTACAAACATCATTTGATTTGATTTTTCAGCATTTTGTACATAAACGACAAAACAAAACTGACTTTCTGGCTGATGTCACAAGTGGTTATTACTTTCTATTCATAGCACTTTTTAATTGAAGAACTTCACAAAGTAGTCGAAAAACAAAAGGAGAGAATGGGAGGTAATGTTAGGTTTCTTTTCTTTTCTTTTTTTAATTAGTACTGTATTTTTGCACACATCTAAATGTGAATTTCAGACTGAGTCCAAAATGCACTTGCTTCCAAATAGCTATAACTTGTTATTGAAATGTGGTGGGAAAGATTTGTTTGAATTCCTAGCACTGCCTGCATCAGCAGTATCAATTTAGTCTAATTATTCATAAAATCCTTGGTCATTTCCAGTGTTTGTTTGCATAGACTAATCTTATTGATTAGTCATGCTGCACTAGAAGGCGTCTAAATATTATATGCGGTTCCACAATTATATCCCACCCCCCACAAGAACCAAGTAGTGAACTTATATATTCTGATCACATCAGGACTTTTTCTTTTTTTTTTTAATTTCATTCACGAGCAAAAATTAAATGTTAATTCCTCCTTTTACTGAAACTGTTGACTTTGTGTGTTGGTGAACTGCATGCAGGAAAATGCTATTACCATAAAGAACGGTAAGCCACATTACAATTGAGCCAAAAGAATAAAGACTTTGTTTTTTTTATCATATTTCATGGTTCCGTCTTTCTGTTATATTGTAAAGCTTTTATGTGGCTGGCATTCTGACTTTAAAGATAGAGCACATGGGGTTTTCAACAGTGCTTCAACAGGGTTTTTTTCTGGAGCAGGTATTGTGGCACCACTCAGCAGTAGGGTTGCCAGTTCCAGGTTGGGAAATACCTGGAGATTTAGGGGGTGGAGGGCAGAGTTTGGGGAGGGCAGGGACTTCAGTGGGGTACAATGCCATAGACTTCACCCACCAAAGTGGTCTCCAGGTAGACTGATCTCTGCCACCAGGAGAGCTTCAGCCACCACCTGGAGGTGGGCAACTCTACTCAACATAAGGTTGCCAGGTCCGTCTTTGCCACCGGAGAGCCAAATCAAAAGAGCCAAATATCAACAGTACAATGATTGAGATTTCTTTTGAGAGCCAAATTTCTTAAACTATATAGGTAGGTACACTGTTTATTAACTTAATAAACTTTAATTAAAGTTTTAAGTCTTAATTAAACTATAGGTACACTGAATAAAACTTGATATCATACTTAATAGTGATCTTATTTATTGATAAAAATTAAATTGTAAGTCCCTGCCATTTCCCCCTCCCCGTCCTGATTCCTCGTCTGGAGGCCTGGTCTACCGCCTCCGGCTGAGTCCCCTTTCAGAGGCCAGGTCTACCCATTGGCTTTCTTGGCAGTAGACCTGGCCTCTGGAGGCCCATAGAAGCCAATTGGTAGACCTGGCCTCTGAAAGGGGACTTTTTCCCCTCCTCTGAGTCCAGGTCTACCGCCAAGAAAGCCAGAGGGTAGACATGGCCTCCCAATGGGACTCAGCCGGAGGCCAGGTCTACTAAAGGAAGCCCGCCCCGCCCAACAACTGATAGGCGGGCCAGGAACCGCCGAGCCACCCGCCCAGCAATTGCGCGGCTAGAGGGGAGGGGAGGCTTTAGCCTCCCAACCATTGAGGGCAAGGGAAAGGGGGACCCGGCCATTCTCCATGGCGGGGGGTGGAAGAGACTCGCTTGCTCGCTCTCAGGCGCACCAGCTCCGCAGCCCGGCTGCCGCGCGAGCGGGCACGAGAGCAGCGGCTCCGAACCGAGTTCGGAGAGCCACACTAAACGGGCCAAAGAGCCACATGCGGCTCGGGAGCCATGGTTTGACAACCCCTGCTCTATGGCATTGAAGTCCCTCCCCTCCTCAAACCCTGCCCTCCTTAGGCTCCACACCAAAAACCTTCCGCCGGTGGGGAAGAGGGACCTGGTAACCCTATATAAAATCCACTTTCTGTTTCTCCTCCATTGAGGCCTGAGCAGAATGAGAGAAGGCCAAGACTGAGACCTCTGTAAATAAACTGTTACCATAAAGTTTGTTCAAAGACTGATAATGTTTTAACATAGAGATAGAAATAACATGCCTTGAAACATGGTGGCAGCAGTGAGTGAATACTAGATAGATGAGCGGCAGCAATCAGTGAGTAGACGTGAAAATGAAGGAGAAAAAAAGCTACGCACAGGAAAAGAGGGATAATGGTCTGTAACCACCATGAACATTGAACCTCCAAGTCTTGAACTTAGCCAGGCCTGACAGCCCTGGAAAGAGGAATTCAATTTGTATGTGAACATTGCAAAGGCAGATAAAGATGAGGCCGTAAAAGTAAAATTATTTTCATACTTAATTGAACAAAAAAGGGGGGGGATTAGTGAGACATTGTGAGCAAGTATTCCTCAAGCACAGCATAACCTGATGACAACATTGGCCTGTTTTGATGCCCATTCCAAACCCATAAAGAATGAAACAAAAGGAAAGTACAATTAATTAACCTGGAATCAAGCAATGGGGGGTGGGAAATATTGATGGATTTTGCACAAATCTGAAAATGCTAGCAGCCAGCTGCAACTTTGTAAAGATTAAAGACTCACTGATAAGAGACAGCATAGTGTGTGGAATACAGGACACACGAATATGAGAGAGATTGCTGAGGGAAGCTGATTTGTCCTTGGAGAAAAGTTTGGAAATATGCAGGGCTGCTGAGTTGTCTAAAGACAGCACTGGAACCCCGGAGGGACAGATAATGGAGCCAGTACATGAAGTCCAATAGAGAGAGAAGGAGAAACCAAACACAAGAACCCCAGTGAACATTGCTGAGCAGTGTACATATTGTGAGGGTAAACACCCAAGACAGATGTCTTATGGAACGAAATGTCATAAATGTGACAAATCAAACCACTTTGCACCCAAGTTTCTCTCTAAACAGAACAAGCCCAACTCTAGAGTACATATGGTAAATATGTGGAGTGACAGTGAATGTGAAGATATGCTTTGGGTAACAGATCTAGCGATAAATGCAATACAGGAAAACCCAGCAAGGCACCAGAAACACTTGTATGAAGCGATAGTTCTGTGGGATAAAAATAATACAAGTCCAATCAGACCATAGTGCCAGTTACAATATTATCCCAAGGCTCCTAGTGAATCCCAGCACCCCCCCCCCCCCCGGAAGAAACGAACCAGTTGTTAACTATGTATAATCACACTACATTGAGGCCAGTGGGAAAATGTAAAGTCAAAACTACTACTAACCGAAGAACAGGCAAGAAATAAAGACTGGAGTGTGTGGTTGTACAGGATCAGACAGCCATTCCACTGGCAGACAAGACAGCAGCGCAAGCTATGAATCTGATAAAGGTACAGTACCACAACATTACAGTACCCTGACCTGGATGGCCCAGGCTAGCCTGATCTCGTCAGATCTCAGAAGCTAAGCAGGGTCAGCCCTGGTTAGTATCTGGATGGGAGACCACCAAGGAATACCAGGGTTGGTGTGCAGAGGAAGGCACTGGCAAACCACCTCTGTTAGTCTCTTGCCTTGAAAACCCCAAAAGGGGTTGCCATAAGACAGCTGCAACTTGAAGGCACTTCACACACACACACACACACACACACGACAACAACATATTAAAAGTAGACAATGAAGTGACAGCAGATTCAGGAAAATAGTCCAGCTGAGAGGCACAGGTCATTTATGCATGGGTACTTTCACTCATGTTCACTCCCGGTCTGTCTCAGTTGTTCCTTGGAGTTATGCATGAGTTTTCCGTCCATTAGAGATGCCCTCGCAGCCAGCCCTCACAAACGCCAGGACTTCCTGTTCCTCTATTAACCCGATTCTTCGATCTCTCCTGAGATCAGCTGGGGTGAAATCCCCATGCATAAGGCAAAGCACGGGACACAGATGCTTGGGGCAGTGACAATTACAAAGCAGCATGTCAAGGAGCGGGGATTCAAATGCTTCCTGCTTCCTGGGTGTTATTTCTGAGAAGAAGAAAGGCTTTTTAAAACGAGGCTTGTGTTTCTCCCCTCCCCCTTTTAGAGAGATCCATGGGTTGTTGTTTTTTTTGTTTCTAAAATGCTTTTTAACATGGCAGTTGGGTTTTCACAAGGGGGGGCTTTTCTCTCAGAGTAAGCACTATAGCCAATTACAAAGCAGTGTTTCAAGGGGTAGGGACTCAAATGCTTCCTGATTTGAGCTTGGAGACTGCTGGTGCGTAGATTCGCAACAGGAAAGTGTGGGTCCAGGGAGCAATGAACTGCAGGTAAACTTCCATGCATAAATGACCGCAGAAATCAAGAGACTGCATTCAAAGACAGGCCTTGAGACAGAAGGAGAGGAAAATAAGAGGACAGTTGACTGAGGTCACACCAGAACTTAAATCCACTAGAAGTAGGTGTGTTATAAAGAGACCCATACACCTCAAAGGTTAAGTATAATGTATTTAACTTTTTTTTTTTTTTAAGAAACGGGATGTAGCAATATAGAAAAACTGATTATATTGTCGTTCCTAGGAGGAGCCTGGAATTAGGCAAGTGTAACACCCACTTTTTGTTTCTCTTCAGCTGGGGCCTGAGCAGAATGAGAGAAGGCCAAGACTGAGAGAGCTCCGTTAAAAGCTGTTACCATGAAGTTTAAAGTTTGTTCAAAGACTGAGAGTATTTTAATATAAGGACAGAAATAACACACCTTGAAACATCCTGGAAAGAAGCTTGGGTTAAATAAGCCTAAATGCTTCCTTTCCTTTCTTTTTAAACTACATTTGTTATGTATATGTGTGTAAAGTGCCATCAAGTCACAGCCGATTTATGGCAATCCCATAGGGTTTTCAAGGCAAATGATTAAGAAGAGGTGGCTTGCCATTGCCTTCCTTTCAAAATCTTCCTTGGTGGTTTTCCATTCAAGTACCAACCCTGCTTAGCTTCTGAGATCTGACAATATCAGGCTATACTATATAATTCCACACAGAATCATAGGCCATTTATGCTTGGCAATTAGCAGCGCGTTCCAGGCTGAAATGCCCCACATATTTTTTTTAGTTTTTCACGCTGAAGTGACTGCGAAGCCTGCTTCACCTTTCTTAAGAGCCTCTTTAACGCAACCTTTTGTGTTTGCTCTGCCCCCGCCTCGAAGAATCCCCTCAAGGATGCATGCAAAATCACAGTCGCTTGTTAGTTATGCAAACGGCAGTTGCTAATGGAAGGAACGAAGGAGCAGGTAAGCGGGGGGTGGAATTTTTCCTTTTGCGTTGAGACCGTGAATAGGCATTTTAAAGGTCGCATTTTTTAAAAGAGCTGTGAGCGAGCATCAAAATTGACCCTGCATAAATGGCCATAGAGTTGGAAGGGGCCATACATGCCATCTAGCCCAACCCCCTGCTTAACGCACGATCAGCCTAAAGATTAGAGCATCCCTGACAAGTGTTTGTCCAGCCTCTGCTTAAAGACTGCCAGTGAGGGGGAGCTCACCACCTCCCTAGGTAGCCAATTCCACTGTTGAACAACTCTTACTGTAAAAAATAAAATAAAAAAATCCTAATATCCAGCCAGTACATCCCATACTTGTTATTTTTATACATGCCTAAGTCATTATTGCCTCCGCATGGTAATGTGTTTGTATTTTATCACCGTTCCTCTGCCCTTTCAGCCTCAGGCTTAGAATGAATGCAGCATTCCAGTGTTGCGTAGGGAAGGAGAGCAGAGTCAACGATGCTACTGGCCTACAGTTTCCAGAAGCAGCTGTCTCTGAGTGGCAACCGTGATGACTATCCTGTAGGCTTGTCATTCACTGCAGCGCCAGAAGAAAGACTGTGATTGTCACATCAAGATTGCATTGGAAGGGAAAACATCTATTGCTGACCTTGTTCAACTGTCTCCATTTGTATATAGGAGAGACCACATACACCTTACATGTCTGAATGAATGAAACAGCAAGCAATGTCACATGACAAAAAAATTTGTTTTGCCTGATCTTGAGGTTGCTTCAGTAACAAGCCCGTGGGGAGGCTTCCGTCTCACCCTGTTGGTACAGTACAGGAAGCTTTAGGGTTGCCAACCTCCGGGTACTAGCTAGAGATCTCATGCTATTACAACTGATCTCCAGCTGATCTCCAGATCAGTTCACCTGGAGAAAATGGCTGCTTTGGTAATTGGACTCTATGGCATTGAAGTCCCTCCCGTCTTCTAATCTCACCTTTCTTGGGCTCCACCCCTTCTTTGCTAGTGGCAAGGAAGGACCTTGATAAAAATTGGAGCCTGTGGGCTGCTGAAGTTAAGCTTTAAAAACACTAGAAGCTCATAATTCATCCAGTGCCTCCTCATCAAGTGGCACTCTTTGCGTCTGTCTCTTTTCAACCCTGCTTTCCTTCCTCCTATGATGAAGACAGGGAGGGACTGACCTGCCTTGGGCCAAATCCTCTTTATTTAGTGGCTTTGCCATTTCCCAGTGTTTGGGGGGGGGGCTGCATTCAAAAGCTAGGGTTGTCAACAGGCCTGGAGGAAAATGCCTTGCCCCTTTGATAGAGGCTTAATGCATGGAAATGGGAAGCTGAAGCTCTTCATAGGATGGAGGTGTATAACAACACCTGGAAAATAACATCCTATTAAGCTTGCTGGGGGTAAAGGGAAGATGACCGGGGAAGGTCCTGGCAAACCACCCCGTAAACAAAAGCCTGCCTAGGAAACGTCGGAATGTGATGTCACCCCATGGGTCAGAAATGACCCGGTGCTTGCACAGGGGACCTTTACCTTTTTAAGGGACAGGATGCTTTTTCTCCAGGCAGTTGGCATCTCTATACAGTCTGGCCCCCACAATAATGTGAGGTAGTCAGTTAAGGCTTGTTGACGGTTTAGAGTGACTCACAGGGCTTGTGCCCCCTCAGGATTTGCTGCCAAATTTTAAGTAAGCCCTATGTTTTTACAGCAATCAGTTATCATGTAGCTAAAAGGCTTTCCCAGGACTTAATTGGTGGTATGAGTCAGTTTTTCTGCCACCCACAGGAGTCTGTATGACTATTTCATATAACAAAACCATCAGCCTACTTACATATTTGGAAAACGCTATACAGAGAAATGTGCTTCTACTCAAAGATCCTGTATTCCTCCACCTAGAAAGTCAGTTGAGCATTTCTGAAATGAGAATTTTGCACAAGGCACGGTTTCCCAGCACTGTAACTGGTAGGGTTGCCAACCTCCAGGTAATAGCTGGAGATCTCCTGCTATTACAACTGATCTCCAGCCGTTAGAGATCAGATCACCTAGAGAAAATGGCCACTTTGGCAATTGGACTCTATGGCATTGAAGTCCCTTCCCCAAACCCTGCCCTCCTCAGGCTCCACCCCTAAAACCTCCCGCTGGTGGCGAAGAGGGAACTGGCAACCCTAGCAACTGGGAATGCACCACTGGGATGCTGTGACTGGCTTTTGGCCGTTTCTATGGGAACCAGAATTTTTGACCGGCAAAGAATCAAGCAGACTGTTTTCATTTTTTCTTTGTAATTGAAAAATGTTGTAAGATCAAAGAAAATGAGGGAGGCTGCTGCTAAGGTTGCCAACTCTGGCTTGGGAAATTTCTGGAGATTTGGGGGCAGAACCTGGGGAGGGTGGAGTTTGGGGAAGGGAGGAACTCTGCAAGATGTGATGCCATTGAGTCTGCCCTCCAAAGTTGCCATTTCCTCTGAGGGGAACTGATCTCTGTTGTCTGGAGACCAGCTGTAATTCTGGAAGAACTCCAGGTCCCACTTGGAGGTTGGCAACACCAGATGCGGCAGTGTTTACATCTTAGACACAAGACTTCTAATTGTTGGATCACAATGTATGCATGGTTCATTTTCATTTTGCAAAGCCTTCCTTTGATTCTTTCGGCTAGTACAAGGAGCTAGCAGCAAATATGTGAATGGCTTGACTCCCCCTCCCACCAACCTACCTCTAATATACACAGATATTTTTAGTTTTTTATAATAGAAGGCAAAACAGTACCTTTGGGATACTGTTTTAGAAGTCTACCTTCATCTTTTTCAAGAATTTCTCATTGTTCATAGCACATCATATGCTAATTTTTTTGCTTTAATCCTCAAAGCATTTTTTTAAACTGTAAAAAATACTTGAAAGCATGCTTCTGTCCTTGCTTAGTTGTTATTTGTCAAAATGTGTATATTTTCCTCTAATCACATGCTGCCACAAAAGTTTAATTAATGCCTCTGAAATAGCATGTGAAAAGCCCAAGGGATGAAAACAATTGAGTTTTATAAGAAGTTCATTAGGTATTAATTGAGTTACTTTTCAAGTCTATCAAATCTGAATACAGCATTAAATATTTTAACGATGGCTGGTGAACTCTCTGGAATTCTGCTACAGGAGACTAATTTCTTACTAAATACTGTGTGTGTGTGTTAAGTGCCGTCAAGTCGCTTCCGACTCATGGCGACCCTATGAATGAAAGTCCTCCAAAATGTCCTATCTTTGACAGCCTTGCTCAGATCTTGCAAATTGAAGGCCGTGGCTTCCTTCATTGAGCCAATCCATCTCTTGTTGGGTCTTCCTCTTTTCCTGCTGCCCTCAACTTTTCCTAGCATGACTGTCTTTTCCAGTGACTCTTGTCGCCTCATGACATGACCAAAATACAATAGCCTCAGTTTAGTCATTTTAGCTTCTAGGGTCAGTTCAGGCTTGATTTGATCTATAACCCACTGATTTGTTTTTTTGGCAGTCCACGGTATCCGTAACGCTCTCCTCCAACACCCCAGTTCAAAGGAGTCTACTTTCTTCCTGTCAGCTTTCTTCATTGTCCAACTTTCACACCCATACATAGTAATAGGGAATACGATGGCATGAATTAACCTAATCTTGGTGGCCAGTGACACATCCTTACACTTCAGAATCTTTTCTAGCTCTTTCATGGCTGCCCTTCCCAGTCTCAACCTCCTTCTGATTTCTTGGCTGCAGTGACAAGATTAAAAAAACACACCTTGTGCCCTCATGTAAGCCTTTAAGAATGCTGCCATCGGGGAGGTGATGGTTTCTACACAGTCCATGTTGTTGCCTAGCAGACGTGTCCCCTGAGGTGGAGAATGAAGTGGGAGAACATTTAACAAAGTTTTCCCTACAGAGCTACTGTGGTTTTTGCTGAAGTGCTTCCTTTAGACTAGTGTGAGAGGGTCAGATTGTGCTTGTGGAAAAGTTGACAGCATTCTGATGCTGGCCTCTGTGCCTTCCCCAATGCCTCAGTGAAACCAAGGAAAGCAAAGGAAATCAAGGAAAGACCTAAATGTGTGCATCACATCAAAAGGATGGGTCACTGGCCACCAAGATTAAATTAATTCATGCCATCGTATTCCCTATTACTATGTATGGGTGTGAAAGCTGGACAGTGAAGAAAGCTGATAGGAAGAAAAGGATAGATTCAAAGGATAGATTCCTTTGAAATGTGGTGTTGGAGGAGAGTGTTACGGATACCATGGTCTGCCAAAAAAACAAATCAGTAGGTTATAGATCAAATCAATCCTGAACTGACCCTAGAAACTAAAATGACTAAACTGAGGCTATCGTATTTTGGTGACATTATGGGAAGACAAGAGTCACTGGAAAAGTCAGTCATGCTAGGAAAAGTTGAGGGCAGCAGGAAAAGAGGAAGACCTAATAAGAGATGGTAACTTAACAAACATTGGTACCCTACAGAGCTACCAATCTGACTGGATTGCCCAATTACAACCACCTAAGTGTGAGGGTCTGTATGCCTTTGTCTGTGTGGTTCCCCCCCCCCCCCTGGACTCGTAGAAGCAGTCCAGGCCTTTTGCCTTTCCTTGGTTCAGGCGCTGGGTCTGACAGGCTCCAGGTTGGAATGTCTCTTCCCTCTTCCCACGTCCCTCCCTTGCACTCACTGACTCCCTTCCACCAGCTATGGCCTTGGTGGGTAGATAGTACTAACAAGCCCTGAGTTCTTTGATGTTTTGTACCATGCACAATTATCTCGTAGATTCCCATAACATACGTTTGACATCTGCTTCCCTGTAGGGGTTATAATTCTGTCTGTGTGAAACTGTATTCACTTGCAACTTTACCAGTGTAAGGCCTGTACTACCTGAAGCTTCCAATAAAGTTCCTTGTTTCTGCATGACAGTCTGAGCAAGTGATTTTATGGAGTTTGCACAGGAAGGTTGGGAACCCTCACACTAAGAACGTCTCTTGCCTTGAGAACTCTATGGGTCTCCATAAGTCAGCTTGATCACACACACACACACACTGTCAATATTACAAGGCTGTCAGATTAGTTTGACAGGTGCATGATAGATCGGATAGATCTGGTAATGATGCAATCAGCCTGGAAAGTCCCTGGAGAGCTAGAGGGAGCTGGCCTAATCCAGTTATGACCAGGTGGGCTGATGCAATACAGGAGCAATGTCAGAATGACTAAGCATCTACCGTGATTGGTGGCTGCGACCACCAGGTGTATATAACGGAGTGAAACTGAAGTTCTGTGTGGAATGCTATGAGCGGACAGAGTGTGACAAGTATCTGTAATATATCTTTGCACTGTAAAATCTTTACACTTTTCTAAGCAGCAGAGGACTTTTTCTGATGGTGGTATCCTGGACTGACTGTCAATCCGCTGGCATCTGCATCTCACACACACACACACACACACACA
The DNA here is from genome assembly GCF_029931775.1 of Euleptes europaea. Classification (NCBI taxonomy): domain Eukaryota; kingdom Metazoa; phylum Chordata; class Lepidosauria; order Squamata; family Sphaerodactylidae; genus Euleptes; species Euleptes europaea. The sequence goes on from NC_079326.1 coordinate 35,718,575, forward strand.
CACACAATCACTGGTTTATGGCTTGCTCTCTTTTTGATGACATGACCCTCAGTCAGCAGCAAAGAGGTTTGCAAACACAAGAGAGAATCTTGAGAGTGCACACGGCGCCACCTACAGGCAGAGCCGACCTCTGCAGCTCAGCCATTTTTCATGCTTTTCCTGCACTGGGCAAAAGGTGGACAGCGCGAGAATCTTGTGTTCTTTTCTGTCTCCCAGGTGCCAGATCTAATTCTACACTGGTGACCCAGCTAAAGCATTGCTGCACTTCTAATAATCCTTTCCTTCCTTTCCTTTCCTTTTATCCCTTAGAAGCTCCTTGATCAATTGCTCTTGAGCAGCAGATATCTAGTGTTGGAGGACTTCTAATAATAACAATGCAGGATTTCTACCGATATGTCTTGTTTTGTGCCCACGCAGTAATTACCATGTTATGTCATAACGTGTAACATTCTTCAGTAAGTATAAAGAGTGTGTTCCTGCCACGTTATGCAATGCCAAGTCCCCCTGGTTTTAATGGGGGAGGCTTGAACTCGGAAATTGTGGCTTATCAATAAGGCTGAGCTGCCGTTCGAATTAACATGGATGGCTCACCCTCTTTGCAAGACCCACTTCTAAACGACTTTTCGGGGCTCATTTGCAAAAGATTCTCGTGCTGCTTTCCCTCTCTGCCACACAAAACACAGGAACGTCACATCACTTAACTTGGAACAAATTTATATTTCATTTATCAGTAGGGTTGCCAACTGCCAGGTACTAGCTGGAGATCTCCTGCTATTGCAACTGATCTCCAGCCGATAGAGATCAGTTCACCTGGAGAAAATGGCCGCTTTGGCAATTGGGGTCTACGGCATTGAAGTCCCTCCCCTCCCCAAACCCTGCTCTCCTCAGGCTCCGCCCCAAAAATTTCCCACCGGTGGCGAAGAGGGACCTGGCAACCCTATTTATCAAGTCTGGTATATACAGTATCAATATATAGCATTACTGAATTGCAATGGGTAGTATTCCATTTCACATGGTATGCAGAGGTGAACCCAACTTTGCTGTAGAGCCTCCCAGAGGCTCCTTTCCCTGATCACCCTGTTCCTCCTTTTCTACCCTCCTGTCCTGCTGACCCACCTATGTGAGAGTCGTGACCCAATTTTGGGTGCCGACCCACATAGGTCTTTTATGCATGGCTGTTTCACTCGCCGTCACCCCTCCAACGACTTCGGGTCTTTGTGTTGGTTATGCATGCTGTTTCTGACCACCAGAGGTCACCTCGCTCTCCCCCTGCATTTCCCCGCATTTTCCCCATGTTTTGAGGGACTTCTTTTATCTAAAATTCGAAAACACAGGGAAATGCAGGGGGAGAGTGAGGCGGCCTCTGGTGGTCAGAAACGGCATGCATAATCCAAACAAAGACCCAGAGTCATCGGAGGAGTGACGGCGAGTGAAACAGCCATGCATGAAAGACCATTGTGAAAGGCATATAGCATTTGCCATTCAGGGCCAGACTTACCACAAAACTGGTGACATTGTATACTAGGGTTGCCAGGGCCACTGGCAGGGGATGGGGGTTAGGGTTGCTAGATCCAGGCTGGGAAACTCCTGGAGTTTGGCAATGGAGCCTGGGCAGGACAGGGACCTCACTAGGGTGCTGTCCGTAGAGTCTACCCTCCAAAGCATTCATTTTCTCCAGGGGAGCTGATCTCTGTAGCCTGGAGATGAGCTGTAATTCTGGGGGATCCCTAGGTCCCACCTGGAGGCTGGAATCCCTATAATAAGGCCCTGGATTCTAGATTGGGTTGCCAGCCTCCAGGCAAGGCCTGGAGATCTCCCAGAATTAAAACTGATCTCCAAGCAACAGAGATCAGTTCCCCTGAAGAAAATGGCTGCTCTGGAGGGTAGACCCTATGGCATTATTCCCTGACGATGTCCCTCTCTTCCCCAAACCCCACCATCCCCAGCTTCTACCCCCAAGTCTCTAGGAATTTCCCAACCTGGAGAAGGGAGCCCTAATTCCAGACTGAGCACCATTTGCCTGCATCTAACTTCCATCTCTGTTTGCCATAAAAAAATTGGCACTGGGTTTCTGGTTTTGCTTCCACTGTTAAAACATTAACCACTGCATTATGGTCATTTTGTATATATGGAGCACTGTGGCGAAGAGAGCGAAAAATCCCACAATCCAAATGGATTACAACAGCCCGGTCATGTCTGTAATTGATCACTAGATGTCATCCCATGACCATGCCCGACTGCCAACTGTCTGTGTCGCCTTCTCTTTGAACAGAAGCTGTGTTTGGTAATATGTTTTGAGGAGAGATTGGTAGAAAAAGATTTCTATTCGTTACAAGGCAGCTGTGGGTGCTACACGGGGCAGTCTATTTTACTGTTTCAATCATCCAGATTAGAACCAATTGACCAAAACTCATACGATCAGTGTTTTTTAATTTATTTAATTTATTAATTTATTTACAATCAAGGCCACTAGCATGTCACCCTGATCTGGATGGCCCAGGCTAGCCCAATCTTGTCAGATCTCAGAAGCTAAGCAGGGCTGGCCCTGGTTAGTGCTCAAATAGACGCCCACCAAAGGATTTCCAGGGTCGCTATGTAGAGGCAGGCAATGGCAAACCACCTCGAAGCAGTTGGCGGGGGTGATTGCGGAAAAACTTCCCTCCATAAAAGGCCACTGGTAACCCTCCTCCAAACTAGACTTTTTATAGTACATTTCACACTTGGATTGCTAACCTCCAGGTGGGACCTGGTGTTCTCCTAGAATTACAATTGATCTGCAGACTACAAAGATTAGTTCCCCTGGAGAAAATGGCAGCTTTGGTGGGTTGACTCTATCATATCACATCCCTGCTGAACTCCCTCCCCAGGCTCCGCTCCTAAATTTCTAACCTGGAGCTGGCAACCCTACAATTTGACCCTGGTAAGTATTTGTATGGGAGATCTCCAAGGAATACCAGGGTTGTGACACGGAGGCAGGGAATGGCCAGCCACCTCTGAATCTCTCTTGCCTTGAAAAACCCACCAAGGGTCACCATAAATCAGATGAGACTTGACGGCAAAAATATATATATGTTGGTATAGCAAGAATAATTGAATTCACTATTCAATAAGAACAGTATGGTTTTAAATACAATTGTCCCCACTTTCCACTTATCCCCCACCTCCATTTTTGAAACATACAGATTTCCTCCACCACCTCCTCCCAATTTTCTTGTGTTATTCCACATAGTGAAGATTCAGAAATGAGTCAGATTTGGAGCTGCAAACGGAAAAGGCCCAGAAATGTACAAATGCTACTTACATCTTGCCAATATATGACATTTCAATTCATAGGGTCGCCATGAGTCAGAAGCGACTTGACGGCAGTTAACACACACACATAGCAAGAATAGAAACAATAAGAACTGTATGGTTTTAAATACAATTGTCCCCACTTCCCACTTATCCCCCACCTCCATTTTAGAAACATACAGATTTCCTGCACCACCTCCTCCCAATCTTCTTGTGTTATTCCACATGGTGATTTTACTGCATTACAACTAGGGTTCGTTTTTTTTTTAACTCACCAAAATCCCCCCTTTCATTCTGCAGACTCTCCACCACCATCACCTTTCCAAACATCAAGCTATTTTCAGAAATGAGTCAGATTTGGAGCTGCAAACGGAAAAGGCCCAGAAATGTACAAATGCTACTTACATCTTGCCAATATATGACATTTCAATTATGCCCTTAGAGTCTAGGCTCACTGAGAGTGATCCTGGGCCTATCGGCCATTTCCCTTGCGTGTCCTTTTCTGTCATCTTCTGAACTTGTCACTGTACGTCAGCACGAGGTTGTAACTGTAGCCCAAATCACATTCTTAGTTTTTCATTGACCGTGTTGCATATATTCAATCTGATGGTTCCAGAATAGCTGGCGTTGCCTTTATTCAAGGAAGGGAGCAGGAGATTTACCAAAGTAATTACAGAACTACTGATTTCAGTTCACTGGCAAATATGAAAACTTGGCGATGTCTGATGAAATAACTAGCTGGATGTAAAGCAGTGTAAAGTCCCTTAAGGGTGCCAGGCTAATATGATACCCTGTTTGTTCAGTGGACAAAGGAAAGTTATCTGCACTGCAAACATAGGTACACCTAATGGACTTAAAATATATATATCTGTTTAGGATTGCACTGCTAGTCTACAAGGATGTAGCACTGAGTAGTGTTTAGAGCAGGGGTGTCGAACTAATTTATTTCGAGGGCTGGATATGACATGTCACGTGGTCAGGCCGGGCCATGCCTCGCCAGCCCACATCGGAAGCGGAGGGGGGGGGTTTGCCTCAGCTGGGGAGCCCGCAACGGGCTTGCCAGCCCAGATCGGGACTGAGGGGTGGCTGCCTCGGCTAGTGAGACCACAGCGGACTACCCAGCCCAGATCAGGACTGGGGGTGGCTGCCTCGGCTGGCAAGCCCGAAGTGGACTACCCAGACCAGATTGAGAGTGGGGTGCTGCCTCGGCCGGCGAGCCCTTATTAAATGCAACCATTTTCTCAACACTCAAGTATCCAGGCTCTGTGATGAATCACTGAGAGCCAGAATGGACTACAATCTAGATTCAGATCGTCACTTTGCTATAAATAGGGGTAGGAGTGAGGATTAGGGGTGTGCATTCAGATATGCTGAACCAAAGAGAGAGAGAGAGAGAGAGAGAGAGAGAGAGAGAGAGAGAGAGAGAGAGAGAGAGAGAGAGAGAGAGAGAGACCATTCCAATAGAGCCAAAAAGGCAAATCCAAAAACCAAATTTTTAATTTTTTTTGGGGGGGGGGGAGATTTTTCAGGTCCATTTTACCCTTGGGGAATCTTTACGGGGCTCTGGGGAGGCTATGTTTTGAAGTGGAGGCACCAAATGTTCAATGTAGCTTCAGGTGCTCTTCTTAGAAGAACCCCCAAGACTGGTAAAGATTGGGTCAGGAGGTCCAATTTTATGGGCCCCCCAAAGGGTGCCCCCATCCATTCTCCATTGCTTCAAATGGCGAAAAAATGGGGCCCCATAAATTTGGACCCCCGACGCAATCTTCACCAAACGTGGGTTCTTGTAAGGAGAGTCACTGGAGCCAGGATGGTGGTAACCTCCTACCTCGGAGGTCCGTTTCATATCGTTGGATAAGCTTGAGCAGCGTCTGGCCCTCTGAAACCAACACAATCTGTGGTTTGAATGGTTAAAGACCCGGAGTGATACATACCTGGACCGGCAAGCTGATGAAGCAGACGAAACGTGTTTGAATCGACGACATGTACTTGCTGGCAGTGCTTCTCGCACCTTTCTGGCATATGAGAGTGAATATCTCTTCTGGACAGTGTTTGGGGCTTGTTACCTTGATGTAAGAAGAGTCTCCAAGGAGCTTGGGTCCACTAGCCATTAGTGACTGAGGACAACAGGGCATCCGTCCTATGTGGACTTTTGTGTTTACTTACTGTTGCGGGAGATATCTGGATTTTAAGTGATTGTATTGCAATAAGTGTAACATTTGTAAGGAGTAGGCATGAGGTTAATGCCTTTAGGACTTTAAGTGATAAGTTTCCTTTAACGGTTGAATACTTTAATAGCATTATAGTAATGTATAAGTTGTCTTGAACTGTTGAGGACTTCAAGTAAAGCAGAATTGTATTAGAAATTGAGCCTTTGTGCTGTTTTTGTTTGTTTAACCTCCAGATACTAGCTGGAGATCTCCTGCTATTACAACTGATCAGTTCACCAGGAGAAAATGGCCATTTTGTCAGTTGGACTCTATGGCATTGAAGTCCCTCCCCTCTCCAAACCCCGTCCTCCTCAGGCTTCACCCCAAAAAATCTCCCACCGGTGGTGAAGAGGAACCTGGCAACCCTAGATTGACACCAGATTTTATATACCGGTACCCCTCCCTTCTCAGCAAAAGTTATGTTATAGTCATCATGGGCACCCTGAGGACATTGCCACTTATCCTGAACCAGGTGGGACCTCACAAGACCCCTTGGCCCTATAAGATCACTCAGGTGTGATTTGTCCTTTATCCATTGAAGAAGAAGAGTTGGTTTTTATACCCTGCTTTTCCTCTATCTTTAAGAAGTCTGAAAACAACTTATAATCACCTTCCCTTCCCCCACCCAACAGGTTCCTTGTGAGGTAAGATGGGGCTGAGAGAGTTCTGAGAGAACTGTGACTAACCCAAGGTCACCCAGCAGGCTTCATGTGTAGGAGTGGGGAATCAAACCCTGGTTTGCCAGATTAGAATCTGCGTGTCTGTCTGTCTGTCTGTCTGTCTGTCTGTCTCTCTCTCTCTCTCTCTTTTTAAATTTATATAAATTATATGAATTTCATCTTCCAAGCCTTAATATGGTTTAGATTAAGAAGATAAAGGAAAATATTGCCATAAATTGTGACATTTGACCTAAACATTACAACATCTTAAATTCACTAAGAGAGAAAAAATGTTTTACCACCTGGGCCTGACTTACTTCAAGCATTTAACCACTCTGGCTCTCTTGAGCGCTCCTCTGACACACTTACCTAGTATCGATGTGTATAATTTCATTTATTTTGAAGTCATTCCACAAATTCATTAGCTATATCTCCTGAGGCAGCAAGTTTGAAAAGCATATTTGGAAGATGAGTGTTCTTGATAAGAGGTATCTGGGGACGCATCATGAGGTTTAACACAGGACCCTATGATCTATAACACAACCCTGCCCTAAATAATGATAGGGACGATGCCAGAGCTTTTTTTACAAAATGTACACACATGTATAGCTGAAGCAGACCTGGATATGTACACCTGTGGCAATATTTCCCTTAATCATCACAATTGTCTAAATGAAATGAATGGGTTTTTCAGCATCTGGTCACAATGGGAGTTATTTGGCTTCTCTGCTCCTTTCTGCATGAAAGCACCTCTGATCCTGGAGAGAACAGGTATGCCTCATGACTAGCATCCATTTTAACTAGTAGCCATGAATACTCCTCTCCTCCATGAACATGTCCACTCCCCTCTTAAAGCCTTCCAAGTTGGCAGCCATCACCACATCCTGGGGCAGGGAGTTCCACAATTTAATTATGTGTTGTGTGAAAAAATACTTCCTTTTCTCTGTTTTGAATCTCTTACCCTCCAGCTTTAGCAGATGACCCCGTGTTCTAGTATTATCGGAGAGGGAGAAAAACCTCTCCCTGTCCACTCTCTCCAAACCATGCATAATTTTATAGACCTCTATCCAAGCAAAACATGGTGAGAACCAGTGTTGTGTAGTGGTTAGAGTTTTCCACTCAGATCTGGGAGACCCCAGTTCAAATCCCCACTCTCCCATGATAGCTAGGGTTGCCAGCTCTGGGTTGGGAAATAACTGGAGATTTTGGGGGTGGAGCCTGAGGGCAGGGTTTGAAGAGGGGAGGGACTTCAGTGCCACAGAGTCCAATTGCCAAAGTGGCCATTTTCTCCAGGGGAACTGATCTCTGTAGCCTGGATATCAGTTGTAATAGTGGGAAATCTCCAGCCACCACCTGGAGGTTAAGGAGAAATACAGCACCCAAGCTCAAATACACAGCATATAATCAAGAAAATATATTGTCCAAAATAAAGTAGTGGTAACTACCACAGTAACAGACTAAGGTAAGTATACAGTAATGAATTATATTTCTCAAAATCCAAAATTGTTTCAAACAAACTGAAAAAATACAGCAAAAAATTCTTATACCTGGTTACTTCACCGTATATTTGGTACAAAGTTCATAATCCAAAGTCCAAAACGCCAAGTCCAAAGTCCAAATTTAATCCACATTCAACGTCCAAACTATATGAAAATCCAAATGAAAATCCAAAACGACACTTCCGGATTCGTGTGTGGTTTGCAGTGTGAAAGCTTCTTCAGTTGATTAATAACCCCCGGTTTTCGGCCTCAGAAAAACCAAATCTTTACGCAACCATTTGGTGAAAACTGACAGAATATCGAGTCGAGAAGGCGTTAATATCTCCGGCCATTACAAATGTGGCGCATGCGCATTCTATTCTTTTAGTTTGCCCATCAAGGAAGGAAGCTCTTCCAGCTCCAACTTTAAATATACGCTACAACAATTTACTAACTGCACATCTAAAAACGTGATTTATGCAATTATTTGCCCCTGTCTTTTAATGTACATTAGCTCAACATGTCGCCAATTAAAATTACGCATCGGCAAACACCGTGCAAGAATACGCTCAAGAACTGTTGAGGCACCATTAACGAGTCATCACATACAGAAGGGACATTCAGACACGGATCTACTCTTTTTCGCGCTTTGGCAGTATAAACCTCGCAGATACCAACAGGAAGATGTAGCTAAGATTTTGCATAGACATGAGATGAAATTTGTATACTTATTTAAAACGCTAGCCCGCGCTGGTCTTAATAGTGAGTTTGATCTCGCGATTTTTTTTAAAAAATTGGTGGAGCTTTATGAGTTTTGATGGACGTCAGCTGGGTTCAGCAGGATTTAATCATGAGCCTCTAGGTTTCTTTTACCAGTTCTCAGAGACAGTTAGGAGCCAGATAGGACGGCTGGTCAATTTTGGTGAGTATAGTCTGAGGCTGTATGTATATTATTAGAATTTTATGTTCCTAGATTTGGTATTATTGGCATTTACTCTACTTCACAGAGGTCTATGTACCCTTATGAATTGTGTATTTACACCAATTGAACATTGAAAGAATTATTAATCAACTGAAGAAGCTTTCACACTGCGAAACGCACACGAATCCAGAAGTGTCATTTTGGATTTTCATTTGGATTTTCATATAGTTTGGACGTTGAATGTGCATTAAATTTGGACTTTGGATTTGGCGTTTTGGACTTTGGACTTTGGATTATGAACTTTGTACCAAATATACGGTGAAGTAACCGGGCATAAGAATTGTTTGCTGTACTTTTTCGGTTTGTTTGAAACAATTTTGGATTTTGAGAAATATAATTCATTACTGTATACTTACCTTAGTCTGTTACTGTGGTAGTTACCACTACTTTATTTTGGACAATATATTTTCTTGATTATATGCTGTGTACTTGAGCTTGGGTGCTGTATTTCTCCTTAACTAGTGTTGTCTCAGCACACGTAGCAATTTATTGAGGTTTAACCACCTGGAGGTTGGCAACTGTCCCTAAAGCTCACTGGGTCACCTTGGGCTAATCTCTGTCTCTCAGCCTGGCCTACCTCACAAGGCTGTTGCTGCGAGGAGAAAATGGAAGAGGGAAGAACAATTTTGTAAACTGCTTTGGGCCTGCTGGTGGGGAGGAGGAGGAGAGTTGGTTTTTATATGCCGACTTTCTCTACCACTTAAGGAAGAATTAAACCAGTTTACAATCACCTTCCCTTCCCCTCCCAACAACAGATACCCTGTGAGGTAGGTGGGGCTGAGAGAGTTCTAAGAGAGCTGTGACCAGCCCAAGATCATCCAGCTGGCTTTATGTGTCGGAGTGGGGAAGCCAACCCAGTTCACCAGATTAGCATCCGCCCCTCATGTAGAGGAGTGGGGAATCAAACCCGGTTCTCCAGATCAGAGTCCACCGCTACACCACCCTGGCAAGATATCATAATCTAAGTAAATAAAACCACTCCCTTTTAAGCATCCCCAGTGAAGAAGCAGACTGCGGCACAGTTGAGGAAATTAAGTCCTCTGGAATATAAGCGGTCTGTGCGGTGGCTTCACGCTGCTTTGTGGCTGTGACTGATTTATGAATCTTCAAGCAGACTTCTGGTATTTTCTAGTCCACAATGCGCTACGAGTGCACGATCACCTCCTGCCCACTTTTGAATTATTTCAAGGAGGGGAGGGGGGAAGCCTGGATCGCACTGTGCATTCAGAATCATTTTACACATCATGGTTATTAATAACATCTCATTAGGAGCTGGGCAGTATCCACAGAGCTGGATTAGCAACTTCCTTCCTATTTCTGGGTAGCCTCTTACAGCATTTTCTCTATACGTCTTGCCACGGCATTGCTGATTTGTTTCCCCCCCCCCCCCGCGCGCGCCTCCCTTGCCCATTTTAATTTTTTCATTATGTTTGCCCAGGACTGGATGAAGGGAGGAGGGGGAGAAGGCAGCGTGTTCATTCCAGAGGATGCCAGGATGTCTCCTCTCTGATTGGCTGACCGCGGCTCGATGGCTGGCAAAAGAAGCAGTGAAGCTTTTAGTCTGCCTTGGCGGAGCTGAAAGAACAGAATCCAGATAACAGGTAACTGTGGGATGGGGGGGCGAGGGAGAGAAGGGAGGCAAGATGCGTTTTTTTTTAATTGCTACAAGCATTGGAATATTGTCCGTGTGCGAAAAATGCTTATTTAAACATTGGTGTAACCTGCTGTGCTAATTGCGTTGGAGCGGTTTGGCAATTCCTTCCTCTGCCTGCATCTCTTCCAGGAAGCAATCCGTACACAGCAAAATCTGAAGCGCACGCAAATCTCTCTGGCAACTTTCTCACGCCAATGCCGAACGGCCGGCCTTAAGCAAAGATGGAGCTGTTAAGGCAAGCAGATAGTTCAGTGCCTGATGGCAAAGCTTTTGCTAAGCCACAGAGAGGATAGTATCAGCGAAAAGCCGATGCTGAGAAATCAAAGGAGGTTTAGGCCTAGGAAGAAGGAGGCATCAGCTAATTCAACTATTGCTCCAATGGTGTGAGCTTCATTTAGGGTGTTAACTCATAGTGCAATCATAAACAGAGTTATACCCTTATAAACCCATTAACACCCTTCTGGGTGTCAATCTGTTTAGGACTGTGCTGTTAGAAACAACTATTTTGATTGAAAGACAGATTTTACAGACCAGTGATTTCAATGTATTTTGGAATATCGTGAGCTACCAAATACACATCTTCTTTCGGTTCACAGGACAGGTAAAATATAATCCTTTTAGAGTGCAATCCTTTGCAAAGTTACTTTGGTTGAAGTCCGTTGATGTCAGTGGGCTTAGACTGCAGTAACTACACAAGTTTGTACCATTAGTTACCATATTCAAAACAAACGCTTGAGCATCTAGTATACGATCTTGTGACGTGGATCACTATAGGTTTGAAATTTCACAGATATGCCAGTGGCTTACACGGATAGTAAAATGTATGTGCATACTTCAGTTTGTCAGTGTAACACAGGTGGTACTCCTTTGTGAACATTGCCATGAACAGTAGTACACAATGCTTCTCCCTTTAACTGTGTTATTCTGCAGCTATTATGGTGATCAGGTCAAACGCTGACCTAGATAGCTTCTGTAGGGAGAACTGTCGACTCTTCATTTTTCGGCTGGCACCACTCCAGGTAGAATTTGTAATGTAAGGAACCAATATAGAGTGCCAAATTTGTAAGCAATTTGTCTGAAAATGTATCATCTTTGCTGAAACAGGTCGATTATTAAAAGCTGTTGGCAAAATATTAAGAAATCCCGTTTTGCTTTTTAGAGGAATACATATTTTTGTTAATTGTGAAACAGAGAATATGAAGTTAGATGTCTATAATGCAATCAGTATTGAAATCCATGCATTACTCAACTAACATTTTTGATGTCATAGAAAGGAGCCCTGTGCTAGATGGACGGGTGCTTTGAGGATAACTGCATAAAATGCTGAGAAACATCAAAGACCTTATACATGATGCACATCCAGTATGTTGGCATGGTGTATCATCATCATCATCATCATCACCATATATTCTAATAGCCAAGTCAGCCAAATCTGAGGATACTTACATCCAGAGACTGGGCCCATGAAAGGACAAAACAGATCTTTCTACATACCTGTACGAGACCCCAAGTTTGCAGAAAAATCTGAAATTAAAAAAATATATTCAAAAATGGGGGGAGGGTAGAAAGCACCAAAATGATAAAAGGATTCCATCAGTGGCTATTGCTGAGGAACTACAAGAGGCTCAGTTTCTGTCAGTAAAAGGCAGGGGGATGCCCTTTCCCGGGATCTTTTGGCCTTTGAAGGAAGACACTTCAGGGTCAGGCACAGCTGTAATCACTGGGAGATGTGCTACAACCCAACTTGCATGACTTACCTAGGCCCGCCTGCTTGCTACTCTTCAACAGCAGTCCCCACACAAACGTCAGTGTTGTGCAGTAGTTAGAATTTCAGACTAGGACCTTGAATTCCCATTCTGCTGTGGAAATTCACTGGGTGACCATGGACCAGTTACACATTCTCGGCCAAATTTACCTCACAGGCAAGGGGGGGGGGAATTGCCATTGAGTGTACCTGGATGCCTCCTGGTGTGTCGACGGAGTCCCACCCACACCTAAGCCAGCCCTCTGATAGAAGGGCTGAGCCTGACCCACCCAAGCCTCATGCAAGGTGGGAGAGATGCCATCCAGCCAACCTCAGGTGAGGCAGGGGAGACAGAGCCTGGCCTGCCACAGCCACATGCAAGAGGCAAGAAGGAGGATGTGATGATGCCTGGCTAAGTCTGCTCAAGGCAAGGCAGAGACTGGCACCCAGCCAACTCCCACACAAGATGAACCAGACACTGGTGCCCAGCTAGGGTTGCCAACCTCCAGATACTAGCTGCAGCTCTCCTGCTATTACAACTGATCTCCAGCCAATCAGTTCACCTGGAGAAAATGCCTCAGCAATTGGACTCTATGGCATTGAAGTCCCTCCCCAAACCCTGCTGTCCTCAGGCTCCACCCCAAAAACCTCCTGCCGGTGGCAAAGAGGAACCTGGCAACCCTGTGCCCAGCCCAGCCCTGTGCAAGGCAATGCAGATGGCGGCATCCGGGCCCTACATCAGGCAAAGCTGATGGTGGCACCGAGCCGAGCCGTGCATGAGGCAAATCGAGGCAGAGAGGGGAACCCAGCTGAGCTCCTTGCAGGGCAAGGCAATGCAAGGCAGGCATGGCGGAGGGCAACACCCAGTCAAGTTCCATATAAGGTGAGGTGTGTGTGTGTGCCTGGATCAACCTAGCTGTGCCCCATGCAAGGTGAGGGAGGCACCCATCAGCCTGGGCAAGGTGTGGGGGGCATTGCTCAGTGTGTGCAAGATGAAGCAGTGTCTGGCCTGCCTATCGTGAGGAAATCAGCAACTGGCCAATTGGTTGCCTCTTCCTCCTTTCTTCCATCCCCCCTTTTTAGGGTTGCTAGCTCTGGGTTGAGAAATACCTGGAGATTTTGGGAGTGGAGCCTGGAATGGTGGGACTTGGGGAGGGGAGGGACTTTAGCAGGATATAATGTCATAGCATCCATTCTCCAAAATGGCCATTTTCTCCAGGGGAACTGGTCTTGGTCATCTGAAGATAAATTGTAATAGAGGGAGATCGCCAGGTGCCACCTGGAGGTTGGCATCCCTACCCGTATGGGAGGGAGGGGCAGGTTCAGACAGACTACCTCTTCCTCTCCTCTCCTTCCTTTGGGGGTGGGGCCAGGGCAGGCTGGGGGAGGGGAAGGTTTATCTCTCCCACTCCACCCCTGCTCACAGTGTTGTTCTGAGGATAAAATGGAGGAGAGGAAAATGAAGTATGGCGCTTAAAGCCCCATTGTGGCGAAAGGTGGGCTATAAATGAAGTAAATAATAAATATAGCTGAAGATGGAGGTACAGAGGGGGTGGTTGGGAAGGAGAGAAAGAAGCAGAGATGGTTGAGGATTTGGGAGTTGTCAGGTGGAGGGAAAGAGTGTGGAGCAGTTGATAGGGGGAAATGGGTGACCTTTGCAAGTCTTTGCAGGTTCCCCACTGTGTAACTGGTCCTGCCCTGGCAACCAGCACTGTGCAACTGGGCCACAGTTTTCCTGGGTAGAGGATGCCAGGGGTAGGGAAGGGCAAAAAAGCAGAAGATGGAGAGAAGATAAAGGCTGGTGGGGCTACTCCTCTTTGAGAGGGTGCTTTCACCCTGTTCTTGCTTACGATGGTCACAATGGTATATTTAAGTGTTCAGTGCAACATGCCTGCGTTCTGAATCAGAGCGTCACCCTCTTCCCCACCTCCAGCAACTCCTGAGCGATCTATCCAGCTCAGCTCTCCTGAAAGTCCAATTGCAATGAAAAGGGCCTGCGTGGGAGTCATGCGCCGGCAGACTGCTTCGGCAGCTCCAGTAATCAAGAGGAATTGGTAGAAACAGATCTTAGTTCAACACATATTTCAATTATTCGGTTTCCTTGGAAACCTAGTGCAGATGGATTTGCCTTTCTATGGCTAAAAATATCTATCTCGCCCCTTTATGATAACAAAGAATGGGGGAGATGCAGAAGGAGACTAGGTATAGCGCTGCATTTTTTTAAAAAAAGTTCTCTGATAACTAAGGTATTCTGCATGAACTGGAGACCTGTAATTTCTTATCCAGTGTAGCTTTTCCCTGCTGGCAAACATTCACCAGCCTTGTGGAACAAAGATAAGCCCACCAGCTTTGCCTGCAATTCTTATTGGGGGGTGGGGAGAGTGCTTGTGTGGGAGGTTGAAAGATAAAAGGTTCCAAGGCAATAGCTAGGAAAGCTGATGGCGAGTGGGGGGAAACACGCTGCAGCAGCGCTAGCTAGGATCTGTGCGTTACGCTTGGGAATTCAAAGGCCCTTCTTCCATTTCTTTGGGCATGAGCAAGATTAAGCCTTGTTTTGAGATTGCTGGGCTTTCGGCATGAATGTGGTTCGCATAAATGATGACAACCTTGTTCTCTCCCATTCTGCAGAATCCTTAATTGAGGCTCGCTGTTTCCTGGTTTCTATTTTGATGTGAAAAGCAGCTCTTTCGTTTTCGGTGTGGAATTTCAGCAATAGACTTTCACTGGTGTATTTCCACACATTGGACACAGTCTCATAAGTATCTATCCCAAGTGACACCTATTGGCTTCCCTGGGAGAGTGTGTGTATGAGGGTTTGTGGAAACATTATATACGTAGGGTTGCAAGGTCCCTCGTCGCCACCAGCGGGAGGTTTTTTGGGCAGAGCCTGAGGAGGGCAGGGTTTGGGGAGGGGAGGGACTTCAATGCCATAGAGTCCAATTGCCAAAGTGGCCATTTTCTCCAGGTGAAATGATCTCTATCAGCTGGAGATCAGTTGTAATAGCAGGAGATCTCCAGCTGCCACCTGGAGGTTGGCAACCCTATATATATATCATCTTGATTGCTTTAAAAGTGCACATTATTGTTCTGTAGTTACTAGTGTACTTTGAATTATTAGAATCTAGATATACATTGGATCCAAAGGTAAAAGTAAAGGTAAAGATCCAATGGTAAAGGAAATCCAAAGGGATTTCCACAGAGCAGTAGGACCTGCTTTATGCAAACATTTACGTGGATAATTATTTGTTCTACTTCCCTGTGATCTTCTATGCACGGCTGTTTCACTTGCCGTCACCCCTCCGACAACTTTGGGTCTTTGTCCGGATTCTGCATGCTGTTTCTGACCATCAGAGGTCGCCTCGCTCCCCCCCCCCCCGCATTTCCCGGCGTTTTGAGGGACCTGTTTTATCTCAAATTTCAAAACGCGGGCAAAACGCGGGGAAATGCAGGGGGAGAGCGAGGCGGCTTCTGGCAACTTCTGACGGTTGGAAACGGCACGCACAATCTAAATGAAGACCCAAAGTCGTTGGAGGGGTGACAGTGAGTGAAACAGCCATGCATAAAAGACCTAACAGGGAGTTGCTCAGAACTGACCTTGTAAGAACCAATGTAATTTTTAATAGTATTTTTACTAAGATTTTACCAACATTCAGAAACCCTCATGGGAACACACAGTATTCCAATGAGGCATAAAACTTCCTCATTGCATCTCATTAATATTGTACACATATGATTTATAAGCAATCCTTTATTAATAGCTCCTTGTTTTGGTGAAGAGGGAAGAGATCAGCATCTTGAGCTCCCGGAATAATTTAAGATTGGGTCTTCAGTACATATTTGGTTTTGATTAATTGAAATACCTGCCGCGAATAGCTATTTCTTTGTGAAGGAGTATATTGACATAATAAATCAAAGAGCTAGTTTTGGAAATGGATTTTTAAAAAAACAGATATCTATTTTATCCTCTGTTTTGAAAGCATTATAAATGGTTTTCCTTCCTTGGGGAAAAAATCTGTTGCATGGCAACAATGGCAAAGCAATTAAAAGTATGATATTTTTCAAGCCAGAGGACAAACGGCTGGTGGGAAAGATCTTGCATTGAAGTCAATTTCATCCCCTTGAAATCAATGGGATTCGTCCCAATGTTAAATATATATAACACCTGTACGGTGTCATTACAGCACCATCCCATCCTATGCCATTGATATGACGAAAATAAACATCCTTGTTCTATAGGCTGGATTTAGCTGCTGTGTTTGGCTTGCGCCATCAGTTATGTGGAAAGCATATCTTTGGCCTACTTGACTCATGGTACCATCCTGAACAGAGATACACCCTTATAAGTCCATTGAAGGGTACAACTGTGCTTACAATTGCACCGAAAATTATGCTAACTGGGAAATTGTGGTATTGGCTTGTACCACTATTTTTGCCTTTCAGGTCAACATACAGCCTTAGGAAGCTGAGTAACTTTCCTGCTCCTGCACTGTATATTAGGGTTGCCAGGTCCCTCTTTGCCACCAGCGGGTGATTTTTGGGGCAGAGCCTGAAGAGGGCGGGGCTTGGGGAGGGGAGAGACTTCAATGCCATAGAGTCCAATTCCCAAAGGGGCCATTTTCTCCAGGTGAACTGATCTCTGTCGGCTGGAGATCTGTTGTAATAGCAGGAGATCTCCAGCCAATACCTGGAGGTTGGCAACCCTACTGTATATTCAAAATGGTGGTTATTCTAAGACTACTCGCTGAGTTCATGGGTGAGCTGTGTCTTGAATCAGACTCTCAGCTCACGCTTTTAGCCTCTATGTAAAGCCTGCTGACAGCTGTAGGTAGGATTCAAACTTTCCAAGGCAGCCCATCACATCTGTCTCAAAAGAAAGAGCAATTGTTTGCTTTATCTGTAGTACAGTTACATTAAATTATTCGTAAAAAAAAAAAATTAACAGCCACCTTGGGATTTTGGACCTCTGCAATAGTTCTAGAAGTTCTTTTAATGTGATTAGCCAGACGTTACCTTTGATCTGCACGGAAACGCTTCTTGAATACAGCTGTTGATACAATATTGTGGCTGAATGTATTCTACTGTCAAAGCCTTAAGGGCCTATTTTAAGAATTTAATGCACACAATTTGAAAATATCCATTGGCTTCCAAGCAGCTGTTTGATCCTTAACTTTGCATCTTATCTTATACTTGCAAATGTTCACCCAGATGGGTTTGGCTAATATTAACCATGAAATCCTGAAGGGGGGAGCAAAATAGGTGAGGAGGCGGCATGACCCATATGGCAGCATGAGGGCCACTTACATCATCCAAACTGACATGGACACCACTGCAGGGGAATTTATACTGTTGCAGTGGAGCCACACAGCAGTGTGAGCCATGGGGACCGACGCAGCCTTGCCAGCAGTGTATCTCTGGCGCAAGGCCTTTAAATAGTCAGTAAAGCCTAGCAGATGTAAACGTTTGTGGCTGACTGCAGAAAATGAAAATCTGTTGAAAAACACTCAGAACATGAAAATCTGTTGATTAATACTCGGTTCAAATTTTGTTAGTCTTTAAGGCACTACTGGACTCTTGCTCTTTTCTACTGCTATTTACAGACTAACATGGCTACCCATCGTGATCTATCTTTCCAAAGGAATTTCAAAGGGAGATTAGAAAGAGAGACTGCTGAATTACAACTAACAATGAAGTTCTAAACAATGCATTCTCCTGGATTGAATAGAGATCTGGGAATCCTGTCTCATTACCAATGCTAATTTCTCCATGCCTACTATCCCTCTGCATATCACACCTAATCCAATCACGCCTGCTAATGTCATTTACTTGCTTTTGACATTTACATTGCCATTGTGTGTCTAATTCACTCTTCTCTACTTAAGGTTACATGGAATCACATTCTAGCTGTATCTCAAGAAGCAAGCTGTGGCTCATGAAAGCTCATACTCTGCCAGAAATTTTGTTAGTCTTTAGGGTGCTACTGGACTCTTGCTCTTTTCTGCTTCCAGTTGTGGATAGAGATCTAAAAAAATCTATAGTTACGGTCCCAGTTTGGTAGAATCACAAGTTTAAATAATGACCATCCTATCAAAAATCATATTTCTATTGGAAAATGTAACTATACATATACCTTCACAAATTTTAAACAGCTGACAAAAATACTTATCTTTATAAGCAAGAAACCAACAATTGTATTCTTAATTTTGCAAAGGTTTAAGGAAGAAGGTGGATCGTTATTTGTTAATTTAATAAAATAGTATCAAGCAATAAGATGTAAAACTTTTTTCACTTGAATTCGTGTAGATAACAATGTAGTCTAGAACAAGATTATATTAAGATACCACTGCCTACCTTGATGTTTTAAGAGTTGATTCAAGCAAGGTCCTGATTAAATTTTCTGAGGCTATAATGTTGGTATTGAATAAACTGAAAAACAACAACAAATGAGTCCCAATATTTCTTCATTACCCTCTCCTATTTATGATGCTAGTTTTAAGATGAGAACTTACTCTGTCTGGGTCAAATACAATATATCAAGATGTATTGATATAATGGATTGGACAGCGTATTTCCTTTCAAAAGTTGCAAAATATCACAGAATAATGATCCATTGTGATTTCAATATTTCCAGTTACGAAACTATATATCCTCATAATTCAGTGATCACTGTTTTGAGAAAAAAGCTGATAAAACTTAAAGAAATATTTTGTAAATCAAGATATATAAAAGGCCTTTACAACCTTCTGGATTTATAGGATTTATAACTAAGCATAGATGGGAAAAGCTGTTAGGGAACGAAGGCTGCACTCCTAAGAACATTCCCTGAGAGTAAGCCCAATTGAATAAAATGGGACTTAATTTTGAGTAGACTTGCTTAGGCACACTTCCACAATGAAGGCATCTGAATGGGAAAAGATACTCCGCTAAATGCAAGCTGTCTTAATATAAAGAGAAAATCACCATAAAGTATTTTTGGAAGTTAACTCCTTAGAGGATCTTCAGACTTGACATTTCAGTTATAGCCTGCGAAAGTAATTTTAAAAAATTGGCATCGCTGAACTGGAAAGACTGATCTTTGGAAGGGTCTTGTATGCTATAGATAACTGAAGCAACCCACTGTGGTGGTGTAATGGTGCTTCAGACTCACAAGGTGGAGCCTGGTGGTAGGGTTAAGAGGGATGGGTTGGCAGACAGGAACTAGCGGAGCATTCAGCAAGGAGAACAGGGGATTTCACAGCAAGGTTGATATTTCAAGGCCGCTCCACTTAAGCCCTGGTTTTAGCAGCAGAACAGAAGACAACGGCAAGCAGCTACCCAACTAGCAGCTAATCTTGTTATCGCAAGAGGGTGACTACCAAAACTGGATTTTAGAAACATCATGACAACTAGCACTTAGGGTATGTTCACCTTTATACATAGGTTTAATACTACCAACATCTTGATATATATCTACCAATATCTTCCAACATACTTTGATTTCCTGTTAGTCCCATGTTATAGACGATTACTTATGTTGGCTAGAGCAGAGCATGTAGAGCAGAGCATGTGCGTCTGAACATATAGCAGGTTTTCTTTGTCAGTGTTAACTGTGGCGTTAACTGCAGAGTGCAAATTAGCTAACGCATGTTTCCTAGGTCACCTCCTGCCCTTTAAGCGGCCACACCTAGACCTGCTTACTTTCCACAAGTATCATGCTCCTTCCACCCTGGGTATTCTGCCTATTTAGTATACTTTCATATCCCGTCCTTAGTGGTTCTCCCTAACCTGTTTTGTCCTCACAACAACCCTATGAAGTAGGCTAGTGTGAAAGAAGAAGAAGAGTTGGTTTTTATAGGCCGACTTTCTCTACCACGTAAGGAAAACTCAAACCGGTTTACAATCTCCTTTCCTTCCCCTCCCCACAACAGACACCCTGTGAGGTAGGTGGGGCTGAGAGAGCTCTAACAGAGCTGTAACTTGCCCAAGGTCACCCAGCTGGCTTTGTCTGCAGGAGTGGGGAAACAAATCCAGTTCACCAGATTAGCCTCCGCCGCTCATGTGGAGGAGTGGGGAATCAAACCCGGTTCTCCAGATCAAACTCTACCGCTCCAACCACCGCTCTTAACCACTACACCACGCTGGCCAGTGTCATCAAGTGAACTTCATGGCTAGGGCTGCCAGGTCCCTCTTTGCCACCGGCAGGAGGTTTTGCAGGCAGAGCCTGAGGAGGGCAGGGTTTGGGGAGGGGAGGGACTTCAGTGCCATAGAGCCCAATGGCCAAAGTGGCCATTTTCTCCAGGTGAACTGATCTCTATCGGCTGGAGATCAGTTGTAACATCAGGAGATCTCCAGCCATCACCCAAAGGCAGAACGGACATTTTAACCCAGATCCGATTGTGATAGACTGATCACTCCACCACACTGGCTCCTCTGTGGCCAGATGCTTCAAAATGTTTTCAAAGTGCCTCATACAAAAAGTGTTTTCTGAGCACGAACCCCAGCATATGTTTATGCCAATTCCCTCCTTTGTGAACTAGAAAAAGAAAAGTCCACTTTTTTATATACCCTTAGTGGCCAGCTCCTGGGAGCTTTCATTCCCCTTTGCTTAGTGGATGTTTCTCTTTTCTGGAAATGTACTTGTTGCTATGATACTCCTATAGCTGGACCAGTTTCACCTCTCCGCTGTGTGATTACCAGCTTTGCTAGTGCCTTCAATGAATGTCATTAGTGACTCATATTTCAGTAGTACTCAGTGCATAGTACTGTAAAGTCAGTTTCAGTTGCTCTAATATAGCTTGTAAATGATGCTTGAAAATGTTGGACTAGAAATATGCCCTGGGGCATTAGCAACCCTCATTTCCTTTTACAAAATATACATCTTGTGAGCCAGCGTGGTGTAGTGGTTAAGAGCGGTGGTTTGGAGCAGTGGACTCTGATTTGGAGAGCCGGGTTTGATTCCCAGCTTCTAAACATGAGCGGTGGAGGCTAATCTGGTGAACTGGATTTGTTTCCCCACTCCTCCACATGAAGCCAGCTGGGTGACCTTGGGCTACTCACAGCTCTGTTAGAGCTCTCTCAGCCCCACCTACCTCACAGGGTGTCTGTTGTGGGGTGGGGGAAGGTGATTGTAAGCCGGTTTGAGTCTCCTTTAAGTGGCAGAGAAAAAACCAACTCTTCTTCTTCTTCTTCTTCTTCTTCTTCTTCTTCTTCTTCTTCTTCTTCTTCTTCTTCTTCTTCTACTGTTGCGTGTAATTCCCTAATAGAGAATTATTAACATGTGGTGTGACAGTGGTCAATACTGATGTTATACTTTAAAATAAGTCATTCTTCAAATCACAGGATATCTTTTCCCCATCTGTTTTTGAGATGCTGGTTTTATTATGTTGTGTTGTTGGGTTTTTTCCTATTGTGTTGTTGTTGTATCTTGCTTCTGCTGTTGCTTGTTGTGTGCTATTATATGTTAACTGGATTGGGTCCCACAACTCTCCTCCACTCATTTGGATCCTGTAACTCCCCTCAAATATGTCTTCCGCCAACAAAGCAATAATTCTTTCTGTTCTTTTATGACTTTTTGTTGTATGGATTATTGTAATATTGCAAGCCTCCTTGGATGTACTACTATGAAGAGGCAGAGCAAAAATATTCCCAATAAATACATACTAAAACGTTGGATAGTTTATGTTTTCCTCCTTTATATATACTAGCTCATCCCCCCCTTCTCCAGTCAAACTACAAACCTTTAATTTTTGAAATAGCAGTCGGTTGCTATGGAAATAATAGTGATTTCAGAAACTTAGTGGTGCAGGCAGTGCGGGAGACGTGGAGGGGAACATTGTTTACATGGGAGAGAGACGCGTTTCGGATTTGGGAAGGTAGGAAAACGGTCTGAACACGTTCCGTCTCAAGATCCCAAGGGATCTCCTACCATGTCTCTCCCTCACTTTCTCGCTGCTTCCTCTTTTCCTTTTCTGCACTTTCTAATGACTGGAGCACCTCCTGCAGTAGACACTGGAGCATCCTGATGTGTCTCCCCGCTTCAGTTGTTCAGACAAAGTGATGCGGTTTCTCCCCATCCCTGCCTCCAGTATAAACATGTGATTCTTTGTCTTGCTGTTTGCATTAGCATTTCTGCCTTGCCTCCGCGCCGCACAATTATTTTACTTGGGGAATGTGATGCCGAGAGACATCAGCTGGGTTATAATTAGCTCTACGCTGGCAGCTCCTAAAAGCTACAGACAAGTGGCACTCCGGAAGGTGTAAAACGCATTTATTCTTGTACTGTTTTAAAACGAAGAAAACATAGTTACTTCTGTGTTATTAGTTGTTGATGAGTTTTTAATTTTTTTTAATTAACTTCATTTATACCCTGCCTTTCTCCCCAACAGAGATTCAAATTGCTTGCATCGTTCTCCGGTTGTACTTTTATTCTCACAACAACCTCGTGAGGTAGGCTAGGCTGAGAGAGTGGCCCAAGTTCACTCAGCAAGCTTCCAGTGGGGATTCGAACCAGCGTCTCCCAGATTGTAGTCCAGCATTCTAATTACTACATCATACTGGCTGTCATGAGTGTTTGTGTGCGTGTGTGTAGGGGAGGGTATTCCTGTTAGGGTTGCCAGGTCCCTCTTTGCCACCGGCAGGAGGTTTTTGGGGCGGAGCCTGAAGAGATCGGGGTTTGGGGAGGGACTTCAATGCCATAGAGTCCAATTGCCAAACTGGCCATTTTCTCCAGGTGAACTGATCTCTATCGGCTGGAGATCAGTTGTAATAGCAGGAGATCTCCAGCTACTACCTGGAGGTTGGCAACCCTAATTCCTGTTGACAAACATGAGTGTAGGAGAAACCGATTTGTGGCATACAAAGTTGTGGATTCAGAGAGGCAAAATTGGTTCTATATCATAATTAACATTGAGCACAATGGACATTTACTATAACAAGCAACAGGGAACGGGGAAGAAAATATTAAAGACGGTCTTTCCTTTACTCATTATTCCAGGGTTAATAATGCCTGCTTAATAGAGGTATTGATCTTTTAATTAAGAAAATTCATCAAGATTTTCTGACCTTCAGTGCCTTTATTAAGCAATTTAATTTAATTTAAATAAACCTGCCCCGTTCTGAATTTCATGAACAAACCGAAACACCCACAGACTCAGTGACCAATCCTACTGATAAGCATGCATCTTTAGTTGTAATACAGAGGCTACTTAAACTGGTATTGAAGTATACCAGCTTATTGGTCTGGGGTTTTTAGTGGGGAAAGCAACACTGGCTTCCACAACTATCTGCTGTGATCAGGATTCTACATCTATATTAGATAGCTGAAATAGTTCTAAATTTGCATCCTGTCACTTGTGAAAGAGATGGGAAAATGGCAGAGAGATGGGAAAATGTGGTTCCTGTTCGCTTGCTAGAAAAGCGGTTTAAAATAATAAACCTAAGGGTAAGCTATATAAGAGCATAGTGATCAAATGATGGATAAATTTCATGTTCGGTTTTTTTGCAGAAATGCGTGCTCAGAGCTAAAGCTGAGCTCTGGAACAAGTGACATAAAACATTAATGCTCTTTTAGCCTTTTTCCTGATTCTGGTAGTCCTTGCCTATTGGTATTTAAGGAACTAGAGAACAGGGTGTACTAAGGGTTGTAAACGTTAATCTGCTTAACACACCAGATTTCTTCTTATTCTTTTTTTAAGCTTATGTTTCCAGACATTTACTATAATAAGGAATGGGGGGAAATAATAAGGAATGGGGAAAAATATTCAAGACTGTAGCAGGTTCTACAGTGTGGTGTAGTGGTTAAGAGCGATGGTTGGAGCGGTGGAGTCTGATCTGGAGAACCGGATTTGATTCCCCACTGCTCCACATGAGCGACGGAGGCTAATCTGGTGAACTGGATTTGTTTCCCCATTCCTACACATGAAGCCAGCCGGGTGGCCTTGGGCTCATCACACTCTCTCAGCCTCACCTACCTCTCAGGGTGTCTGTTGTGGGGAGGGGAGGGGAGGGGAGGGGAAGGTGATTGTAAGCCGGTTTGAGTCTCCCTTAAGTGGTAGAGAAAGTCGGCATATAAAAACCAACTCTTCTTCTTCTTCTTCTGTTTTAATGACATTAGAAATGACAGTGCAGTCATCAGAATACTACTTCTTCTTCTTCTTCTTCTTCTTCCATTCAGTGTCAGGTTACCTAGAGCCTTCTGAATGAGACCAGTGGTCCATCTAACCCAGCATACTATTTCCAACAGTGGCTGACCAGTTGCCCTGGAGGGCCAAACAAACAGGGCATAGAGGCCGAGGCCTTGTCCTGCTGCTGCCTCCCAACATATTCAGAGGTTTATTGCCTTTGGATATGGAGACTCCCTTCAGACACCATGGCTAGCAGCCTCCCCTCCATGTGTCTGTCTAACCCCCTTCTGAAGTGCTCTATGTTCATGGACATCACCACCTCGGCTGGCAGTGAGTTTCACTGTTTAATTACTCATTGTGTAAATGTGCATTCTCTTTTGTCTGTCCTGAACCTGTTTCCAAAAAATAGCATTGGATGCCTTCAGGGAGAGGGGGAAAAAGCTCTTTCCCTCAGTGTCACCCACCCATCACTGGTGCTGTGAATCCTGTACCTTTCAGGGGGGAGACAGTATCTCTAAGCATAAGAAGAGTGTGTTTTCCCAATAAGACAGGACTTAGATGTTATAAGAAGTGGCAACCAATGAGTGCACACATGCTTTATGCTTTGATTTTTGGAACTCCAACTATGTGTAAAGGGGAATGGGGAGATGTTCAAGTTTCCATCGTTTATACAACCACCAACTGGGTACTAATTTTTTCAAGTGGCAGCTGTGAATTTATGGAGTTCATATGGTGTTTGGTTGCCAACTTGTGATTTACAAAATTGAATCCTTTCGAGTCAGTCAGGGCCTGGAAAGAATAATTTGCTAGTTCAAGGATGGAGGGCTGGACAGAATGTTCTGGAACAAGAGGGAGCCTTGAAAGTCTACGGGTGGTAGTCTTTCATGGTGGCATGCATTGGTGAGGGGATTCTCCCATTTTTGCCTCACAGCAACACGTGGCCAGATCAGTAAAATTCTACATGGCTGGCAACCTTTAGTGCATAGGGTCGCCAACCTCCAGGTACTAGCTGGAGATCTCCTGCTATTACAGCTGATCTCTAGTCAATAGAGATCAGTTCCCCTGGAGAACTGCTTTGGCAATTGGACTCTATGGCATTGAAGTCCCTCCCCTTCCCCAAACCCCACCCTCCTCAGGCTCTGCCCTAAAAATCTCCAGGTATTTCCCAACCCAGAATTGGCAACCCCATTAGTGCAGCATAAATATGATCCTTTTAGTTGCAGAATATAATTCCAAGTAAGCTTTAGTACCTTAAATAAGTCAGGCTTCAGTACTCGAAAGAAGCATGCTTTTCCAAATGGAAGAATTGTGGCAGATAGTCCTTTGTTAGCTCCTCATTCATTGCATGGATGTCCAATTACATTAGGGTTGCCAGCTCCGGGTTGGGAAATAGCTGGAGATTTTGGGGGTGAGGCCTGAGGAGGGCGGGGTTTGGAGAGGGGAGGGACTTCAATGCCATAAAGTCCGATTACCAAAGTGGCCATTTTCTTCAGGTGAACTGATCTCTATTGGCTGGAGATGAGTTGTAATAGTGGGAGATCACTGGGAGGTTGGCAACCCTAAACTATATGGATGTCCGATACATGCTATGCTTTCCTTTCCCAAAAGGGAAAGGGAGATTGCACGGATTGGGCTCTGAATGAAGAGTCTGTACCATGTGTGTGTACGTCTTCTGTGAAAGGCAAGGGTACATACTAACTCCTGTTGTTACTTGGGTAAACCAGGCCATAGAATTGATCAGATCTCTCACAACTGGTTTTAATTTTTTGTCCCCATTCAGGAGAACAAAGCATTCAAGATCTAGTTTTTAATTCCTATTAAACTGCTTTAAAGTGCCAGTATCAGAGCAGAGACAGAAGCCAAATGTGTTTATTAAAAAAAGAAGAAAAAACCCTCCAGCAATGACTCTGGACATCTTGATAGTGTGGTCAGCGGTCAAGTGTTTTCATGCTTCATTTCGCCTGTTCCTCTGACAGGTACATGTGACAATGCTGCAGCTATGAGTGGAATTTTAATGAGGAAGTTTGAAGAAACTGGCGGCTCCTCAATCTTCTCTGTGCGGGAATTGGATGGTGAAGATTCTAGTGGCAAAAGCACTGACATTGGTGATAGCGTCAGTCTGTCCACTTCAAATCACATTATCTGTAAGTGCCGACGCCAGATGCAAGGCTGGGCAGGGCCATGCTCTTTTAAAATGAACTGCTATGGCAATATTTGGAGTCTATTTTAGCCCCTTCGTTGCTTATATAAAACCTATATAATGCAGGCATCCAAAGTTTTAGAGTACATATTTGTTAAAAAAGTGAGGATGAGGAAGTTTAGGAACTAAGATTCAAGAAAGACCTAAAATTACATGAGCAACCAAGCTCCCTCAAAGCAAATTATTTATATTTATTTTTACTGATTAAAACATTTGTACCCTGCCTTTCCTCTTGGTTCAAGAGCGAGAGTTGTCCTTCATTGACTTCAACAGTTTGTGAACAGCAGCAAAAAAAAAGTGATGTGTTTTGTTTAAAGGCAATTCGTGGCTTTAAACGTTTTTAATGTTAAATGCCTTCCTTTTCGATGATTAATATTTTCATTAATCAATTAATATGAACACTTTGGTATGAGAACATGGGTGATACCTTAATTTTTAATAATATGTAACAAAGATTACAATTTCTCTCAGTTAAACAGTTCAGTGGATTTTTCCTGATGGGCAAATTATCTTAAATAATTCTGTAAATCAAAAACAAATCCATCAACTCTAAATATTTTTTTCTCAGGGGATATAGCATTTCAGTTGAAAGTATACAGTGTGTGATTAGTCAATCAATCAACTGCCTATTCACGGATTGCTGCTTTCAGTACTGCTTTCTCCAGGATTTGTATAGATTTTGCAAAAATCTACAGATAGCAATTAATATACCCGTACTATTAAAAGCGGTTGGAATTTAAAAGTACTTTTCATCAGTTTCATCTGGTGAGTGCTGTCAGATAAGGACATTATAATCATCCATTCTGTTGCCAGCATAACTCTCAAGATGTTTAGAGCAGCCCTAGAAGACTGTTTGGAAACTCTGATTGGTAGAAAAATAATTCGCCATTAATAGTTCTTTGCCCTCATCCAGTATAGAAGAAGAAGAGTTGGTTTTTATATGCCGACTTTCTCTACCACTTAAGGGAGACTCAAACCGGCTTACAATCACCTTCCCTTCCCCTCCCCACAACAGACACCTTGTGAGGTAGATGGGGCTGAGAGAGTGTGACTAGCTCAAGGTCTCCCAGCTGGCTTCGTGTGGAGGAGTGGGGAAACAAATCCAGTTCACCAGATTAGCCTCCCCCGCTCATGTGGAGGAGTGGGGAATCAATCCAGGCTGTCCAGATCAGACTCCACTGCTCCAAATCACTGCTCTTAACCACTACACCACACTGGCTCTCTGGAGGCAAGGGGGCAGACCACAGGGAGAAAGGGGCATGTTGCCCTACTGCATGGCCTTTTAAGGGGTGTTTGGTCATCGGAGTTCCAGGGGATGGTGCACACCTGCTTCTAATTTCAGTGGTTTTGAGAGTAGGCTTTGGCCAGCAAAGGCTAGAGCCAGATAACCCTACTAAGATGCTTCTGTGACTGCAGTAACTTAGACCAATGTGCATACCAGCAAAGACCAAAGAAAGTAAGGTCTAACATGGTATCAGAAGGAGCAGCTACTTATCTTTTACATTGAAATGTTTTAGTATATTCCATTATCTATTTATATATTTTACTCACAAATCCATTGCATTTGTATTATTATTTATTTGTTTTAGTAAATCGTGATGGCCAATGGCTATAAACCATAAATTTTTTGCTCATTCATACCAGCAAAGGGGATCTGTCAGATCAGGCAGCCTGTAATCAAATACTTAGCTGATATCACTTGAATCTGGGTTAGGGTTGCCAACTTTGAGACAGTGCCTGGAGAGGGGGAAGTTTGGGGAGGGGAAAGAGCTCAGTGGGAATGTAATACCATGCAGTCTACATTATCCAGGGGAACTGATCTCTGTAGCCAGGAGATCAGTTGTAATTCTGGGTGAATTCCAAGCCCCTCATGGGGGATGGCAACCCTAGGTGGCGTGTCATGCCAGAAAAGCCTAGGCCAAAATGATTAAGAGATGGAATTGGAAATGATACAATTAGGTCTCCGTGGCCATAAAATCTAGAATGCATTCATTGGTTAATTTTCATTTTGATGTAAGTAGTGAGGCACATGAGGGTGGTTACTTCTAACGCCACAAATGAAACTGACAGATTTTTGACACTTTTTTGAGGACCATGAATGTGGCATGTTAAAATATGTTTAGATGTAAAAGCACCTCACATTAGTTTCAGTCAGTGAGTTCAGTCTGATAATGACCTCCGAATCATTATTAATGGCATTGTAACCAGCAAGATGCCCTGACCTGGATGGCCCAGGCTAGCCTGATCTCGTCAGATCTCAGAAGCTAAGCAGGGTCAGCCCTGGTTAGTATTTGGATGGGAGACCACCAAGGAATACCAGGGTTGCTGTGCAGAGGAAGGCACTGGCAAACCACCTCTGTTAGTATCTTGCCATGAAAACCCCAAAAAGGGGTCGCCATAAGTCGGCTGCGACTTGAAGGCACTTTACACACACAACCAGCAAGATGACTGTTTGGAATAAGCTGTTCTTAGGGCTGCCCTAAAAGACTGTATGGAGACTTCAATTGGTAAAAAAACACTTCATCATTTAAAAATAGCTTATAATTTTATGCTGCCTGTACTTTAAAACTCAGCATTCCAAATTCAAGGAACTAACTTTGAGTCTTCAGTTAGTGCGTTGATAATATATACTCGGTAAAAACTTGCATTACTTTTAGAAGCTGCTATATGTTGATCGTAACGGCTACTGATATTTTGCGTTTAATACCACAGTGCTTTTAGATCTCAGAAACGACTTGGCTTTCCACTTAAATTCACCCAAGCATTTCCAACACAAAACCCCAGGCTAGTGAATGATTTCCCAGCAGATCTTCCCCATTATGCCATTGCTATGTCATGACTGGCTTTCCACTTTTTGCAGTTTCCATGACAACCATGATCTTTGATCTGCAAAGAATAATAATGCATCACTAAGAGGTATAAAACATTTTTGGAACATAAAGTGTAGTTCCCTCAAAGGAATAGATTGCAGACAGCAGGGCACTTATCATTAATCAGTACTATAATTGCAAGAACGCTGCATAAATATGAATTCCTGTTGATGGCAGGCAGCAAACCACATCGACTAATTTCCGAGGCTACATGGAAGAACTTAAAAACATGAGAATACTTGTTCCAAAGGCAGCCCTATTAGCTGGCATTTGGTTACTATTGCCACCACTACTACTACTGTTATTAATGAAAAAGAGCATAGTTTCTACTGCAAATCTAAAGTGAACTTGAGAGTGCTTTTAAAGACAAATGGGAAAAATAAAAGCAAATGGGAAAAATACAGACACGGTGCAGGGGAAGCAGGGGAGTGTTTGTTGAGTGTAGTTGGGGGTTACTGCAATATGCTTGAGGCCAAGAAGAAGTTTGCTGACTTGCCACTTCTCTCTATAAGGACAGCTTGGAGATGAGTGATAATGGCAAACCTTACATAGAACAATGAAGAACCTTGATAATTCTCTGCCAATTACGGGAGCCAATGGTACTGAAAAGATCCAGAAGGCCGCTAGACCCTGATACATTTCCGGGTACATTAGCAGGAGTGCACCCTGCATCCTAGATGTCTTGGAGCTTTCACACCTCTTGTATAATGAATCACGATCTCCATGCCCCTTAGGGGACTCAGCAGGGAGAATGAGAGCAGCATACTTCTCTTTGCTGGGAGAGGCATGAAACGCTCGATCTTCTTTAGCCACTAGTGCGCTCCCAATGGCCTCTCTGGAAGTGACATGACAAGCTTGATCTTCATTAGCCACTAGTGTGCTCCTAATGGCCTCTCTGGGAGAGGCGTGACAAGCTCGATCTTCTTTAGCCTCTAGTGTGTTCCCTATGGCCTCTCTGGGTATGCACTGGGCCACAAAGAAACCTCTCGATCTGGATGGGACCATCCTCCTCCTTTGTACTACTTGTGGGCATTGGTGAAAATGGTCCCATTTGGGCTACGAGTGATCCAGCATGCAGAGGAGCCTTGAACGGTTTTGTATACAAGTGGCGTGTCCTAAGCAGCTGAGTTTTGGTGAGACTTCCTTTACCACGATGCCCTGATGCCATGGACACACCTGAGTAGCAGCGTTGCTGAATCTGAAACCCATTGTGACTTTTAAAATCACAAGTTGGTCACTGTTCATTGGCTCTGCGCAGTTGTCAACTTATTGGAAGCTACATCCCACCTTTGCTGTCCCCAAGGTAAAGGTGATAAAACCCACATTTGTCGAGTCAAACCAGGATGTGAGTGATCATCTGCAAGCTGAATCCTGGTTTCACAAAATAACCACAGATGAACTAAATTGTGGTTTTGCATTATGCATAAATAATTTTTTTGTGTGTGCTGTCAAGTCACAGTTGTCTTATGGCGAACCCATAGGGCAGCATTTCTCAACCTTTTAACCTTGGGGAACCCTTGAAATATTCATGTCTCAGGGAACCCCTACATATGATTACTTTTGATTTACATATGATTTGCATAGGATTAGCCTATTCATCACTATTTCTCGTGGAACCCTTAGCGATTTCTCACGGAACCCTAGGGTTCCGGGGAACCCTGGTTGAGAAATGCTGCCATAGGGTTTTCAAGGCAAGAGATGTTCAGAGGTGGTTTGCCATTGCCTGCCTCCACATCATGCCCCTTGTATTCCTTGGAGGTCTCCCATCCAAATACTAGCCAGGGTCAGGGCTAAGAGTGTGAGACTGGCCCAAGGTCATCCAGCAAGCTTCCATGGTGCGAGTGGGGATGTGAACCTGGGTTTCCCAGGTCCTTGTCCAACACCTTAACCACTACACCATGCTGTATTATTTATTTGCACATAGGTTTCTAGCAGTGACTCACTAACAGCGCCATCCTAAAGCACAGTTATTCCCTTCTACACCCATTGACCTCAGTGGGTTTAGAAAGGTATAACCCTGCTTAGGATGGCAGTGTATGGGCTTTCATGAGCCACAGCACACTTCTTCAGATACAGCTAGTCTTTAAGGTGCTACTTGACTCTTGCTCTTGTCTACTGCTACAGACAAACACGGCGACCCATCGTGATCTAGGATGGCAGTGTAACTGAGCAATGCTAAAGCGTGCAAGCATGTTTGTTTGACTACATTTACTGTTGTAAAAATAGGAAGCAATTAGCAAAATATTTAGAAATGGACCTCATGTTTCAAAGTATCATTATGTCAGTAATGAGATGCAAATTTCATTTTTTTAAAAGGACAAAATAAAGGCTTCAGAGGTCTACAGTTTGCTGGAAGACACTGGAGGTCTTTGAGGGTCAAAGGTCTGTCTGTAGGTAGCAGGTTTTCATGTACATTATAGACCAACCATTTGAATTTAATTCTTCTGATCCAAAAGAAAAACACTATTTTTCAAAACTAACAAAGGACAGTTGGCTTTAATGCAGTCTTTTTTGTATGCTTTTGTCCTTGATTTTGTTCCAGAGGAACAAGTTATATATCACAACTCACGTTTAAAATGTTTGCTTGCAAGTAAGTCCTACCAATTTTAGTGGGATTTACTTTCTAAGCCAATATATACAAAAAAGATGTTTCTGCCTGAGACAGATGTCCTAAGCTTACCAGCAATTCAGTTGAACTTAATTCTGAAGCAACATGTTGAGTTCCTTGTTTAGTAACATGCTTTGATAGGACAACATTACGCTGTCCATTTTCATTAAGGTTGGGAACATTTGTTGCAAAATTGGTATGCAAATATTCACTCAAATGGCAAGCTAATTTGCTTTGCCGTGTGTATGTACAGATAACTAGACATATAGAGGGACAGATAGTCCTTTTTTTTTTTCTACAGTACTATAATGAAATAGACCACTTTGTGGAAAATGTATTGTGGTTATATTCATAAATATTTTCAGTGGCTAGATTTTCAAATTTGCATAGGTAAATATCCATCCATTTTGCTTGAATGCTTAAAGAAAAAAAAATTTTTAGATTGTTGTTAGGTAATACATTTCTATTTTAATAATGAAAGAGAAGGCAAGCAGGAATGGGTTTTCATCATTGAAACCCCTGGGTTGCTCTGGGATCAGGTGATATTTCACATGAGGCTTATAGGTTGGGTTGCCAACAGGCCTGGAGAAAAATGCCCTGCCCCTTAATGAGTGGAAATGAGCAACTGCAGCCTTTTATGGCATGGGGGTAAATCACATCACATAGTAAATAAGATCCTATTAAAGGATTAACATCCTATTAAAGATCTTCCCTTCCAGCTTTATGTACAGGTGACACTGACGTATTCATCCAGAATATTTTGGGACCACTGCTGAATCAATCACTAGTAAATGTAATTTTTGGTTCCCAAATATCTTCAAAACCCTTTCCAGAATGAATCCTTACAATTGAAAATGCGTAGAATGTATTGATTGATTTATTAAAATATTTATACTTTGCCTTTCTTCTTGGCTCAAGGTGGTTGAATAATTTAAAATACTGAATAAATTGTAAGAGAAAACAATCCTCTAATAGATATTTTATAACCGTTAAAAGAAAGATCACTTTACAGCATTATTAGAGTTTTTCGTATTACAAATGTTACGGATACATGACAGGGCACTCCAAAATACACTTGTTGATAAAATTGTAATGCAAATTTCAAAGGGAAATTACATGTATTTCTTTTACTGGCATTTTTGTTTGCCACACATTTTTAGAAAGCTATACATTTACTTCTGCTAGGAATTTTTACTGCCTTGCATTAACAAAATATCTTTGTTGTGAGGGTATGCACTTCAATCATTTTCTTATTAATTTCATTTCAGGATTTTGGGGATGGCATGTTTTTTCATTATCCCGGATTTTCAGGAGTGTTGATACTGGTTTGGGATTCTGTTTTGGGTCCTTTTTTTTCAGATGCTGGAATTTTGGGACCATTATTTTTGCCATCCCCCATAGGCAGCAGGAGTGAGAGGAAGAATGCAAACAGCCGTTCGTTGGTGCATGTGTCCATTAAATTTTAAAGGA
The DNA here is from genome assembly GCF_029931775.1 of Euleptes europaea. Lineage (NCBI taxonomy): Eukaryota > Metazoa > Chordata > Lepidosauria > Squamata > Sphaerodactylidae > Euleptes > Euleptes europaea. Next base: position 35,751,839 of record NC_079326.1, read on the forward strand.
CCAATGTTTTCAATAGGAAGAGCTGGCCTTTGAACTGTTATTGAAAGCAATCTCTTTAAAAGTTTAAAACGACATTATTTTCAATGGGAGGTAGATTTGGTCCCCAGACTCTGGAGACCAGATCTAACCCTACAGAAAATCATGTCCCTTTAAAATTTAGAGACTAATTAGTCTCTTGCCATGAAAACCCCAAAAAGGGGTCACCATAAGTCGGCTGCGACTTGGCGGCACTTTACACACACACAAAATTTAGAGGGCACATGCACAGCCAAACAGTTAGGGCGCTCTAAATAATGGGTGGTAGAACTGTCCGTAGGGCCCTTATTTCAATGGGAGGTAGAAGGGGCTTCCAGAATCTGGAAACCAGGGGGGTTAGGGTTACCGCACTTGTATTCCCAGCGATGTATTAAGAGTTTGAAAATGTTATAAAAAATACTGTTTGCACTTTCTATGTATTCCCACCGATGTATTAAGAGTTTGAAAACATTATAAAAAATACTGTTCGCACTTTTTTGGCCCCTTTAGCTGTGAAGACGTCTTCCAACTATTTATAAGCCGTGGTATCCAAAACCCCTTTTAAAGCGATGTTTTTTATAACATTTTCAAACTCTTAATACATCGCTGGGAATACAAAGTGCGGTAAACCCCCAGGTCTACTGCCCAGTGAAAATCATGTCCCTTGAAAGTTTAAAGGGACACTATTTTTGAATGGTTGCAGAGGCTGTAAGCCTGGCTGTGGGCTCTCCTTACAGCAGGAGTGGCAAGGGAGGAGGGAGAGACAGTATTCAAAATAATGTCTCTAAAGTTTGAAGCAGTGGTTCCCAAACCTTTGGGGCCACCGCCCCCTTGGTTCCACAAACTCAACCCCAGCACCCCCTACCCTATCCTATAAAAAGCATTATTCAAAATAGGGGTTTTCATGACTCACCAAAGAAGGTAATAACAATAAAATTTCAAAACAGTAACAATTAATTGCACATCGATTCAAAATCAAATTAAAACTTTTAAGTTGAAATTTATTCAACAAAACTGATGAACTTGATCCAGCGGTACCAACTCTTCAAAGTCTGGGAAAAAATTCAGATAGTTTCCACAAAATTTGCCAGCATGGTGCCATAGCTTGATCTATTGTACATTAGTGAACCACATAGTTGAAGGGTTGCACCTCTACCACCCCCTGCTGCCCCCTTCCCTCTTAGTGCCCCCTAGGTAATCCCCCCCCAGGGGGTGGTACTGCCCACTTTGGAAACCACTGGTTTAAAGGGACATTGCAGTGAGCAGTAGACCTGGTCTCTGAAGTCCAGGGACTATTTTTACCTCCCCTTTAAATTAATGTCCCTTTACGCTTCAAAGAGTTTATTTATTTATTTCAATGGGAGATAGACCTAGTCTCTGCACTCCAGAGACCAGATCTACTTCTATTATTTAGAGCACGCACACCCCACAGAAGATGATTCCTCTCTTTCCCTCTCCATGCTCTTGTGCCTTCTGAATCCTGATCCATGGTGGTTTAGTGGTTAGAGTGTTGGACTAGGAGGGCCAGGTTGGATCGGGAAGACCCAGGTTTGAATCCCCACTCTGCCGTGGAAGCTCACTGTGTGAACTTGGGCCAGTCACACACTCTTAGCCTAACCTAACTCATAGGGTTTTTGTGAGGATTAAAAGGATATGTTTAGCCTGAAGAAGAGAAGACTGAGAGGGGACATGATAATCATCTTCAAGTACTTGAAGGGCTGTCATATAGAGGAGGGAGCCGGGTTGTTTTCTGTTGCCCCAGAAGGTCGGACCAGAACCAACGGGTTGAAATTAAATCAAAAGAGTTTCCGTCTAGACATTAGGAAGAAATTTCTACCAGTTACAGCAGTTCCTCAGTGGAACAGGCTTCCTCGGGAGGTGGTAAGCTCTCCTTCCCTCGAGGTTTTTAAGCAGAGACTGGATGGCCATCTATCAGCAATGCTGAACCTTAGGCAGTTCATGAAAGGGAGGGCATCTTGGCATCTCCGCCCCAAAAACCTTCCGCCAGTGTTGAAGAGGGACCTGGCAACCCTATAAATTAGGAAATCCTTTCTCCGTAACATGGCTACCCTTCCTTAACAAAACCCAACAGAAAGAATCTACAGGCAAGCAGCAGCTAACTTTAGGTTAGCCTGAACTGTTACCCTATGGATCATGACAAGGTAATGAAATAAGCTGTGGGAGATAACATGCCAATTTATTCAGACATTTGAGAATACATGAGCACAGGTATACCACAACATCTCTGTGACAAAAATGAAAGTAATGAAGGTTGCCAGAAGCTTAAGGTAATTTCTTTGTAATTTAGGCAGCTAGACATGTTGTTTCAGATTACCTTAGACCCACTCCAGAAAATTGCTTGGCTATTGGGGCGGTATGTGCAAGGAATTTGCAGACATAGAAACTCTATAATCCCGAATTCACTGGCTTCAAATCGATGGCAATATGTCTACTTTCACACATTCCACTTAGTTAGGGTTACCAGGTCCCTTTTTGCCACTGGTGGGAGGTTTTTGGGGCAGAGGGTGGGGTTTGGGGAGGGGAGGGACTTCAATGCCATAAAGTCCAATTGCCAAAGCAGCCATTTTCTCCAGGTGAACTGATCTCTGTTGGCTGGAGATCAGTTGTAATAGCAAGAGATCTTCAGCTTGTACCTGGGGCAGAGCATGAGGAGGGTGGGGTTTGGGGGGGAGGGAATTCAATGCCATAGACTCCACTTACCAAAGTGGCCGTTTTCTCCAGGTGAACTGAACTCTATTGGCTGGAGATCAGCTGTAATAGCAGAAGATCTCCAGCTAGTACCTGGAAGTTGGCAACCCTACTAATTTAAGGTTTAATCATTGCAAAGCATTTGTGAATCTTTCACACTGATGGGTGAGGTATTAATGAAGGGGGTGGTTCTGTTCCCTTCCTCAGTTACTATTTCAGTGGTTTCCCCACATTACTGAAAAAGGGAACAATCCCCATAAGAAGGGAGCAATTGAGAATTATGCTGCTTGCAATCTCTGAACAGCTAAATGTTCGGTAGCATGTGATCTGTTACCATAGCAGTTTAACCAAGCTTTTATTTTTTAAAGAATTATTGTCTCTTACCAACACCTTCACATTAGCGCGCTAAAGGCTGCGTTTTTTAAGCAGTGCTGTTTGGTTTCATAATAAAACATGTGAACCAGGCCTTTGAGATTGTATTTTCGTGGTCGTCTTCTTAACAGCGGTGTTGTCCAGGTTGATTCATAATCCTAGACAACCACTACCAGGTCTGAACATGCTGAAGGGAAAACCTAAATTGATCTCTTAAGGCTGATGAGATGATGCAAACAATATCAAGCATTACCTTTGCCCAGAGCTTTTGCCAGACTTGTCAGAATTGAAGAGCCGTCAAGCCTGTGGCATTCTTGTCCCCAAAGATCCTGTTCCTTCTTTCTTCCATCAGATAGCAAACTCTTTCCTCCCCAATATATGGCAGTGCTTTTGACGCTGTTTTATTTTCCCCGTGGATTGGCCTTCTTCAGTAGTGTCAACACCAATCACTGCTTTAACAGGCATTTTCACACAGCCCAAATAATGCACTTTCAAGCCACTTTCACTGCACCTGAACGAGAATTTGCAAGTGGATTTTGCCAGTTCACGCAGTAAAATCCGCCTTCAAAGTGCATTGAAAGCGGATTGAAAGTGCATTATTTGGGCTGTGTGAAAGTGTTAAGCAGAGAGCAAGGGTAATCGAAGACATTCTCTGATGTATCCAATGACTTCCCGTTTTCAGTCGGGTCTCTCAAAAGGAAGCCTGCAGGTCTTGGTTTCTTCTTTCCTCCCCCCCGCCCCAGTGTCACACGGAGGTTCTAGAAGGAAAACCTGTACCATTAAAAGACACAGAATGTCATTTAATTACACAGGTGTTGCCTTCTCTCCACATAAAAGGAAGTAATTGCTAGGTGATTATAATTTTGCTTCTCATTTTCCCCTGGTCACACAGAAGAGTTTTCCTTACCAATCCTGGCAAGCTTTAAAAGACAAATATATATATACACATATATACAAATAAATAAATTTATTTAATACAGTCCAAGACCAATAAAATTGAATATAATAATTCAAACTTCCAGAATATCAGTTAACCCTCGGCGATTCTTGAGGGTAGATATAGAGGATTACCATCTACAGAATGTGCATGCTTATGTGGAGATGGAAATATAGAGACCCTAGAGCATATCTTTTTTATTGTAAGATCTACATTCATATTAGGGAAACCCATAATTTCCCGCCATCCCGGTAAAAATAGGACTCTCCTCTCAATAATGTTGGCAGATAAGAATCTAGAGATCACTTTTAAGGTCGCCAAATTTGGTTGAATAGCCTATAAGACTAGAAAAACTTGGGTAAGCCAAAAAAGGCTTTTTAGCTACCGTATAAGTGTTATATTGCATAATTCTGTGATTTTACATATATACATACTATAGCAGATGTTTTAGAGTTAAATCATGCATTGGAAAAGCAGTATGAACTTCCAGCTTGCGAGCTAATTCTTTAAGTGGCTGTGGCTACATGGCAAATATCAGAGGCTTTGTTTATTGATGCTTGAGTATCAACAATGGAAGATGTAATGAAGAGGGGACTCAGCTGTTTTATACCTCCATGTCATTTAACCCAGCGTCAGCAGTGAGGACAGCTGAATGGGCATTGTCGCAAGGTCCCTGACCCTGCAGCTGGCCGGGCAGATACCTTCCCACCTTTAGATGGTGAGAAGGTCATTGGGATGGGGCTACGGTTTGAATACAGTGAGCACAGGCTTATGAATGGGGGGGAAAACCACAGGGCTGTGTAGAGCTTTTATGAGGCAAAAGAGAAGATTTCAATGAGTCTGTCCCTTTGTTACAACCGATAATTAACAGTGTGCAGCGAACAAAGCTACCTAGCCGTGAACCAACAGCCTCAAACCACCTTCCGGTGGGAAATTAAGAAATAGCCCTCAACATCTTGTCCTTTTCCATTTTTTCTTCAGGGGCCTGCTAAGCAAAAATAAAATCAAATGAAATGAATTCAAAGCTTGTGACCAAACACTTTGTGATGGGGAAAAAATGTAACATGTTAATTTTTTAAAAATTGCATCTAAATTTAGGGCGTGGTGTAAAAATTCCTTGTAATGTATGTGCATATTAATCCTTGAATTAGCACATGATCTTCTTTCTAGCTAAAGTGACAATGTTCCTCCAATTTCTTAAATTTGGGGCTCATTTACATGCTTCATTTTATGTGTGTTTATTTTAAATGTCTTTTTTTCTTTTGAAATGTAGCTGTTAGAATTGCTTTTATCAAGGAGGAGAACAGAGCAGGGGGAAACTTTAACCCTTTCTCCCTTGCTGTTTTCTCACCAGGAAAAGCTATCCCTGAGCTCCTTTTACCACCACTTGGGGGGGGGGGATGGATATCTGTAAGTTTTCCCTAGATATTTTCCCTGGCAATAAAAGCAGCTTGGTAAAGCTTTTACTCATGAGAAAGCAGCAGGGGAGGAAAGATTTTTCTGCTCTCTCTCCGTACTGTTCTTCTCCTTGACAGAGCAAGCGCTGGCAGCTAAATTTGCAGAAGAACCAAAGCTGTTTAAAATAACAGACAAGGAATTGCGAAGTGTAGTTGAGCCCTAAATCCTTCTTTTCCTAGACTTGTAGTGCAATCCTACCTGGAGTTACTCCAGTCCAAGTTAATTGATTTCAGTGGGCTTAGACTGGAGTAAACGCAAAAGTCCAACCCTACGCAGAGTCAGACCCTTCGAAGCCTGCTGACATCTTTGGATTTTGAAGGATGTTGATATGCTTAGGGTTGCACTTGTAACTCTATCTCCCTAACCCAAACATAACTATAATGTTATTAACATGGTGTGAGATTTGACTTTGTGAAAGCAGCCCTTCTACTTACAGGGGTAGCATATGAACTGCCGTTGATGCAGGACAGTCTGATTCGCCTTGATTACGGCTCAGGACATACCATGTAGAAAAACCTCCTAATTCGCCAAACCTGTTAATTGCTGGCACTAGGGTTGCCAGGTCCCTCTTTGCAACCAGTGGGAGGTTTTCAGGGTGGAGCTTGAGGAGGGTGAGGTTTGGGGAGGGGAGGGACTTCAATGCCATAGAGTCCAATTGCCAAAGTGGCCATTTTCTTCAGGTGAACTGATCTCTATTGGCTGGAGATCAGTTGTAACAGCAGGAGATCTCCAGCTAGTACCTGTGGGTTACAAACTTATAAACACAGCAGCATAAAACAACAAAACACATAAATCATACTATGCGAAGAGTGCTATATTCTATGTGCAGTAGTCAAATACAGTGAATAAATATATACAGTGATGTTAGCTAAACAAACAGAACTATATACAAAAGTTAACCGTTCTTTTTTAGAACCAGTGTATTTGGAGTCATTGTCCATAAGTAATCCTTTCAAGGTTGCCACATATGGGTGCCTTGTTGTTGAAGTGCATCATGGAGTTGTATCCTGTTGATTGCACTGACAATATGAAGTTGGGGTCATACAAATTTCACAGTCCAAGGTGTATTACAGGGGTCCAGATTAACGCCCAGTTTCGACCCGAGGTCTTCAACAGAAAATATGTTCAAGGCAGTTAATATGTCTGCTCTTGTAATAGAGGGAACTCAAAGCTCTCCTGATGCCAGTACCTGGAGGCTGGCAACCCTAGCTGGCACCCAGCCCTGCTTGTATAGGTTTGGGCTGTCAGCTAGAGTTGCCAGCTCTGGTTTGGGAAATTCCTGGAGATTTGGGGGGTGGAGCCTGGGAAGGGCAGGGTTTGGGGAGGAGAGAGTATAATGTCATAGAATCCACCGTTCAAAGCAGCCATTCCTCCAGGCACACTGATCTTGGAAAGAAGGCGGTTAAGGAGAGATATGATAGATGTCTATAAAATTATGCTTGGTATGGAGAAAGTGGACATAATACTCTCATAATACTAGAACACGAGGTCATCTGCTGAAGCTGGAGGGTGAGAGATTCAAAACAGATAAAAGGAAGTATTTCTTCACACAACACATAGTTAAATTGTGGAACTCCCTGCCCCAGGATGGGGTGACAGCTGCCAACTTGGAAGGCAAAGAGGGGAGTGGACATGTTCATGGACAATAGGGCTATCCATGGCTACTAGTCGAAATGAATACTAGTCATGATGCGTACTTATTCTCAGAGGAGCATGCCTATTATATTAGGTGCTGTAGAACACAGGCAGGATAATGCTGCTGCAGGCGTCTTGCTTGTAGGCTTTCTAGAGGCACCTGGTTGGCCACTGTGTGAACAGACTGCTGTCTTGATGGGCCTTGGTCTGATCCAGCATGGCTTTTCATATGTTCTTAACTCTGTAGTCTGGAGATGAGTTGTAATTCCGGGATATCTCCAGGCCCTGCCTGGAGGCTGACAACCCCGTCTTTCTTTTTACTGGTTTAAACTTGAATCTCAAGTACCAATCCACAATCCTTTTACCCGGGAGAACTCCCATTGAGGTGAGCGGATCTGGATTCTAGATTTCAGCCTCATGCCATGCGCCCTATTTTTCTCTCTGCTCAAGATGGAAGGGGGCTCGCTCGTCTTCGAAACTTTCAGACAAAAAGCAGCCTATAGCTCCCTGCTTCGTCAAAGTGTATATTTAAGCCTTAGCTTGATAAAACTCCTGCTCCTCCTAATCCAGCCTCAAGAGTATCAACAACTCCTTATTTAGGATTCCATACCTAGTCTTCTAATGAGGTCGGAAAGGTCAGCGCCAGCTGGCAGGAAAGGTCAGGATGGGATCCGCACATATTCTTTCCCTCTAGGTCGGTATTCAGCAGGCGGGAGAAGTGGCAGGCGGAGGGGTTGATAGGCGGGTGGGGGGCTGGGGAAAGGGTTGTACGGCTCACATTGTGTAGCAAAATAATGGCATGATTTGACAGGTAGCCTTCATTACCCTTTCCCATAGAACACGCAGTTATTTTTGCAGCTATTTATATAGCTACAGCAAAGGAAGGGCGCAGTGTGAGCTGTTTTAAAAAAAGTTTTGCAGCTTCTAGAATTTTGTGAGATTTTTTTTTCTTATCTTGGGAAGTAGGCCACTTCTCTTCTAAGACGTCACATTTAATTCCTAGCCTTTCCTGCCAATAAAAGGTACAAAATGCGTAGTACTCCTTTGTGTAAAGAAGCTTTCTCATTATGAATACTTCCTTGTTTCAAATGTTATTAATTCAGCGGGGCCATCGCTCACAATTAGGAATTGATGTTCCTGATTGTAGTTGATAGGTAATGTGCTCTCTGCCGAAAAAGATCCAGATGCCAGCACTAACTTAATGCGACCACGAGAAGCCTGCAATTATTTCCCATCTTTCCCAAATATTCATTAGCTTGAACCCCAAGATCTCATTACACGAGTGGAAAGCACATCTGCTCATACAGGTGGGGTCTCTGATTACAGCCCCCGTCTGCACCTACCCATGCTCCTGAAAAGCTACTCTGGTTTCAGGGGACCGCAAACGGGGAAGTGGGGGGAGAGAAATTGGCAAGTTTCCCTATGCTGACAGAAGTGCCTTCTGCCTGTGTGGTAGGATCTTTGGAGCCAAGCTAATGTGTAAGGTTTCTAGAAACACAATACAGTATCCAGGATGCAGTGCATTTAAAACGATCCCTCAGAATGCTTATCAAATATATACTTACATTCATAGCCCATAGGCAATTCATAGTGCAGTTGTCTCCTCTTTTCGTTGGAAGCATAAAATGAATTAATTTTATTATATATATATATATATATATATATATATATATAGAGAGAGAGAGAGAGAGAGAGAGAGAGAGAGAGAGAGAGAGAGAGAGAGAGAGAGAGAGAGAGAGAGAGAGAGAGAGAGAATACATAGAAGAGAAACATAGATTTGAAAACCAGAAGAGAAACAGATTTGAAAAAAGAATCTTGATGGCAGTTACAATTGTAATCATTACATCAGAATAGATAATGAAAAGGTACAATACACAATAGCTCAACACTGATTGTTAATCAGTGATTGTTGATCAATAAAAAAGTATAACAGACAATAGTATTGTATACAGAACACAATAGCTAAACACTGATTGTTATGGGCAGTATATTGTATATTAATAATAATAGTATTAGTTTGGCAGTGACCATCCCCTTAATCTTGAGGCAAATCATAAGTATAAACATAAAATGGATTTAAAATAAATAAATGGATTTAAAAGCATCTCTCGGACTGGTACATGCCTGTTACACTGAAAAATTCACTGCTTTACTGTTCACACTAGTGCCAGCAGCGTAGGATACTAGGAAAACCAGAGTCTAGAAACAGGGGGCCCCTTCTGGATGCACACCTTAACGTGGTGAGGGGGTTTGTGAGTGTCAGGGAAGTTGAGAGCAATACCGTAAGGGGTCTAGACTCTATCAAGAGACTAAACTCCTAGCAGAGTCACTCAAGACGGAATGGTCACAGCTGAGACACCAGACGAAGATGCATCCACTCCCTTAAGGGATCAATGGCCACATCCGCAGAAGAGAACAGGCAGTTCCAATGGGGATGGGGGTAGAGGAATCCCTGAAGGTTAGCTACTGGGCAGCAGCAGTAGTGGAAGGTGACACTGGCGGAAGATCTTTCGTAGACAACGGCAGTGCCACTACGGCTAACTCTGGTTAGTACTGCGCAGAAGAAGGCACTGGTAAACCACTTCTGACCAACCTTTACCTTGAAAACCCTATGATGAGACAAACCAAAATGAAAAAAAGATATAGTGCTGGAAGATGGGACCCCCAGGTCGGATGGCACTCAATCTGCTACTGGGGTAGAGCAGAGGACAAGTATGAGTAGCGCTGTTCTTAATGATGCGATTGGACTAAAGCTGAAAGGACGTTCAGTGGTTGACATGAATAGATGCAAAAGGAAAGTCCGAAGCTGTTCGACGCATAAAATAGGAACATGGAATGTGAGAAGCATGAATCAGGGTAAGCTTGAAATTGTTAAACAAGAAATGGAACGTATGGACATTTCAGTCCTGGGAATAAGTGAATTAAAGTGGACTGGATTAGGACATTTTCAATCAGAAAATTACAAAGTGTTTTATTCAGGGAATGACAAAAAGAGAAGAAACGGAGTTGCTTTAATAGTGAGGCAAGATGTAGCAAAGGCAGTCAGGAGCTATAATGCAAAGTCTGACCGAATAATATCAATCAGACTTCAGGGAAAGCCTATCAACATAAGCATCCTTCAAGTTTATGCCCCAACTACAGATGCTGATGAGGAAGAAATTGAAAGTTTTTATGCCAGTGTTCAGGAAGAAATTGATCACACACCTAAACAAGATATGCTGATAATCATAGGTGATTGGAATGCAAAAGTAGGAAACAAAGCAGAATCGAATGTTGTTGGCAGATTTGGGCTAGGAGTACGGAATGAAGCAGGAGAACGCCTTGTAGAATTCTGTGAAGACAACTATCTGTTCATTGCAAACACATGTTTCAGGCAACCAAATAGACGATTGTATACATGGGCATCACCAGACGGCCAGTATAGAAATCAAATAGATTATATAATTGGAAGCAGAAGATGGAGAAGCTCTATTCTCTTGGCCAAAACAAGACCAGGAGCCGACTGCGGTACAGATCATGAATTGCTAATATCGAAAATAAAGATAAAGCTTAAGAAAAACACCAAAACATTAATAGCACCAAAATACAATCTAAGCAATATTCCGGAAGAGTTTAAAGACCATGTAAGGAACAGATTTGCATTACTAAGTTCAAGTGAATGTAAACCTGAAGAACTATGGGTGGAAACTAGAGATATTATCAAGGAAGAATGTGCAAAGACTATTCCTGTAGCCAAAAGAAAAGGAAAACCTTGATGGATGTCTGAGGAAACTCTTAAAATTGCCAGAGATAGACGAGAAGCAAAAGTAGAAGGTGACAGAAATAGAATCAAAAGTCTAAGTGCAACGTTCCAGTGACTAGCACGTAGAGACAAAGAGACCTATTATAATAACCAGTGTAAAGAAATAGAAGAGAACAACAAAAAAGGAAGAACAAGAGATCTGTTCCACAAGATCCAAGAAATCAAAGGGAAATTTAAAGCACGGTTAGGCATGCTGAAAGATCAGCATGGAAATACATTAACTGAACAGGACAAAATAAAGAAAAGGTGGGAACAATACACTGAAGAACTATACAGAAGAGATGAAAGGATAAAAGATTCTTTCCAAGAAGAATCTTTTGAAGAAGAACCTACAGTTTTAGAAAGTGAAGTGAAAGCTGCATTGAGAGCAATCGGGAGAAACAAATCACCAGGAGCAGATGGGATATCAATAGAGCTATTCCAAGCCACAGAAACGGAGTCCATCAAAATCTTGACAAGAATATGCCAACAGATATGGAAAACAAAACAATGGCCCACAGACTGGAAACAATCCATTTACATTCCAATTCCCAAGAAAGGAGACAACAAAGATTGCAACAACTATCGGACCATTGCATTAATTTCTCATGCAAGTAAAGTGATGCTCAAAATCTTACAGCAAAGGCTGTTACCATATATGGAACGAGAAATGCCTGATGTTCAAGCTGGTTTCAGAAAAGGAAGAGGCACTAGAGATCATATTGCAAATATACGCTGGTTACTGGAGCGTACGAGAGAATTTCAGAAGAAAATCAGCTTGTGTTTCATAGATTACAGCAAAGCTTTTGACTGTGTGGATCATGAAAAGCTATGGCTGGTTTTAAAGGAAATGGGTGTGCCACTACATCTGATCGTTTTGATGCGCAACCTGTACTCTGGACAAGAGGCCTCAGTTAGAACAGAATATGGAGAAACGGAATGGTTTCCAATTGGCAAAGGTGTCAGACAAGGATGTATTTTATCTCCCTATCTCTTCAATCTATATGCAGAACATATAATTAGGAAAGCTGGATTAGATTTAGATGAAGGTGGAGTGAAAATTGGAGGGAGGAACATTAATAATTTGAGATATGCTGATGACACTACATTATTGGCAGAAAATAGTGAAGATTTGAAACAACTATTGCTGAAAGTTAAAAGAGAAAATGCCAAAGCAGGACTACAGCTGAACATCAAGAAAACAAAAGTAATGACTACAGGAGAATTACACAACTTTAAGGTTGACAATGAGGAAATTGAAATTGTTCAAGACTTTCTATTCCTTGGCTCCACCATCAACCAAAAGGGAGACTGCAGCCAAGAAATTAGAAGGAGATTGAGACTGGGAAGGGCAGCCATGAAGGAGCTAGAAAAGATTTTGAAGTGTAAGGATGTGACTCTGGCCACCAAGACTAGATTAATTCATGCCATCATATTCCCTATTACTATGTATGGGTGTGAAAGCTGGACAGTGAAGAAAGCTGATAGGAAGAAAATAGATTCCTTTGAAATGTGGTGTTGGAGGAGAGTGTTACGGATTCCGTGGACTGCCAAAAAAACAAATCAGTGGGTTATAGATCAAATCAAGCCTGAACTGACCCTAGAAGCTAAAATGACTAAACTGAGGCTGTCGTATTTTGGTCACGTCATGAGACGACAAGAGTCACTGGAAAAGACCGTCATGATAGGAAAAGTTGAGGGCAGCAGGAAAAGAGGAAGACCCAACAAGAGATGGATTGACTCAATAAAGGAAGCCACAGCCTTCAATTTGCAAGATCTGAGCAAGGCTGTCAAAGATAGGACATTTTGGAGGACTTTCATTCATAGGGTCGCCATGAGTCGGAAGCGACTTGACGGCACTTAACACACACACACACAGAAACAGGGGGAAAGAAATTTAATTCCCAAGAAAGCCCATCTGAGAAATAATCACCACACCTAACATTTTATGTAGCACTTTTGCCTGTCACACACATTGACTGCAATCCTAAGAACACCTTCTGGGAGTAAGCCCTATGAGAAAATGAGGCTTCTGAGTAGACCTGCTTAGAATTTGCTCCCATTGGCTTCTAATCCTTAAAACAACCATGGAAGATACACCCCTATTATAATCCTTCATATTGCAGATGGCAGATTGAAGCTGTGAGAGAGTGACTTGCCACTGATCAAGACAAGAGGAAGCACATGTCCATAAATTGCAAATTGCTGGCTCATGCAACCTCAATTTGCCTTGGTTCTGTGCAGGAAAATGAGAGGTGGTTTAATCCTTAAATCACTTAGTGTTACTGTTCAAGAAGAAGAAGGAGAAGAAGAAGAAGAAGAAGAGGAGGAGGAGGAGGTTTTTATATGCCGACTTTCTCTGCCACTTAAGGAAGAATCAAACCATCTTACAATCACTTTCCCTTCCCCTCCCCACAACAGACACCCTGTGAGGGCGGTGGGGCTGAGAGAGCTGTGACTAGCCCAAGGCCACCCAGCTGGCTTCATATGTAGGAGTGGGGAAACAAATCCAGTTCACCAGATTAGCATCTGCTGCTCATGTGGAGGAGTGGGGAATCAAACCCGGTTCTCCAGATCAGAGTCCACCGCTCCGCCACTCTTAACCACTACACCACACTGGCTCTCTTAAAGCCACTGTCAGGACATCATTCTTAGAGAAAATCTCTTCTTCTAAACCAGTGGTTCTTCTCAGTCTGGAATGGAGTTATTGCAAGGGATCTGTGCACCCACAAGCACACTAAGAATTGTCTTTTTGAGCTTTTTGTCATTCTCTCTATCCACGAATACAGCTAATCCAACTACTATGATGGGGGGACGGAGGTCTGCAAAAAAATTGATGTTAAAAGAGGTTCTCAAAAAGGTCAGGAATCTCTGTTCTAGACAATCATCTGCGAGTGTACTGTGAGCAGTTAAGAAACATAAAGAACTCAAAAGTACAGTATCTTTTCAGCTTCTCTGAACAGTTATATAACAACGAACATGTGTAGAAAACACACTAGCAGATAAAGATGTTATTAATTTATGTTCATTGGGATGGGACATGAAAACATACCAAAAAGAAGAGATTTTATGAATAAGATTATTAAAATTGTGGTTCTGTTTGCCACAGGCATACATTAACAGATACATAACACAAATGCCAACATGCTGTTTTCCTTACATAGTGGCTAAAACGCTCAGTAAAAGAGGATTTGTGTCCTGAGAACCTCATGGAATAGATCTCCCCATGTCCCCCTCTATTCTGTTGCCCCTGTGATACCCCAAAGGCTGCTGTTGAGGGTCAGAGGACCCTCAGGAACATCGTGGGATGCAGCATAGGAATGCAGCATAGGGAGCTACTGAGTCCAACTAGTGATCTATTGAGATCAGTGTTCTCTGCTCTGCCTGGTAGGTAGAGTTATTTCACATCACCTGCGACCTGGACTGCTACTGAGGACACTTGGGATTGAACCTGGGACCTTCTGCATGTAAACTGATGCTCAACCACTGAGCCATGGCCTCACCCAAGAATTGGAAATCCACAGAAATCCGGGCTATACCCCTTGCATGCAGTAGTGTCTTCTGTTCATACAAGAGGACCTTCAGATACAACTCATGAAATTCAGAAAGTAACTAAAAGTGTATAATTTCTTCTGATGTTATTTCTTTAACATTTCTCAGTACCAAAACAGGTTGCCACATGCAGGTAATAGTTATGATAATAAATTCAAACGAGAGTTGGGGATGTATGGATGTTCTGGAAGGAATGTTTTGCTGGTCTTGTGAAAACTCTTTTGGCTTCCCCCTTGAAACTTCTCAGAAGTTTCTTCTGCGGAGGAACCTTCCCCACAGAAGTTTGCTTTGAATTTTACCGTGGGCTGAAAGCGGGTGTCAACTTGAATGCCTATGAAAGATCAGTTTTGTAGCCGGAGGAAGAAACCTGTAGACATTTACAAGTCTTACAGAGGTTTCCTTTTCCGATTACTCTGCAAGGGTCCCGGAGTGGGAACGTGATGGTGAAATGTTGACAATGAGTGCAATGCAGCTCCTGATGCTAGAAATACAAAGGAAAGGTACTGTTTAAATCGCCCACTGGGAAAAGGAGTCTGAGAGATTGTTGGTGGTCTAACCTGCTTTATTGAGAGAGAGTGTGTGAATGGGATTCGTGACATCTTATTTTTATTGCAAAAGTATACCTTTTTGCTGCTTGAGTACTTAAGCTCTTTCCAGTGTGTATCTCTTGGCTTTCTAGAGCTTGAACTGGGCATAGTTCTTTTCTAACATGGTATTTCTCACAGTATGGGTGTTGTGTGTTTTTTTCTTTCCAGACGAGAGACAAAGGGACTTTGATTTTGTTTTCTAAAGGATAACTGACTTTGTCTAAAGCAAGAAATAGCAAATTGATCTCGGTGGAAAATATAATTATACAGCAAGCCTCAAACCACTTACTCTTTCAGTGGGACAATTCAAGAGTAAGTGATCTGAAAATTGCATCCTTAAAGATGTTCATTGTATTCAGCTCAGTATTGCCAGTTGTCCTCCTGAGCCAGCAATTGCATGCAGGCATTGGAAAGCAACCTCCTTCCAAAGCTCCAGCTCAGAGCCAGGTGGTGTAGTGGTTAAGAGCGGTGGTTTGGAGTGGTGGACTCCAATCTGGAGAATCGGGTTTGAATCCCCACTCCTCCACATGAGCGGTGGATGCTAATCGGGTGAACTGGGTTGGTTTCCCCACTCCTACGCATGAAACCAGCTGGGTGACCCTGGGCTAGTCACAGCTCTCTTAGAGCTCTCTCAGCCCCCCCTACCTCACAGGCTGTCTGTTATGCGGAGGGGAAGGGGATTGTAAGCTAGTTTGATTCTTCCTTAAGTGGTAGAGAAAGTTAGCATATAAAAACCAACTCTTCTCCTTCTTCTTCTGAAGGCCCCCTCTTAATTTTTTTAAACCAAGATGGTCATAAATGATGGAAAGATATGAAATGTGTTCCATAGATTTCTTGAGCTCTTATGATAGAGCACATAGAGTTTGCTTCCCCCTTTATTTATTTTTATCATATCGAAGGGGCTTTCCTGAATATTTTAAACATTTAACAGTACCTCATATAGAAAAGCATTTATGTTAGCCAGATTAAATGTGACACCTTCTCAGGTAATGGATGGTTGCTATAAGAAACTTCCTTACCTGAAAAGATTGTGTTTGTATCAGACAGGGCGAATTGATACATTGGAGCATTGTCTTTTGGAATGTGTGTTTCACTCTGATATAAGAAAACTATGGATTTTGCCACTTCTTCAAGGGAGGGTAAATATACCTACTGGAGAGAAACTGAGGGTGCTCCTAGCAAGCATTGAACACAAGGCTACTTTGGCTGCTGCAAAGTTTTATACCCAAGTTGTAATAAGATATAATAATATGAATAAATAAATGAGTCTGAGTATGGAGATGGGACACTAGGATTGTTTTTAACTTTATCGGCATGATACTGCTCAAGACCATTGGGTCAAATGAGTAGTTTAAGAATTTAAATGTGCTCTTGCTGTAGAGAGCTATGTAAGCATCCGTGCTGGAGACAGGTCTACAGGATAAAAACAGATAAAAGGAAGTACTTCTTCACACTACGCATCATTAAACTGTGGAACTCCCTGCCCCAGGATGTGGTGATGGCTGCCAATTTGGAAGGCTTTAAGAGGGGAGTGGACATGTTCATGGAGGATGGGACTATCCATGGCTTCTAGTCAAAATGAATACTAGTTATGATGCATACCTATTCTCTCCAGTAACAATGGAGCATGCTTATTATATTAGGTGCTGTGAAACACAGGCAGGATGTTGCTGCAGTTGTCTTGTTTGTGGGCTTCCTAGATATACCTGGTTGGCCACTGTGTGAACAGACTGCTGGACTTGATGGGCCTTGGTGTGATCCAGCATGGCTTTTCTTATGTCTTATGTCCTTAATTGTTTATACATTTGCCAGTGTTATTGCCAGCCTATTTTTATGTTGGTTCAGACAGCAGGATGTGGGGCTGAGAGGGCTTAGGATGCCTCCCATATGTCCCCATCACTGCCTACTTCTGACCCTTATGCCAGTATGGCATCAGCTAGGTGCTACACCAGAGTATCTCCAAGCACATAGGAAGATCTTTCAAGAGGTGGCATATAAATGTTGTAAATAAATCAATATCTCCACGTTGCACTGGCACAGGGCGGAGTTGCCTTCCTAAGCTGTTTTCAGACTGGGTTTAGGATTGCATTGTTAATGCAGTACACTGATGTATGCCTGACTCCAAAACCTTTTGCCTTTTCCTTCTTATCAAAAAAATAGGCTCCTCTTGAAGAACAGCTGGGGTTCCTTATCACTCGCATATCGTGACAACACATAAACAGACTGATACCCTTTCCTGCAACTTTGGTACTGTAGGAGAATGCAGCAGTGCCTTTAGAAAGTACGAGCGTGCCAAGATGAAATATGGTGCACGGCAGATGGGGGCATTATGCCCTAATTATTTTGTGTAGTAGTGACATGGCTGAGACAATGAATCAGTTGGAACTCCGCGAGGAGTGTGTGGAGTGTGTGGATCTACCTCTGCGGATGAGCAACGTTTATCACTACGCTCGAGTTCTTTTCTACGTGTCCTTGTGTCCTTCAGTGGTCATAACAACTATTTCCAGTTGAAGGGAAAGTGGCAGGCGCATTCTGAGGAAGTAGCACTGGGACACTGAGAGCTTTCCCACCCGAACGTAAAAATAATAATAGCAGTAAATGTGCAATCACTCCCCATTCACTGCGCACAGGCCAAGTAGTATTTTTATTACAGTAATATCGAATTTTACAGAAGTTGCAAAAACTGAAGTTTGAACCTGGGGGTGGGGGGAAGTGGCATTTCCCTCAGCTTATTCCTTGTGATTACTGCATGAAAACGGGGCATGAATATAATCACAGGAGCTTATATTAGGGTTGTCAACCTCCAGGTACTAGCTGGAGATCTCCTGCTATTACTACTGATCTCCAGCCGATAAGAGATTACTTCACCTGGAGAAAATGGCTGCTTTGGCAATTGGACTCCATGGCATTGAAGTCCCTCCCCAAGCCCTGCCCTCCTCAGGCTCCACCCCCAAAACCTCCTGCTGATGGTGAAGAGGGACCTGGCAACCATAGCTTATATACTGCTTGGAATGTAAATGGTGACCAGTGACAAACCTCTGAACATGGGCTGTGTCATTGGGTGAATTTTTTTTTTGAGAGTTTAGGGTTGCCTCGGTTTTTAGAGCCCTGCTTCGGATGGCTCAGGCTAGCCAGATCTCTTCAGATCTCAGCAGCTAAGCCAGGTCGGCCCTAGTCAGTATTTTGATGAGAAACCACTAAGGAAGTCCAGGGTCCAGGCAATGGCAAACCATCTCTGAATGTCTTTTGCGTTGAAAACTCTATGGGGTCACCATAGGTTGGCTACAACTTGAAGGAACTTTGCACCACTGCAAGGTTTTTAGAAAGCAGAAAGTACCGTCTTTTTTGTAGAATCATAGAGCTGGAAGGGACCACCAGGGTCATCAAGTCCACCCCCCTGCACAATGCAGAAAATTCACAACTACCTCCCCCCCAACACCCCCAGTGACCAGAAGATGGCCAAAATGCCCTCCCTTTCATCATCTGCCTAAGGTCACAGAATCAGCATTGCTGACAGATAGCCAGCATTGCTGTCAGATAGTTGCAGGCAGGGCAGTTGTGTAGTGGTTGCTTCAAAGCAACTGAGGGGAAAGACACACTGAGGCTTCTGTCCCCTTACTGACAGAGTAGGGGGGTTGAACGGGCCTGCAGGGTCACCCCATAATAGAATGCCCTGTTCTCATCATTTGTTGGGTAAAAATAACGAAAAAGGGGGAAATGCCCCATTGAAAATAGCTACTGCTCAAGGAGGCATTCCCAGGGCGAAAGGGCTGTGGAAGCTGCCTAAAGGCCGCTCCACCTCAAGAAAGCCCCCCCCCCCCGCACGCCGGTGCAGACTTTCCCTTCTGAGAAAGCCCTGCCAGTGTGGTTGTACTGGCAGTGGGGGCCGGCGGCACCTAGATGCCGGTGTGTTTGTCCCCGTGGCGGCATAGGTGCTACCTTAATCCTTGATAAGGTGGCACCTATGCCGATGCGGGGTCATATTGGATCCAAAGGAGCTTTGCCCCCCTGCAGGAATGGGCTGCCCATATCAATAGTACATGGCAGTCCCCTAAAAAGGTCGCAGTGTGCATCATCAATCACAGCCAGCCCCACCTATCACATCATGCCACTTCTTTTTTTTCCTGATGGATTTACCAAATCAAACTGGAAAACAAAGGGTAATGGTTACTCTAGTATTTCTCTATCCTCATGCCTACACTCGACATCCAGATCTTGAACCTAAAAGCCACCTATCATTGGTGGTGGCTAAGTCTGCAGAGCGGCTCCTCCTCTTAAGGAGCTAGGTGTGATGTTGCTGGTTTTTAAGTTGCAGTGTAGCTGACAATTCTTAGGTTCACCACCAACAAGCAGTCACCCTACACCCATAATGGCCAATATAGTTGGACATACCCATCCTGCATATTAACTCATCCTCCATTAATTTGTATGATCTCCTTTAAAGCCATCTAATATACATCACCATATCTCGGAGGCGTGAAAACATCATATGAAGTACTTTTTTTTCTGCCTGAGCCATCAGGTTAACTGATTGAGTTCTAGTACTGTGGCAGAGGAAGAAAAAATAATCCATCCACTTTCTCTACATCTGCCGAGTCCCAAGTTGTACTCCAATCCTTTCATCATTTTGGTTGCCTTTCCCCCTTCCTTTTAAGATGGGGCAACTTGAGCAGTGCACAGTGATCCAGCTGTAGCTGCACCCTATCAAGGCATTATAATTTTGTTATTTTCAACCCCTTTCTCTAAAATAGAATTTGTATTTGTTGTTGCAAGACACCAGAAGGATTTCACGTAGGGTTGCCAGGTCCCTTTTTGCCACCGGCGGGAGGTTTTTGAGGCGGAGCCTGAGGAGGATGGGGTTTGGTGAGGGGAAGGACTTCAATGCCAAAGAGTCCCAATTGCCAAAGCGGCCATTTTCTCCAGGTGAACTGATCTGTATCGGCTGTAATAGCACGAAATCTCCAGCTAGTACCTGGAGGTTGGTAACCCTAATCCCAAGATCTCTTTCCTGTATAGTCAAAGCCCATCAGTGAGCCAATACAGAGGTTGCATAGTCATTTGTACCATAAGGACATGTTATAATTTTTTTTTCTGTGCACATACTTATATGTAGTAAAGGTGGCAAGCCTTCCCCCACATTTCCCATAAGGTTAGCTGGTCGTCTTTAATAAGTAAGCTGTGGATAGTGATATTATATGGTGAAATTACTGGGGAAGATTATTTCTTCAAACTGTAGACTTCCATGGCTAGTATCTTCTTTCCATCCTCTGCTTTTTCTCCATGGTTTTCACTGGATTTCACACTATCAAATGTTGTTTCTGTGCATGGATAGATTTAACAGTGTCATCCTAAGCAAGAATCCCTTGAAGCCAATGGGCTTAGAAGAGTGTCACACTGTTTAGGATGGCACTGTTAGCAGTTTCGGGGAGTTAAATCATTTATGTATTGGCGGGTTTACTTTGCTTTACTGAGAAATTGTAGCCTGATATTGCCAAAGCTATTTAGTGAGGTATATAATGGGTATGCACGCGAGCATTTAATTTTTTTTTAATGTGGAAAGTGAACATATTGGTGGATTCCCCCCCCCTTCATTCATTTCATTTTGCAGAGGTAATGCCCACATGTGCATAACAGATAGACAATTACAAAAGGCAAAATCCATTTGAGTAAAGAATGTGTGCAGAGAATGTTTGTGGATAATTAAAACTGTACAAAACAGAGGCTGGTTTTAACCTCCCATCCAACCATCGATGTTAGTAAATAGAGCTAATAAGCAGACACCGAATGCTGCCGCAATGCATGCAGGGTTAGGTAGAACTACAGTCTCCCCTCCATAGCAACAGAATGAGGCAGTAGCTAGGGGTGGAGCTGTAGCAGCAACTACAAAATATTACAAAACCATCCACAGTCATCTGTGTTGTAGCATACACTTTAGCATACACTTTAGCATAAACTGAAGAAAAGCCGCAACTTTCCCATGTCAAGGACACCCCTGTTATTTAGGTTAATATTTCATTTACTACTTTCTTGTCTTTTGAAGAGATCCTTTTCACAGTCTGGTTGGATTTCCACTGACATGGATAATTTTTTGGACTCAGAACTGGGTACTTCATTGCTTACCTCCCCTGACTCCAGATTATTTATGAATAAATTAAGTAGCACATATCCTTCCCAATACAGATCTTTGGGTGACCCTAGTACACACTTCCCTTAATTGTAAAACTGTTGGTTTATTCCTCCCCTCTGCTTCCTGTTCTTTAACCAGTTACAATCCATCTTCTTGTCATAAAGCTACTTAATTTTCTCTGGAGCCTTTGTTGAGGGACTTTTTGGGGGTGGGCAGGATGTTCAAATGCATCATCTAGATTATTCCTATTTACATGTATTAACAGTCTCAAGGAATTCTAAAAGAGAGGTGAGGTGGTATGTGTGTGTGTGTTATCGTTAAACACAAAGAAAGGTGATTATGTGCAATGAGCTACAAATTGAATCCCGGTAGGGTCAGCCCTGGTTAGGGACTTCACACACACACACACACACACACACACACACACACACACACACACACACACACACACACACACACAGAGTTCTTAATTTACCATCCTGTCATAGGGTTAGCATTGGTAGAAGGATCAAAATGCAACTGGGATCACTGAGTAAGACCAGCAGAGCAAGCACCGGGCCATTCCTGACCCATGAGGTGACATCACATCCCGACGTTTACTAGGCAGACTTTGTTTATGGGGTGGTTTGCCAGTGCCTTCCCCAGTCATCTTCCCTTTACCCCCCCCCCCCCAGCAATCTGGGTACTCATTTTACCGACCTCGGAAGGATGGAAGGCTGAGTCAACCTCGAGCCGGCTACCTGAAACCGACTTCTGTCGGGATCGAACTCAGGTCGTGAGCAGAGCTTGGACTGCAGTACTGCAGCTTACCACTCTGTGCCATGGGGTTCCTATCCCACTCAGTTTACACTAGCCTTTTTGCAGGCACAAGTTTGCACCCACAAAAGGAGACAAAAAGGCTCAGGGAACTGACTAAAGTCAGCCCTACCCCCTGGGAACGCCTGTTTTGGAGCTGGCGTGAGCCTTTGCACTAGAGAAACACTGCCGCTGTGGCTATGCCGGCACCCATGCTTGGCGCTGCTGCATGGCTCTCAGCATCAACGTAAGTGGCCCTGCGCTGGTGTTAGTGCCAGTTTACCCAGTGTAAGTCCTAACACCATTCATCCCCCACTAAACATGCAAAACTACACCTATTATCTATACAATTCACAATAACCTTACAGAACACAGAAGTTCTTGAAATACTCTTGTGGATGCAGTGTATGAACTCCAGGTGCAACTTGTAAGATGATCCTTAATTTTACTGTCATTTTCTTCCCCTTAAACACCCTAAAAAATATTGTTCTAACTAAAAGAAACAACAGTTTGCAGGATGAAAAAAATAAAACCTTTCCAGATCAAAAGCTTTCTGCCCGGTATGTACCCAACAGTCATACTATTTAGATTACTGGCCGCCTTTATAGTGGTAACATTTCGTTGCTAGCTTTTTAAAAAACTGTTAATATTATTTTTTTCATGAACCTCCTTTGGCTATTCATCCATCCATCCATTAGCTGGTAGTCAATTGATCAATTATTACTGTCCTTCAGTGTTACTCCTCTGAAGATGCCTGCCACAGCTGCTGGCGAAATGTCAGGAAAGAAAATACCAAGACCACGGTTACACAGCCCGGATAACCCACAAGAACCAATTATTACTAGGGTTGCCAACTGCCAGGTAGTAGCAGGAGATCTCCTGCTAATTAAACTGATCTCCAGCCAATAGGGATCGGATCACCTGGAGAAAAATGGCAGCTTTGGCAATTGAACGCTATGGCATTGAAGTCCCTCCCCTCCCCAAACCCCACCCTCTTCAGGCTCCACCCCCAAAATCTCCTGCTAGTTGCGAAGAGGGACCTGGCAACCCTAATTATTACTGTAGGTAATGACAATTGTATTTATTATTCTTGATTTATTTTCTTCTTCCTCCATTTGCTAGGCATCTGTTTTGCTGCTGTTTCACGTGGCTGCAGCAAAATGGCTTCCATTTGTTCCTTTCTACCCTTAGTATCCTATGACATCATTAGTAGGGTCAAGGCATTGCTGTTCACAAAAGAAACTCTTCATTACCAAGTGCCTAGCTTAGCTTCATTTTTCCTCATTAATGTAAAAGGCAGCATCTTTGCCACTTTATAGTCGCACCCTGAACCATCTGCTTGGTTGTGCCTTAAGATGTGCTGTTACCAAAATGATAGAACTAAAAGCAATTATAACCTGTGTCCTTGTGGTTTAAAAGCAATGCCAATTGAAATCTGGGAGTAATTCAAGGTCAGATTAACCTGCTTGTTTTTTTTTTTTTTTTTTTTTTTTCCGAAGAATGGTAGAACATCTCAGGTATGATCTTTTACCTGATCCAAGTATGCATGATTTTTACGGTCTACATGATTAAAATGGATAGTCAGATTCCAAATATTTTCATCCTTATTTTCCATTTTAATTTTCATCCTTATTTTCTGTTTTAATTTGTAATCCAAAAATAGGACATCCTTTAGTTTACATACTGTAGGTGTTTGACTGCACCACAGCTGGCTTATTCCTGATTGTCCTTCACAATGAGATGGAGCTGTTCTGTGAACTTCTGATGAAACGGAATTAGATCTTTTCATGCAGTGTTTATTAGAGTTCAATCCTGAATCCATTGAGGTTAGTCATATAGTTTTTACTGACTGTACACACAGCACTTGAGGATACCCTTAATGAGCAACAAGCTGTCAATTACTTATGCTAATGAGTGAGCCTTTGAAAAGAATGTTAAGTAGGTATTTTTTCATTTGTAGAACAGTAATGAATAAATGACATTCCCATTTGTCATTTGGCTACTTTCAAAATATAAATGTGATTGTAATACATAATTCTGATGATTACAATGGTAAACCTAAGTAGTTTGCACTAGGAGACAGAACTGTTCGTTACTGAGTCTGATTTTCAGAGTAAATTTAGCTATTTTCATTTAAACAATTTGGGAGGAAGAAACAATTTTAAAATTTCAAGAGCAAAATTACCTTTTTTATTACACCTGGACATGAAACAATAGGCGTTATTTCTGGGATACCCTATTGGTTTCATTACTGTTGAGGAAGCAGTTGTCAATTGTTGCCCATTAAAAGAAACACAATTTTATCAACTGAGAAATAAAAAAGGAATTAAAAAATTCTACTTCTGTTTATGAAACTTAAAATCTGGATTTACTATGTCAAAGTCTTAATAGTTTGAAAATGCTAGACAGAAATATTCATCTGGTATGTCATTTAATCTAATGGGGCAGATTTTACTTAACTGAGTGATTTTTACTCATTGCATATTGGGATTTTAATTGATTCACATAATAAAAAAGAAAACCATAGCTCAAACCTTTGGGAATGAAACAAAGCTCTCCGTAATGATTTTCTTCCTACTTGTGTTTACTTGAAAGCAAGTACCACTGATTTGGACTTATGTCTGAGTAAATATGCTTAGGCATGCTACCTTAGTGCTTGTACAATTCTAGCCGCTTAAAAGTATACTGCCATGATGCGTTTGGAATACGATTACTTTTACAAACAGCCGTACAAATGATCATTATGTCCCCGATGAAGATAATGCAATGTGATACTGTCATTACCTCTCACAAAACAAATATTAGTCACATTTTCCAAACTCTAATGAATCCATGTTTTGTAAGGGCGGTTGCAAAGGGATTTGTAATGGGCATGGACAGGGGTCGTGAAGGGATTTCCATAATTTGTGCCATGTTAATAACTTAAAGCAGCTTTCTTGTTTTTGTTTTTTTTCCCTTTCCTCATAGTAGCCTTAAGTCGATACAAATATCCATAGATGGTGGAATCAGTAGTATGCCCAGTTTTATCAGACAAAACTCCCATGTGATCACACAGGCAGCGTCAGAGAGACTGAAGCAGCCAGCTATGCAAGCAGTAGGTAATGAGTCTTTGTGCAGTGTGTAGCTCTTATCGCTGAACAATAAAGCATATGGTACCGGCAATAAAACACAGGGCTGGGAAATTTAAGAAGATTCTGCTGGAACTGGGGAGGCAGAAAATACGTCACACTTTGCACAAGGGCAACCTATTTTGGTGCATAATTATTAGAAAGAGCGCATGGATTGGAAAAACAACCATTTGAAGAGGTCAGTGTTTTTAAAATGCTTTGGATTATTCAGTGCTTAGGCAGTAGCAGTTTTTGCTGTTAACAATATATTTGTTTCAATTTTAAAGCATTTTTTTTAAAAAAAGATCAGCGAGGTGTGGCTTGTTTGATCCACATGAGTTGAATGCCCAGCTGAATACACTGTGCAAAGTATAGCAATCAGTTGGTGCACAGAATATATTTGGTATTAAAATCAGTGCAGCCAGAAGCAATACCGATCTGTGAGTAAGGGGAACCTTGACTCCTGATAATCAACCCCTAGCACTAATCAGCTGTCAATTCTGAAATGCTGCACGGTTTCTATGAAAGAACAATTTGTTATGCTGGTGTCAAACTCGTTATTTTGATAGGGACCATGTGGTTTCAATGCTTGCAATTGTCTTTTATGCTTTTAAATGATAAATGGTATACCCTGGAATGTTAATTGGGATGCGTGTGATTCCCCCCTCCCAAAAAAAAACACTGGCTTTTGTGAAATATGTTAGGGCTCATGATGAAAAGCAGATGCACACACATAAGAAAACTGTATTCAGTAAATCCCCCCAGCTTTTAAGAACAACATCCTCGAGTATTCTCTCCTTTCTCTTTTCCCACTGCTTATTACAATAGTTGTTATCATTTCATTTCACATTTTAAAAGAAAGATCTCAGATGTTTTAAGGAACCTTTGTGAGATGTACAATCTTGCTATTTGTGTGTGTGTATGTTTAATGTTTTTGCAATCAGCTTTGTGTAAAACGGGAAAGTTTAACTGTGATATTGTGATGCCTGCATCCAGCATTCTGGGACAGGGATGCAATTTATATCCTTTCAAATCCTGCAAGAAACAGAACTCCTGGTTTTTTTTAATGTGGATTTCAGTGATAAGAAAACAGTACCTTTGAGCAGGGATGCTGTATCCTGCAGGAAGCAAAATGGGAGAGTCCAGGAAATAAGATAACCCTGAGCCACTGCTGCAGAGAAATAAAACCAAATATCCACTTTGCGCCAGAAAATTTTGGTGAATTAATGTGAATCAGTGTGTGTGTATGTGTGTGTGTGTGTTTTAACTGTTTTTAACTGGTGCTGTGTTGAATATTGGTTCAGGTTTGCTATTTTGGCACAGGCTGTTAACAGTTCTGATCTGAAAAACGGGAGCAACCATGCTTTATTTTCTATTTGATTTATGCAGTTTTGCGGTGGTGCGTCTAAAACACCGCTTTACCTTTTGCTTGCAAGTTAACCCGAATGACGCTTTTGAATCTCACATGAAAATAATCATATACGCACACATTCTTCTAAAAATAAACGAACGCATCCGGCTAGCTGCATTGAAGATAAACAAGCCCACCCGTCGAAAATTTCACCCATCACTTTCCTCCCTTCGTTTAAATAGACCCTTTGACTATTTTGGTCACCTTGGAAACCGGCTGCCCGGAGCCTGATTTTAGCGAGGTACCTTGCAGAATAGCAACATGCTGCTCAATATGCTTCAGAATTAAAGCACCCCCGGCCCCTCTATTAGTCATAGCGAGAGAGTAGTTTCTCGCACACCGGTCGCACCAGTGCTTAAGTGCAAACATAATGTGCCCCCCCCCCACCTCTGCTCTCCAGTGA